>NC_132839.1:14672500-14972500 GCF_048164855.1 Canis lupus baileyi | reverse complement strand
CTAGATCTTTTCCTGTTTACCAGAAATATTCCACAAAAAGCAGTGAGGTCATTTTCTTGGGCAGGGTTTGAAACTGATTTGTGTTAAAAATAAAATTATTTATAATCTTTATATCCTTGTGTGATAATGATCCCAAAACACATTTTCTCATGACATTTTCCTCTGAATGTCTCCTTTTTTCCCAGTATACCTCTCCAGTAACTCTGGAATTTTAAACTATTTGGAATGGAAAGAGCAGTTACTTTTGATTTGTTCTCTCAGAGTTAAATGTTGGTCCTACTCCTGTTTCGTTTTTGTTGTTTTTTATTCCATTCATCTGACTGTGTTTCTCTTTCTTTGTTATACTTGTTACCCTGTTATGCCTGTATACTTTGAACTTGGATACTATAACAGATACAGTTGGAACTGAATGGGTTTGTGGTTTGGGATTTGGAATTAGCGTAGAGCTCTGCTGGGAAGCTTTCACAGTTTCTTGATCCGTGTCCCACTTCACTTCTCCCCTCTCTTGGTTCAAGTTTGAGACTTTGTCTTTGGTGTTTTTATATTCCCATAATTTGCCTGGTTTTCTTTTTTGGTCCTTTTAAATCTTCCCTTTTAAATGCTCCTGTTTTCAATAAGGTGTTTGTATCTAAAAATTCTGCAGTTGTTTTTACTCTGAATGTACTTGTAGGAAGTGGGTGGGTTGGGGTGGCTATAGGGATTTGGGAGAGGCTTTGCTGGAGACCGTGGAGGTACTGGTGAGAAGCAGCTCTCTTCGCAAAAGGGCATTACTGTGCAACATTTCTCCTGAATCTTCT
Source organism: Canis lupus baileyi (assembly GCF_048164855.1). Taxonomy (NCBI): domain Eukaryota; kingdom Metazoa; phylum Chordata; class Mammalia; order Carnivora; family Canidae; genus Canis; species Canis lupus. Next base: position 14,971,703 of record NC_132839.1, on the reverse strand, counting down.
GTCATAGGGTAAAAGCTCTGTCACATGGATCTTGATTGACTGATTCTAGTATTATTACCCTGTTTTGGTCTCATATTTCATAGCTCAAACTTTCATAGCCCAACAGTTTTTGGACATTTTAGCCACATCCAACTGTTTTCTTAATCTAGCCTTATTATATCCTGGAAGTACACACCAAAGGCCACATGAAAGGACAAATCTGATTAATAGTTAACTAGAATATGAGAAGAAAGCTTCTAATGCATATTAAGCAGTGGCATTAAGATATTTATTTTTCTTATGCTCCTATTCACATAAAATCTTTGAAAAAATACTTCTAAAACATCAAAGCTTTTAAGGAGTAGGCTTCATAAAAATTAGTTTTGGCCCAAATTCTAAATGTAAATATTATTAACTGTAGCCCACAAGTAAAAATTTCAAAACTGGTAGGATTATCCTGAATTTTTAACTTACATAAGGTAAATACATGAATTGAAAATCTGTTCCTTCCCGTGTTGACACCTTATAATACATAGTAGCTTTTTATGAAACATATGTCCCTGTACATACACATATACTATACATATACAGTACTGTCAAAGGATGGATAAAGTTGAAAAGCATATATAAATTTTGAAAATATATGTAAAATATATGGAACTCCACAGAATTCACTATGTATTGCAGTTTAAAACACCAAACAATCCTTCAGTGTCTAATTGGGTCACAGAAAATCCTTTGAAGCTTCCTTACTCATACTGATGCTCTGGCATTGAAAGCTGTAGTGTTAATTTTCAAAATTATTAGGTGATAAAAATATGGCATAATTTTAAAACAAAGTGCTTATTTTTTAAGTACAAATATTGAAAGAGGCTGCTTATTTCATCAGACTCTCAGTAATTGTCTAGCTCTGTTTTACAGTACAACTACACTGTTGTCTAGGCTAAATGAATACATGAGAATAGAAGAGTTGGACGGCTTCAAACATTTTTAATTCTATACAGTTACTTATTTAAAAATAAGTTCTTTTTATGAATTCAAAAAATTAAACTATAGCAAAAATTTTTGTATGTTCCATTTTATTTCATGATTGATTTGAAGACAAGTAGACTAAAGAATGCTCTTTGCATTTTTGTTTAGGACATTTTTGACAGTGATTGGTATACCTCTAGAAACCTCATTGGGAGCGCCGACATCATTGTGATCAAATACAACGTAAATGACAAGTTCTCATTCCATGAAGTAAAGGATAATTATATTCCAGTGATAAAAAGGGCATTAAATTCAGTTCCAGTAATCATTGCTGCTGTTGGTACCAGACAAAATGGTAAGTATTTTTTTTTTTTATGATAAGAGTGTAGGTGCCATGTTAACTTTAAATAGTGCTAAGTTCATTAATGGTTAATATGGGGGGCGGTTTGTGTGTGGAAAAAATGACTGTGTTCAAATGCCAGCTGTTATCTCTTCATCACTAGATATGATAGTGAGACATCAAAGGAAAGTGTCACAAACTACTGCTGTGATTCTGATGGTTACAAATTTGTCTTCTAAATTGCTCTTCTACAGTAGTGAAGGAAGTTGGTAACTATATTCTTCTGATACAGGAGAGGTCTTGGGCTGGCGCTGAGCTCTGCAAGTCTTTTTCTGACATTGTGAAGGTCTGTCCAGTGGGAAGGATGGCCCAATTCTGCATGAGGAGTTGGGCTTATGAGTAGGATTTTTACGTAGCTAGGAATGAGAGCCCAGAAGAGGCTGATGGCACTGCCTGAGAGAGAGGATCATTTACATCATGGCTGATGGATTCATTTGGTTCAGTCAGTTCCAAAAGTTACAGTTAGATGTCCTAGAGATGGGATCCCTGGGTGGTGCAGTGGTTTAGCACCTGCCTTTGGCCCAGGGTGCGATCCTGGAGACCCGGGATCGAATCCCACGTCGGGCTCCCGGTGCATGGAGCCTGCTTCTCCCTCTGCCTATGTCTCTGCCTCTCTCTCTCTCTCTGTGTGACTATCATAAGTAAATAAAAATTAAAAAAAAAATAGATGTCCTAGAGCCAACTCAGAGTTCGCTTTGATTTGGTGGTAGTTTGATAGTTCTTTTTAGTGGTATTTCCTCAGTAAAGCTGTCTATAAAATTTGATTCATTTTTTTTCCCTTTCATTAGGGTACATACAGCAAAGTAAAGGACACAAAGTTCACTAGGTACCCTGAGGGCAGCTTAACGTATTTTTACATGTATATGCATCCATGCATCCATCTCACAGGTCAAGATATAGAACATTTGCCTCACTGTGGAAGGCTGTCTCATGCCTCTTCTCAGTTAACAGCCCCCCTCCCCAGAGATGACTGCTGTTGTGACTTCTAACAGTATAGATTAGTTTTGCTTATTCTAGAACTTCATACACATGGAGTTATACCATACATAGTATCTTGTGTCTAATTTCATAATACTGACATCTGTCCATGTTGCACTTATCTACAATTTGTTATTTTGCTGTGTATTTTTCAGTTGTGTGAATGTACTGTAATATATTTATTCATTCTCCTTTTCATGATGCTCAAGTTGTTTCCTAGGAGTAGGATTTGGGGTCATAGTAATAGGGTAGGTATATGTCTAGCATTAGAAGACACAAATGAAGCAGGCTTGACCGTTCCTTAACCCCACATCCCCTCTACTTCCCTGTTTCTTTTTATTGCTGGCCTCTATTCTTGAAAGAGTCATCCACACTTCCTGAGTCCACTTCCTGACTTCCCATTTATTCTTCAGTCCACTACAGTCTGACTTTGACTTTCATAATTACATTGGGTTTGTTCTTACTCAGGGTTACCAGTTAAATGCTTATTGCCAAATTTGATTTCCATTTAATTTATACTTTAATTTATATTTTAATAACAATTTACCCTTTGAGGTTATTCAAACACATCTGTCCTTCCAGTTAAAAAAGCTACTCTTTCTTTTTTGTTTAATTCTATGTCTTCTTACTGGTCAACACCCCCCTGTACCCCACTCCCATGTATTGAACCAACACATCCTTAGTTGTTACCAGGGCTCCATCCTTTGGCTTCACCTCTTCTTGCTGTTTACTCTGACCTTGAATCTGTTAATCTGTTGCTCTACCTTCTCCTGTATACACACTGATGAATACCCAGTTTGTTTCTCTGGCTCTAGTTTCTCTTCCTACCAATATCATCACAGAATCTTCCTGTTTTCTGCTGAATTCCCTGTCTTGCGGAGTGATGCCAAGCCTATCCATTCACCCAAACTAGGTTCATCCAACCGAACTTTCTTCCCATTCCCCATATCCAGTGGACTAAGAAGCTCTTTTGGTTTCACATTTCAGATAAACCCCAAATTCATTGCTTTCTCTGTACCTTCATTGGATTTCAGATCCTAGTCCTTTAATTATCTGTCATAGTGGCCTTCTTTTGGCCTAAAGGGGCAGTTCCTGATCTTGTAGGACCTGCAACTACACACACACACACACACACACACACACACACACTTAGAATGAGAAAAGGAAGCATGACAAGTTGCAAATCTAAAGAGCTGTCAAATACTACAAACATCTAAAAAATATTTCTATTATTTAACAGCTTGACATTTTTAAAATTTTTCTTATATTTGCTGCATAGTCTTCGATTACTTCTTCATATGATAACCACTTTTGATTTTTTATATATAGAGAAGAAAATTATACTTAGTTTTTCTTCTAGTGTATTTCTTCATTATTCACATCTTTTTGGTGCTGGGCACTGTAGTTTGTGTTGTGTTCCTCTTTCGGCTTGGCATCTTTTTATTTTAAGAAGATTTTATTCATTTATTTGACAGAGAGAGAGAGAGAGAGAGAGCACGCGCGCATAGGCAGGGGGAGTGGCAGGCAGAGAGAGAGAAGCAGGCGTCCTGTGGAGCAGGAGCCTGACTTGGAGCTCCATCCCCCAGGACTCTGGGATCATGACTTGAGCTGAAGGCAGACACTTAATCCACTGAGCCACCCAGGTGCCCCCAGCTTGGCATCGCTGTCTCAAACACCAAGTGAGTCTACACAGTGGGTAGGAGAAGCATTGCTGTCCTGTGTATCAGGACAGTTGTCAAACATTTAACTGTACAAGGAAGTGAGTGCAAACCACAGATAATATCTCACTAAACCTAAATTTAAATTCCCATTCGTAGGATCCCCAAAATGCCTGTCATCACTCCCAAGCTGCCTGACATAAAAGTGAGTTGGAGTGGAAAGAGACAATGGCCTTAAGTATAGTTAGAACCTCTTATTTTGCAAATTTTACAAAACTATATAACTATGTGAAAGAATATTGCTCAGGTTTCTCCCACAGCTTTGGAAAGGACCCATGAGACAGGGGCCCTGACACTTAGGCTTCATCAGCTTTATGGTAAATGGACCCTCTCACCTATTCCTGCTTTGCCGCTTTCTGAAATAAATCCTCACAATAATCATCCTAGAGTATAAATCAGATCATGGTAGTCAACACTTTAAATTATTTAGAAACTTTCTTCTTTTTCCCTTTTATTTGCTAAATTTCAAACCCAAGAAAATTGACCAGAATAGAACAGTGAACCCTAGGGATCTCTCTCATTCTCTCTCTCTCTCTCTCTCACACACACACACTTTCTCTCTCTCTCTCTCTCTCTCTTTTTTTTTTCCATTTGGGAGTAAATTCTAAAATTAATGGGATTTCTTATGTCCTAATTACTTAAGCATGTATTGTCTAAGAGCCATTTTCCTTCAACCATAATGCAATTACCATTTAAGAAATGTGACATACTATTATCTATTATACTATTATATATTTTTTTTAAGATTTTATTTATTTATTCATGAGAGACACAAAGAGAGGCAGAGACATAGGCAGAGGGAGAAGCAGGCTCCCTGTGGGGAGCCCACTGGGGGACTCAATCCCAGGACCCAGGGATCACAACCTGAGCTGGGATTACAACCTGAGCTGAAGGCAGACCTCAACCACTATTACACTATTTTTTTAAAAGATTTTATTTATTTATTCATAAAGACACAGAGACAGAGAAAGAGAGGCAGAGACACAGGCAGAGGGAGAAGCAGACTCCATGCAGGGAGCCTGATGTGGGACTTGATCCCGGGTCTCCAGGATCACACCCCAGGCTGCAGGCAGCGCTAAACCACTGTGCCACCCGGGCTGCCCACTATTATACTATTATACTATTATTTTAAGTATAATCCACATTCACATTTTCCCAATTGTTCCAAAGCTGTTTTTTCCTAAATCCAGGATGAAATTAGGGACTATATATTGCATTTAATTGTTATGTCTCTCTAGTCTCTTTTAATCCACAACAGTTCCCCAGCTTCTTTTTGGTCTTTTGTAATATTGACATTTTTAAAGAATTTAAGCCCATTATTTTGCATAATCCTTTAGTTGTGATAACTGTAGTTGCAAAATAGTGATTTTCTATCATTCCACCTACACTTATTAGTTTTTATTCTTCTGTAAATAGAGCTTTCCCTTCTCTCTGCTCCCACATCTTTCTTTTAGAATCATGATTCATGGATTTGTTTTTTTTTTTTTTTTAAGATTTATTTATTTATTCATGATAGAGAGAGAGAGAGAGGCAGAGACACAGGAGGAGGGAGAAGCAGGTTCCATGCCGGGAGCCCGACGCGGGACTCAATCCCAGGACTCCAGGATTGCGCCCTGGGTCAAAGGCAGGCGCTAAACCGCTGAGCCACCCAGGGATCCCCCATGGATTTGTTTTTTATATTCAATATTTTATAATCTGTTCTCATTATTCTTTTTATTGCTCATATTATACCAAATTTGCATGGAGGGAGTCTTTCCAAGCTAGTTCCAATTAATTTTTGAGTGCTTCCTTATTTTCTGGCATAAGATGTTCCAGGCTCACCTTATATTGCTTGCCCCACCCTGGAATCAGTCAGGGAGCCCTGGTTCCATTTAGTGAACAATGATGTTTAGAAACCAAGATCTGGGCTTTCGGGGTGCTCATAAGTTTAAATGTCATTGCTTCAAGGCCCTTTCACTGGATAATCATAAATATATATATATATATATATATACACACACACACACACATATATATGTATATATTAATACATATTTTTTAATCATGAGTTCCCATTGATATTTTTTTCCAATTCAGTATTTGCATCTCATTTCAATAATTTTCTCTTGTGAAGTCTTACCTAAAATACAAGATCCTTCATTATCTAGCTCCTGATTCCTTCTGGAACCTTGTAGGCATGATCTTTTGTATCTTATGTACAGACATACTGAACTACTTGAACTTAATGTGTTTCATTAGATCTGAGAAAGTCTCAACTTCATGATTTCTTCAGATATCACCTTCCCTCCCATTTTCTCTATTCTGTCCTTTTTGGATGCTTATTAGACTGATATTGAAACTTCTAGATCTCTCCTCTGTTTCTCCTATCTTTTATATTTCCCAACCTTTATTTCTCGGTGTTTTATTATAGGAGAATTCTTTGGTCTTTTTTCCCCAGCTCGCAAATTACTTCTGCTATGTCTATCCTGCTCTTTTGCATTATTACATTTTGAAAAATTTCCACATCTTTTCATATCCAAGATCTCTAATTGGTTGTTTTTCGCAATTTCTTCTTCCTGTTTTAAGAATGTAAATACTTTAAAAAGAAAACCTGTCTCAATTAATTATACTTAAGATTCTGTTTTGAATATTTTATTAAGTTTTGTCTTGAGGAGGGCATTCTAAGTCTTTTCATTTGATGAAATTTTATTACATAGTATGGATACTTCCTAAATGTTGGATAATTCTTAATTTGCCTAGTTTCGCAGTATAGCTCCTCTGTTGGATTAACGACTTTTTCCTCCTCTGCCCAACTGCTCTTTGAGGTCGGGGTGGGAGTTAGAGCTTATATCAGATCTTCAGGCCTACCTGCTTCCATTGGGGTCTCCAACTGATGTCCGTTGAGTTGTCCATGGGCCTCCATGTTGCTCCCTCGTCTTTGAGCATTGAGTGTTCTTGATGTTGCCCAGTGTGTGACTTCCTACCTGTCCTTTGAGCTTCAGCTTTCCTTCTTTGGTCTTTTGCTGCCTTCGGCCTTTTATACACTCCTAGTTTCTCTCCTCTTAATTTTTGAGTATGTATGTGTGTATCTCCCTTCCTCCATCCCCCACCCCTCCCTTTCTTCCTTTCTTCCATTTCTCTCTCACTTCTCCTTCCCTCTCCTTCCCTGTTAATTAATCATTTCTGTGATTTGGCAGGTAGAGGAGTTGCAGTGTGGGCTTAGCTTGCCATTTTGAAACTGGAAGCTAATGTGTTGTTTTTTTCTTATACCCAGACTTCTGCATATGTTGTACCCTCTGGTGGGAGTGCCCTTCTGCACAACTCCTGTTATATCTGCATGACAAATTCATACTTATCCAATAAATCAGTGCCTCTTTGTGAAGACTTCCATAATGCCCAGGCAGAGTTAATTTCTTCTCTTCTGTTCCCATAGTGATTTTGCATACCTTATTTTAGTATTTATTATATTCATTATATTATGATTTGTAGTCATGCCTGTGTTGGCTCAGTTGACTATGAGTTTTCATCTGTGTTTATTTCTTGTTTGATATATGGTAGGTACTCAGTAAACATTTGTTCAATTAGTGGATGACTGGTTTTAAACAAGGTGAAATTAATTTCACATGTAGATGTGATTGCAAAGTAATTACCAAGGTAAATCTGATATTCCACCTGAGGACTCTTATTGCTTCCTTCCCCCAGTCCCTTGCAATACACGAAGCTGTGCTGGGTATTCTCCTGGTAATTCCTCTCTTGAGTTCTTGAGAATTAGTTCAGCAAACACAGTCAGTCTCATCATTTTCCTTTGTTACACGTGTTTTGATAAGCTTGACTTGTATGTCGTCTTCATCACATTTGGCTTTGAGCAAATTTTTGGCTTTTACTAAATATTGAACGTCTTTAAAAGAGAATTTTTTTTTCTGAACATGCCTAGGGGTATCCATAGCCTTAAGCTCCCCAAAATGAGCGTCCCATCTTTTCTTTTTGAAGTCCTGATGGAGTTGAGTAGATTGCTAGGCTAGAATTCTTAAAAGGATTTCTAAAACTTTCTTGCAGTTGACAACATTGTAAGAATCACCCTGCAGATCCTGAAAGCCACTGCTTTCAAAGAGATGCCATTCATTTTAATTTCAGATTTATAGTCTGTTTGCTTTAAAAAAAATAGGTATTTGTGATAATACTTTAAGAGATGTCACATAAGAGAAGGAAAAAAGACTACAATGTTAACTAGAAGTGTAACACTGATGCCTAAAGTCCCTGTGACCCTGAGGTAGGCTCACAGGAGTGATCTCCTGTAGAAGGCAGCACAATTTAAATTGTTTTGGCTCCTCTGATGGTTCCTGATGAAATGTATTATGTAGGTTTATTTATTCTATAAATGTTTTGTTGGTTTTCATGCTGTCCCCGCCACATGATCACAAGATTTTTTTTTTTTTTTCCTTTTGGGCTCCTGTGAACAAAAAGCAATGTCTTCTGTGCCACAGAAGAGATGTGCAGACTAGATGTGAAGAGGAATTTTCTAGGACTGTGTGTCAGTAGGGGTCATTGGCTGTACACAATGGAAAACCCTGCTCAGCTGAGTTAAACCTGAAATTAGTTGGATTTTCTTTCAAATCCAGAGTTTTTGTTAAAAATTATTTTGTATTATGTTCACTTAATTTTTCACTTGAAACACTTTGCTTTATTTTTGTTTAGAATACAGTCTAATAAGATGGACTGCCTACTCACCCCATTCCATCAACATAAGGAGAGCTTTGTAGATATAAGAAGGCCTCTGTCTTCAGAAAATCAAAGGCACTGTTTATGAATCTTTGTAAAGAATGTGAAATACCAATGTGTTATTTTTCAAGATAGGCTAAATTCTGTATAAAAACTTTATGTGCTCCGAACCCAAAATGATCTTGGAAAAAGTAAAAGCAAAAACTTAGAATTCATGGCTTAATTTTGAGAACCCATGCTTAACTTTGAAATCACTGTGTCTTTACTCAGACTAAATTTTTATCTTACCTTTTGATATCATTTTGCTTATCAGATAGAGCAAGTAACAGTTTTATCATTGTTTTTCCATCTCTGACACACAAAGAAACTTGGACAAGTCACTTATCTTCCCTGAGCCCCAGTTTCCTTCTCTGCAAAAGGAGGATGTAAATTTCTGAGCTCTAAAGTGCTTTCAATGAAGCTGAGATTATTGACATAGTTACATACATAGCACACACATGCACTAAATATCCTTTGTGTACATACACATGCTCCATCTATATGTACTTCATTGGTAAGGAATTTGCTGTGGGAAGTTGCCCAAATGTCCTTTTAAAAAAATTTTTTTTTAGATTTTATTTATTTTAGAGTGTGCGCAGGCATCCAGTGGAAAGAACAGAGAGAGAGGGAGAGGGAGGAGGAAAGAATCCCAAGCAGACTCCATGCTGAGTGAGGAGCCCCATATGAGGCCTGATCTCATGACCCAGAGATCATGACCTGAGGCAAAATCAAGAGTCAGGCGCTCATCCGACTGAGCCACACAGGTGCCCCCCAGATGCCTTTTGAGGGCCACTGTGCTTGCTCTGTTACCAGACTTGGCTGCTGCTGGCGCATGACTGAGTACCTTCCCCAGCATTACCTTGTGCTGATAGAAGCTGCTTGCTTACTCAAGATTCTTCTGCCCTTTCTCTGGTAGCCCTCATCTAATCACTGATTATCTTGATTGATTTAGGGACACAAAGGTCCAGCTGCCTTTCCCCAAATGGAGAACCATTCCAAAGGGCCATCTAAGCCCCAGCTCCCCTCCCCAGTAGGATCCACTGAGATCTTTGTTGTAGCTGTAATGCAGTTCGAATTTTTTCTCTGCCCAGTCCCACTTCCCTCACCCCTGAGAACATTTGTTCCCAGGATCATCCCCCCAATAAACCTCTTGCACACCAGTCTCCATCTCAGAGTCTGCTTCCCAGGGAAATGAATCTATAATAACATGCATTTCTAGGAATGGATTTATCCTCCTCTGACTTGGCTGCCATTTAAACAATGATATACATGATGTGTCATGAAACAAAACAAAGCTTGCTGATGAATTCAGAGTTGAACATACATTTTTAGCTTTTTTAAAGAGTGTCCTAAATATGTTGATCTACCACCTGCCCAGCCATACATCTGTATGTGGTACAACCATGATGTTTAGGATAGTTCACATTTTGAATAAATACTTTTTATTCCTTTAGTGTATGGTTTTTTTTAACCTTGAAGAGAAAGATAAAGTGATTGAATTTGATTTCTGCAGTCAAATACTTTAGGGTCTAATAATTGAAATGTCTGGATTAAGAAGAATGTACTTTAAATGAAACCTACAAAATTTTGCAGTCTTGAGGATTCAGATCTAATCAACTCAGTGAATGTATTTCAAGTTTATCACAAAAAAAAAAAAAAAAAGGAAAGAAAGGAAAAGAAAAAAAAGAGCTAACCGGCTGTTTTCCATGGTTTCTGTGGGCAACTGAAATTGTTAATTTGTATTGATACTCAGCATGTCAGGGTTGTATAAAAGGAAACATGTTCTCCATTCCTAGCTGATTGGTTTAATTGCTATAAAAGCCTTGATAATACATATTCACTTATTTTTAAGTTCTTCTGTTTTCTAAAATACTGTTTATTCTTCTTGCACTTAAAGCTTGTTTACTTTAGGGATGTTTCTATTAACACTGATGCTTTTTATTCAGAGTCTAGTGGATAGTGGAGTACCAAATGCCCCTGAACTATGGTTCTGTTATGAGCTGTTGATTTGTTGAAGGTTCAGGTTGCCTGTGCATATTTCTTTTCATGTTTAATTTCAAAGCTCTTTGTTCCTCATATTTACTTTCTCAGAAGAATTACCTTGTACATGCCCGCTGTGTACCTCAGACAGAGGGAGCTGTGTCAGTACAAGTGAAGGGATCCAACTTGCTAAAGAACTAGGAGCAACCTATCTTGAGCTACACAGCCTTGATGACTTCTACATAGGAAAGTATTTTGGAGGAGTGGTAAGTGATAATCCCTGTTACATAAATTAAAGTCATTTGTCAGGTTGGCTGTGAAGCTATTTTCTAGAACCTCAGTTAGAACTTTAGTTTTAAAAGCATGATTGGTGTTAGCTTTGAGAAATAAAATGAGAGTAGAAGTGAGATTTTGTCAGAGTAAAATTATTTTATTTTTCCCTGCAAATGAAGCATTTTCTGTTGTCTAATAGGATTTTTTGAATTTTCTACTTGGTGACAATGTTGTTTCTTGGTGTACATATCAAAAGCATATTTACTTACACAAACCTGTGATTCAGTTTTATTCATAATCTTCATACGTTCAGTGAGCCTCGCTACCTGAACCATTGGGCCTGTGAAGATCTCCTTCATGTCTGTCTACTATTTGAAAAGAATGATTTTTCTTTCTCTGTGTGCTTTGGAAAGATTTTGTATATTCCTAAAGGATTCAGCTCAAAAATATCCATAGAAACTACTTATACAAACAGCTTGTTGGGGCGCCTAAATGGCACAGTTGGTTTAAGTGTCCGACTCTTGATTTCTGCTCAGGTCATGATCTCAGGGTTGTGAGATGGAGCCCTCATGTCAGGCTCTGAGCCCAGTGGGGAGTCTGCTTCTCTCCCTTCCCTCTGCCTCTTTCCCTGCTTGCGTTTACAAGCCATGTCTCTCTCTCTCAAATAAATAAATAAATATTTAAAAACATAGCTGGTTGTTGGATATTTGAGAAACTGGGATTTGCTCTCTCTATAGCTACAGCATTTACTGGGTCCTGTAGACATTTTGGAGGCCTGTCTTAGCACACAGCACCTTCCCTACAATATCAGGACTTCATGGTGCTTGGAGAATACTGTGGAGTGGTATCACGTAACTATTAACTGACTTTGGAACTATCTTTTCAATCCTCTAAGAAGTGACTCCACTCAACAGAAATGGTAAATATGAAGAGGTCTAAACCAAAGTAAACCCCCCATTGGGCAGGAACACTTCGGACTTTTCCATTAGTTCCCTGGCTCTTCATCAAGTACTCTTTCCAGTATACCAGAATATTCATTATGTAGATTCATGTCAAACTGTTGAGGTCTCCATAAATGACTGTAGAAATTTAAGTTACCAGGCTCCAAATAAGAACCAAAGATAAAATAAGAACCAAATATAAATGGTTCTGATTTCTGTCATGTATAAGTGGCTATTATTTAGCCCACTAATGTAAAGAAATATTAATAATACAGCATTAAGATAGACTCACAATATTGATATTACAATGACTATGAGAAACTTTCATCTTATTTATTTACAGTGACAAGTAAAAAGTAGAAAGGTTAGAAAGGTAGAGAGGACTGACATCTAATTTTCCTATCAAAGATGTTATAGGGATCCCTGGGTGGCGCAGCGGTTTGGCGCCTGCCTTTGGCCCAGGGCGTGATCCTGGAGACCCGGGATCGAATCCCACATCGGGCTCCCGGTGCCTGGAGCCTGCTTCTCCCTCTGCCTATGTCTCTGCCTCTCTCTCTCTCTGTGTGACTATCATAAATAAATAAGATATTATATTGTAGTGGATTAAAAACAATCTGAATTTAGTCTAAGAATCTTGCATTTCCCAGAAATACCTAGGGAACTGGGGGGAAATGACAGTTCGGTTTCATTGTGGAGAGGAGAGGGGGCTGGTTCTCTTGGAGTATGTAGGTTTCCTTGTTCCCGGCTCCACTTCCTGAACCTGACATCCCAGGGTCACTCTTCCCACCTGCCAACTCCCACTTGCCTCTGCTTGCTTCTGCTTCCTCCTCCTTGTTTCTCTTTGCTCCTAATGCCTGGTGTTGCAGTTAGGGTTGGAGGCATGATAAGAACTGAAGATGTGGTCAAGGTTGGAAGAAAGACATGGCAGTTTCTTTTATCCTTAAGACTTGGTGAGAATGTAGAAATAAGATCAGAATGATCCCTTTTGAGATTGTTGAATAGTAAAATACAGCTTAGATCTTGACTGTAAGAAATGGTGGTATTTGCAGGAGTATAGATGGAGGCGATAATGTCAAAGTTAAAGGAGCATTTAAAATCTTGTATTTAAGAATCAAGGATGAAGACCTGGGCAAGAGGAGTGTGTGCCCTTTATCTTTCGAGAGCCCCATCTGGCACTCCCTCCAGTTGCACCACCATGTCACAAGTTGATGGAGCCAAGGGGTATGCCCTCCTGGAGCTAGTAGCCCTTCTAGGCCTGCACCATTGGGTTAGGGTAGCCATTACCCACAGATAGCTATAGCTATTTATATTTAAATTAACTGAAGAAAATTTAGTTCCTCAGAGACACTACTCACATTCAGGTGCTTAATAGCTACATGTGCCTTGTGGCTACCGTATTCAATAGCACAGATATTACAGAACATTTCCATTAATGCAGAAAAGAAAGTTCTGTTGTTACAGTGCTACAACCATGTTCCAAATGCAGGACCCCAAAGTTCTCTGACCAGCGGTCTGTTTCTCAGGCCTGCGCAGGCCTTTTTCCTGGGTTGATCCTCCCGCAGGTGGACTGCATTACTAGTGTGTGTGTCCCCAAGTCTGAAAGGTGGCCATAGGATGATGGCGTAGGAGGTTTTGGATATGCAGGCCTGGATGTCTGCTCGTATGCAAAAAGCTCCTTGAGGCTTGGGATGGAGCAGGGGTGAGACGAGAAGGGGAGGTCTTGGGATCTGGAATTAAGGCCAGCTCTCCCTGTCCTACCTGAAGTTCTGAGAAGTCTGAGAATTTAAATCCAAACCTGGCCTTCTAGGCTTTTATGATGTTATATCTGTCAAAGTAAGAGGATATAACGTCTTTTACAGATTAGTTTGTTTTCTTGATTTACAGAGTTTAAATATTAGTGTATGTGGTACATGGACCTCTATTTGTACCTTTGCCCCAAGCCTTACAGCACAAGGCATATAGGCCTTGTGCTGTGCAAGTGAGTGTGGTTAGGATTTTATTTTTAAGATTTTATTTTTTAGTAATCTCTACACCTAATAAATGGATCTCGGATTGAAAATCTCAAGATCAAGAGTTGCATGCTCTGCTGATGTAGCCAGCCAGGCACCCCAGGATTTTTAATTTCTAACATAAAGGATGTATTTCAGTGTAATTTATTCAAGAAAAAATAGAGCATATGTAAACATCCCTAGTTGATCTGAGCATCTGTGACATAGAGCCAGATCTGTCCAGCCTTGAATTTCTCTAGTATTGACTGCTGCGGTTGTCCACGAGATGGTTATTGACAGTCACACAGTTGTACTGCTGGACTTTCTTGATTATTCAAGAGAATAAACAGTTCCTTCTTGAATAGATAGTTTATTTATGCTTGGACAAGCACAGTCTGTTCAACTTGATACATTTTTTAAAAAAGAAAAACAAATTGTTTAAGTGTTTGGTAAAGCGTACATGTAGATGGTACTGGAATTAAAAACATTTGGCAAATCTGATTTGGGGTACAAATAATTACGTTAGATACATAATTTTGTTGAAGATTTAGTTTTAACTTAATTAAAATTTGATTCCTGTTTTAGTTGGAGTATTTTATGATTCAAGCCTTAAATCAGAAGACAAGTGAAAAAATGAAGAAAAGAAAAATGAGCAACTCATTTCATGGAATTAGACCACCTCAGCTTGAACAACCAGGTGCATTTACTAACCAATGTCTAGACATTCAGTTGATATTTATTATAGATCACTTCACAAGTGTTAGAGCAGTTGTTCCCAAATTTGGAATCTGCTTTTAAAATACGTTTCCAGGTGATTCTGAAGTAGCTGGTACTTTGGACCCATTTTGGACTGTCTTAAACTTGAGTCTACAAGCTTCTTTTAAAAATAGTGTATGTGGTGAAGAGCTATTTTAGATTAAAGTCTAAGAGAAATGATAAGCAAATGCAGTGCATGAACCTTGATTGGATACTGGTTCAATAAAAACATCTCAAAGACTTTTCTCAGGACAGTTGGGTAAAATTTTAATATGGACTGGAAATTAGGTGACATGAGGGAATTGTTAATTTTTGGATGTATGGTAATGGTTCTATCATTAATGGAAGAATGTCCTTATTTTTTGGAAATGAGTATTAAAGTATTTATAGCTGAAATATCTTTATGATTACAACTCTACTTTTACATGATTCAGGAATATGAGTCTGTGTGTAAGTGTGTATCTACCTAGAGATATGGCAAACATGACAAAATGTTAATTACAGAATCCAAGTGAAGGATATATGTGTGCTTATTGTATCATTCGTTGAACTTTTTCAAATGTTTGAAAATGTTCATAACCCAAGGTTAGAGGAAAATAAAAATAAATATACACAATTTTTATCAAAATTAATTTTCATCAAAAAATTTTTAATAATTCTCATAGAGATAGAGTAATAGTACTCATGCAGACCAATTTGCTGTGGATATTGTTTTAAAGTGTAGGTACTTGATAAGTACTTGTTAAATAAATCAACATAAATTAAAAATCAAAAAAACATAAATTAGTATGGGAAATTTTTGGTTGTTTTTTTTTTTTAAAGCAGATCTATAGATCCTAAGTAATACACAGATGGCTTTGAATTTTCCGGTGTGCAAAGTGAGAGGGGAGACTTGGCTGGTTACATAGCAAACCTACTGCTTTAAATACTTTTTGGATAAGAAGATGGGTGGGGAATAGCCAAATAAACAATGGAGGCAGATAATTTCTTGGTTCTTATTATTGAAGAAGAGAAAACACAACAGTTGATCTGAGAAAGCAAAGCAATTCATGCCATTTAGCACTAGAAGAAATTTCTCACGTGGGTCTCCACTTGGGGCACTGGGTCACCTAGTGAACAGGGCTTTCAGAAGTGTCTGGTCAGCAAATGCAGTCTCAGTTCTCACAAGTGGTTCTTCGTGCCCTTCTGTTAGGTATCCCACTGAACATCGTTCTGGTGCTTACTTGTTCTAAGAATGGACCCGGGGCTCCCGGGCGTGTGGCTTTCAGGTTGTTCTTAGCCATCCAGGGTCTGGGAGGTACCTGAGGCAGCAGAGGGAAGCAAGAGTGGGGTGTAGGTTAGGAAAAGCCTAACCACCAAAATACCGTGTTATTATCGATTTTAGAGACCGAAGGTTTGCTTTAGAGTAAAGAATTTTTCTTCCTAGAGAAGTTTGAATTTTACTGGTTTAGTAGATACATATCTTTGCAGCAACCCTTTACCGATAACCCTTTCCTCGGCTCAGCTTAGGATAAAAGCTAGACAGCAGATATTTTATAGTTAGGGTCTGTGATGAGGGCCTAGGGTGCAATCCTCTCTGGGGATGTTCTCAATTGCCTGAAGGCTAATCTCTCTTTGTTAGTGATCAAACTAGGAAATGGAAGGTTACATACTTTTTTTTTTTTTTTGGAAATTAGGGAGTCTCACCAACACTCTACTTGAGGTGTGCCGAGGGGGAAATGCTGGTTCTCGTTTTACTAGGAGGAAAAAAATATTAATTTTAGAATCAAAATAAAATGGTCAAGATGGTTTCAAACAACGGAGTTTAAGACTCCGAGCCCTGGCTTTGGAAGGTTGCAATTTTAATAATGTAATTTTGACAGTTTTTTCCCCCACCAGCATTTCCAAACCCAGGAGGAAGACGACTTCAAATGTGAGGTTGGGTTCTTCAGAACTTGTTCAGTAATTTGCATTTTTTTATCAGGTGAAAGTAAGCACTGATAACCACCAACATACTGAAATTCAGTATTTGGAGAGAGATTTTATTTGGGGACATACAAATACTGAAAAGCACTATTTTTATTGCTCTTAATGGGAATTAGTACAATTTTCATTTGCACTATAAAAAATACAGTATTTCTGTGACTGTTATCTCAGAATAACCAATTTATATGTGTTTACAATTAGATTTTTATACAAAATTGCTGTCTTTGGTAGGTCACAAATGGCCAAGTATTGGCAATTTCATGTGGCTCAACTCAACAATATTAAGAAAATATTATTTGGGAATCCCTGGGTAGCGCAGCGGTTTGGCGCCTGCCTTTGGCCCAGGACGCGATCCTGGAGACCCGGGATCGAATCCCACGTCGGGCTCCCGGTGCATGGAGCCTGCTTCTCTCTCTGCCTGTGTCTCTGCCTCTCTCTCTCTCTCTCTCTGATGACTATCATAAATAAATAAAATTTAAAAAAAAAAAAAAAGAAAATATTATTTTGTCGTGCTTAAAAGAAACCTGAAATGATTGTGTAGACCTAAAGAATAACTTATCACTTTTATTTTGTTTTTGAAACAGAAAAAATGCCTGTCTTAAAGGCTGAAGCATCGCATTATAACTCTGATTTAAATAACTTGCTGTTCTGCTGCCAGTGTGTGGACGTGGTATTTTACAACTCAGATTTAAAGGAAGTTGCTGAGGCCCACAAGATTGTTCTGTGTGCCGTAAGCCATGTTTTCATGCTACTTTTCAATGTGAAGAGTCCCGCTGACATTCAGGATTCCAGTATCATCCGGACAACCCAGGACCTCTTCAGTATAAACAGAGACACTGCATTTCCAGGTGCTAGCCAGGATTCTCCAGGCAACCCGCCCTTACGTGTCATTGTTAAAGACGCCCTCTTCTGTTCCTGTTTATCGGACATTCTGCGCTTCATTTATTCAGGTATCCTGTTAAATGGTTCTGGTATATTCTCTTAAGTTTTTGAAAGGAACCATGTCTCTGGTCCTCAGGTGTATTGGTTAGTGTCACATTTATCTTCTTTCTATCATCTGAGGTAAGGATTATGATCCTAACATGAAATAGTCTTTGTGGTATATATATGTAAATTGTTCAAGCTTTCCATCTTCCTTGTAAGTTTATTTGCCTTGGTTTTACATCTACTTGTGAAAATAACTTCTTTTCCTCCTGAGCAGATATGTTAGTATTTTAAATATCCAAAATGTGAAAACACTAGAATTTATCGTCTAGTCTAACTCTAAAGAAACAAGATTTTCAAAGTGTGAATGAAAATAAGTATCTACATCTTTTAAAAATACTTATTTATTTTAGAGAGAGACAGCAAGAGAGAGAGAGGGTGTGCAGAAGCATGCACAAGAGAGAGCATGAGCGAAGGAAGGGGCAGAGGGAGAGAGGAAGCCAACTCCCCAATGAGCGAGGAGCCCAATGTGGGGCTTGGTCTCAGAACCCTGAGATTATGACCCTGAGATCATGACCTGAGCCAAAACCAAGAGTCAGATGCTTAACCGACTGAGTCACCTACATGCTTCAGTATCTGCATCTTAAAAGCTGGCTATTTATTCACTTTTCTGTTTTACTCTTAGATTTTGGATATAATTGAGAGAATTTAGCAAAGTACCTGCATTCAGTTTAGGAACTGGAAATAATACCTGAAGTTAGTTTAAGGCTGAGATCTGATCAACCTTGGCTGTTTTATTTTATTTAATTAGTTTGCTTATTTTGAAGATTTTATTTTTAGGTAATCTTGGCCCCAAGTGTGGGTCTTGAACCCACAACCCCAAGATCAAGAGTCACACACTCTACCAACTGAGTCAGCCAGGCACCGCAACTTTGACTAGTTTATATTTTACTTTTTTTTCTTACTGTGTGCTTATCTTTTTAAGATAGGGCTTATCAATTATTTTTCCTCTTGTCCTATTTATTTATTTATTTATTTATTTATTTATTTATTTAAGATTTTATTTATTTTTTCATGATAGAGAGAGACAGAGGCAGAGAGAGGCAGAGACACAGGCAGAGGGAGAGGCAGGCTCCATGCAGGGAGCCTGATACGGGACTCGATCCCGGGACTCCAGTATCACGCCCTGGGCCAAAGGCAGGCACTGAACTGCTGAGCCACCCAGGGATCTCCTCTCTTGTCCTTTTAAATACTTGTTATATTTAAAAATATATTTTAAAAAATAGAAGTTTTATCTGAGTCATTTTTGCCAGTGCATTGAAGGTATCACTGCTATATTTTAAAATTTATATATTTTATATATATATATTTTATTTTATATAAAATATTTATATATTTTAAAAAATAGAAGTTTTATCTGAGTCATTTTTGCCAGTGCATTGAGGGTATCACATCCAAGTGTCCCATTTAAGAATGGAAAATAATTGATATAAAATGATTTTTAAAGAAAGCATCTAAATAGAAAATTTCTGAGACCTTTCTTTAATTTTTCACTTGGAATCATGTACTGATGAAATATTAAGTTAAGGTCACTCCTCTGGAATGTGGATGGAGAAACATTTATAATCTATTTTTAGACTTCAGAATGGGGGACAGATACGTTTATAAAGGTTTGCAAATAAAGTGCTGTTTCATATTTGTAAGAAACTTTTGGGTAGTCTTCATTTGAAATAATTGATGTTAAAATAATATTTTTTCATTTGGGCTTTTGTTACATAGTTTTATTATAAGTTAAAATAAAAATTAATGGTTTAAAAAAGTACAGTATGAAGTATATTGATTTCATATTGCAGTATGAAGATTTAAGTGGATTTAAATGTATATATATATATATGAGGGTGCCTGGCTGGCTCAGTCAGTAGCTAGAGCATACACTTCTTGATGTTGGGTTCTTGAGTTCATCCCCACATTGGGTGGAGAGATTACTTAAAGATAAGTTTAAAAAAAACCTCTCTGTATATACCTGTACCTACATAGGGGTAGAATGGTGGTGGTAGGTCTTAAACCCATTATTCAGTGAGTATTGGCTTAGAAGAGGCATAAATAACCACTCCTACAGAGCACACCAACACAGTGCCTTCAACATCGCAGGTTTTGTGTTGGTTGAATTAATGAGTAGACTCTAGTAGCTGTGAATCATTGCACGAATAAAACAGACTAGTGAAACACTTCATTTAGTACTACAGTTTTCCATGTTTAAACTTTGAGTCTCACAGCTTAGAATCTAAGGCTAATTCTGAAAAACAAAAATGTTTATATTTTAAAAGTAAAAATGTCTTTAATGATGTTTAGAGAACTATGAAGTGTTTGACTTTTCAATGAGGTTACTGTTGAAATTATGAGTTACTCAGCAAGTTTACTACAGTATCTATTGAATACCTTCAAAGGCACATGAACACTTTGAAGTCAGTTATATCCTCTTTAACAAGGTAGCAATAAAAGTTAGTTGTATCTCCAGTGACAGACCTGCTTGTCTATTTTGCAGAGAGTTACTTCTTTTTAAGTTGCAAAATTAATACATGTAGATGGAAGAAAAGGGGAAGGAAAACGAGTCCTTTCCTCAGCCCCCTTTTGGGAAACATGCATTAAGGAAAATGTAATCTTTAGTAACTGCTGTTTTCCAGGAACCACACAGTTTGCCATGGCTGGAGCATAGCGGGAGGTGAAGGCTTGCAGGCGACGAGGCTGGCAAGCTGACTGGAAGCTGTTCATAGAAGCTGTTCTAGAATTCTAAGCATGATCAGACTGGGCTTTGGCAAGCTCATCTCTGATGACAGTAGGAGGACAGAGTAGAGCAGGCAAGACAAGAGTTTAATAAGGAAGTGCCGTTACTCTGGAGATCAACCTCAGGAAGGCCATTATTCTGACAACAGGTGTAGGTGCTACCGCTTGTCCGTCATTTGGACCAGTGCTTTTCAAATTGATATGCATGCAAGTGAGCTAGGAATCTTGTTCATGTGCAGATTCTTTTTTTTATTTTTAAGATTTTATTTATTTACTAGAGAGAGAAGAGAGCATGAGCAGGGAGAGAGGCAAAGAGAAGAGGAAGCAGACTCCCCGCTGACCAGGAAGCCCAACATGGGGCTCGATCCCAGGACCCTGAGATCATGACCTCAGCCGAAGGGAGGTCTGAGTTGAGGCAGACACTTAACCAACTGAGCCCCCCAGGCGCCCCTCAGGTGCAGATTCTGAGTCAGTAGGCCCACGGGTGGGGCATGAGGTTCTGCATTTAGCAGTCTCCCAGGTAATGCTGATGCTTTGGACTACATGCTCTGGGAAGAACTGGGTGCCAGGCACAGCCAGGGGAATAAGAGCCTGGCATTTAGTCTAGAGGCCCAGCAGAGGGACCCAGTTATCAGTCTCAGGGCACAAAGTCAGAATGGGGTCAGCTGCAAGACTGACTCATGGGAGTTCTTGGGAACTGGAGCCCCTGCCTGAGGGTGGGGCAGGTGGGTGCTTTGTGGACAGGTGAAAACTAAATGAGCCTGGAAATAGCAGTTAGAGGCAGAGGTGCATCATCATGGCAAGGAAAGCTTGCTACGGCCCTTGACCACTTCAGAGCCCAGGCTTCCCAACCTGACACGGAGCTGTTGCATTTCTGCTCTGTTTGTTCTCTCCTTGTATGTCAAGAACCAGAGAAGAGGTGGTGTCAGGTAAGAGCTGGGCCACAGACCATTGACCTGAGGCTTCAGGGAGACCCCAATGCTTTGAGGAGCAGGGAAAATAAATGCTTTAGCAGGTACTTACTACTTATACTGTATTTATGGAGTATAACCTCAGACTCAAACAAAAGTGATGTTTAAATTGTCTTTTTTTAAAATTATGTTTAAAAAGATACTAAAGTTGTATTTGTATGGTAAAGACAAGTTTGTAAAAATGGAGAAAATTAGTTAAGAAAAAAAAATCACAATTCCTACTCTTCAGATGTCTAAACACTTATTGTTTTGTTTTATCCTCTAGTCTTTGTGCATAGATTACCGTTTATTTAGGAAATATTTTTTTATCAGGGGCACCTGGATGGCTCAGTCCGTTAAGTGTCTGCCTTCGGCTCAGGTCATGATCTCAGGGTCATGGGATCAGCCCCACATTGGGCTCCCAGCTCAGCGAGGATTCTGCTTCCCCTTCTCTGTCTGCCCCTCCCCCTGCTTATGTTCTCTCTCTTGCATGCTCACTCTTGAATAAATAAAATCTTTAGGAAAAAAAATATTTTTTATCAAATCAAAGGAAAATTTTAAGCGCGCGCGCACACACACACACACACATATATATATTTAGAGACTTTAATAAAGAGGCCAGGCTTATGAAATTTTTTGTTTTGCTTGTTTTTCTTGCTGCTGCTGTTGGTCATTTTAAAACTTTTGAACCGAGCACAAGTTTTAAGACCAGTTATTCAGTGGTTTCCTCATAGAAGCCCTGGCCTACCCACAAGTTATGTTAGGGGGGCAGTGAAGACAGGGGCTGTCTGTACTCATGTCTGTAGGGTTGGTAATGCCAAGGTGAACTCCATAACACAGCATGGCTTGCTCAGGAATATTTGCCCTGAGCAAACATGGACTGAAAAACCATCTTCAATCTATCACCTACTTTTTTTTTTTAACCAAATTACAAAGAATGTCTTAATTTCCTCTAAATAAGATACTTCTTTTTAATCTTCAGGAATTTGAAATTTTTTATATATGTCACTATGGATGTTTGGGTCCTGTATTTAGGAAAGGTCAGTTAAATGGTCTGGTTAACATAAGGCTCCAGTGTATTCTCCTATTCAGGCTTCTAAATAAATAGACACAGTAGAAGTATGTGATTTGTGTATGTTAATTTTCCATTAGATAACAGCTCACACTGTATACTATATAAGGGCCGAAAGACTATTACTCAGAGAGAAAGAGTGAGGCCAGCAGTTTGCGGGCAAGTTTTATTGGCATACGGTGTGACATTCTTGCAATACTTGATAGTCATTATGCTTGCAAATTCCTGACTCACACAATTTCAGATGGTTAGGAATTGAAATGTATGTAAGAGCCTCAGGAATTTTGCTTTGAGCTCTTCATACCACAGATGGCCCTTAGAATTTCACATCTTGTTGAAATGCCACCAGAGTAAATGAACATGTGGAAATGAGTTTTCATCTTCAGCTTGCCTAGTATCTTCCAACTCTTGAAATTATTCTACGGTATGCTCTTTTCTGCACTGCCTAAAAATGCAGCTTGCATGCATGAGTATACCGTGTTCCCTAAGAACCTCAGTCAGTCAGTGCTCTGAGAAGTTAACTAAATAGAAAATCCCAGTCAGTTATGCAAGATGAGTGAGTTCTAGAGATCTGTACAACATCATGGCTATTGTTAACAATACTGTATTGTACACTTAAAATTCTGTCAAAAAGATCACATGTTAGAGGTTCTTCTTTTTAAAGATTTACTTATTTATTTTAGTGGGAGAGAGAGAGCAGGAAGAGGGGCAAATGGAGAGAGAGAATCCTCTAGCAGACTTCTTGCTGGCTATGGAGCCTGATGGGGGCTCAATCCCAAGTCCCCAAGATCATGACCTGAGCCAAAATCAAGTGTCAGACACTTAGCTGACTGAGCCATCTGTAGGCACCCCACGTGGTAAACGTTTTTACCACGATTTAAAAAAGAAAAGAAAGTCTTTAAGTATAAGGATTATTGCTTAATTTGGACCAAAGCATGTCAAAGATGACTCATTAGCATTTCTAATTATAAGAACAGCCCAATCCTTAGAGTGCCCTATAAACTTGTCTTACTTTCATTTTTAGTTACTGAATCTTTCTATGTCTATTCTCAGATAAATGAGTGGCAGAGATAGAACTCCATGACATTTACCTACTGTTAATTTAGGGATTTACCTGCTGTTAATCCCATGTATTTTGACTTAATTCTTGCTTTCTCTCAAATAATATTCTGAAAGGAGATACTGTGTAGGTATTTGTTAGTACAATTTATTTTTTTAGGAGATAATATCTGTTGTCTCCCTTAGCATGTGTGAGTGTAAACTATCAAAAATACCTACTGCTTGCCACATACTGCTGATCCTGGTTTTTGATCATGGGTGAAATGTCTGAAGAACAGTGATCAATAGCACTCTGTGCACCTTAAAGTCATCTATGAGCCTTTTAAAATGATGTCTGGGCTCCAGCCCCAGAAATTCTAGTTTAATTGGTCTGGGAATGATATCTCCTTGATAGTATTTTATGAAAGATCTCGGGTAAATGTAAGGCACAACTATAGCTGACAATCACTGGCATACAGTAAATTCTTTTGATCTGGGTTCTGTTGGATTCTCAGGAGTTCTTTAACTTCTGACATTTTAATATAGACTGTAATGTCTATGTGCGTATGGGAAATTTTCTGGAGACACAGTGCAAAGAATTTAGCAGATTGCAAAAGGAGTATGCGACTTTAAAGTTAAAAATCCTTAGTGCAGAAAAATGAAAACAAAAAACATGGACATTTCTAGATTGCAAACCTTTGGGAATTTGAGGAGGAAGGGGAGATGACAGTGAAGTCAGAAAAAGAGCATCAAAGGTAGGAAGAAGCAGTGGTGTGCTGGAGCTGGCTGGCACTGGCCTGTGAAAGCTGATTGTGTTTATCTCTTCCCAACTCTGCTCTGTAATGTCATGTTGGTGGCATGAATTTGGCCATGGTGGGAATATTTGCACCACAGAGGTTGCAAATAGCCTAGATCAGGGCCCTCTTTCCCTCTC
The DNA here is from genome assembly GCF_048164855.1 of Canis lupus baileyi. NCBI lineage: Eukaryota > Metazoa > Chordata > Mammalia > Carnivora > Canidae > Canis > Canis lupus. Next base: position 14,947,314 of record NC_132839.1, on the reverse strand, counting down.
CCACTTTCTAGAAAATATGCAGGTTAAGTAAGAAGTTTAAAGATACTCTAGAGTGCCAAGTGCTACAGGGCTCGACTGTAATGACACCTAAGAGCCACTGGACTATCACTTGACTCTTCAAAGTAGCTTTGAATCAGTTGGCTGAGTCTGGCTGCAATTGCCTAATCTCATTGGTTCAGTAAATCTTTATTATGTGCTCTCTCCACCCCTAATGTCCATGAAGACATCTGGCAAAGTTCTGGATACAGAAAAGGGGACATCAGAAGAAATAGATTGAGAGATCAAAAAGGATCATGAGTTACACAGAGGTGAAATGACTTGCTGAAAGTCACACCAGTAATGAATGGCAGAGATAGAACTAGAGCCTGGGTCTTCCAATTATGCCTGCCCTCCCTACCCCTTGGTTAATTATGTTTTTAGGAGCTAGGACTTCCTATAAGGCATGAAATAGATAGGAGTCATCTCTTCACATATTGTCATCTGAACCATACTTTTGGAAACTTATCAGCATTAAGTACTGGGATTGATTCAGTGAGGAGAAGGCCACTGAGGAGCAGATAGGCTTTTTAGGAAGCTGCTATAAGCCAAGTGAGAGAAGTGCTTAGAGAAAGGAGAACTTTTGTTGACCATCAAATAGTTTTGTAAGACACAGAAGAGGGACTGACAGTGTGGGACAGATGTGAAATGAGCCTAATAAGAGATAGTTTGGAAGTGGGTTGGGGTGAGGACAAGGGCAGGGAGGGACCAGAGGCAGTGATTTGCTCCAGTGCCATGGTCATGTAGCTCAGCAAGACATTATCTGCCTCCCTTCTTCAGGTTGGTTCTGTAGAGATGGCTATTGAACATCCTGATCTGACCCTGACAATGTGCAAGACCTTCTGAATGTATTCTGTTCCTACTGCTTCTTCCTCTACGTCATGGTAGTCACCGTCCTCCATGATTAGGATGATTTAATTCAGTTTAGAAAAAAAAAAAAAAACACACATCGACCTTCTTACTTAGAGCAACTAAATAGTTTGAGTGTAGGAAGGACTACTTGTGATGGCAACTAATATTCTGGCCATTGCTATCATTTTTAGGTGACCGTCTACTGTAAAGAGGTGGCAACCGTCCAGGGGAGGCAGGCTTTAGGTTTTGAGAAATACATTAGGGGAAGGCAAACTGATTTTTTATAAAAATGTGAGAATTGTTTAAATGTTTTAGTGTAATTACAAGGATATGTAAAAAAATACTAAAAGAAGGAACAGTGATATCTAATGAGAAAGCTTCATTTGTATTTACTGTTTTAACATAAAAATCCAACATATATTGTTTGCAGGTGCTTTTCAGTGGGAAGAATTGGAAGACGATATCAGGAAGAAAGTGAAAGATTCTGGGGATGTTTCAAGTGTAATTGAGAAAGTTAAATGCATTTTAAAAACACCAGGAAAGGTAAATTACTTTATTGAAAATCAATTTACCTGGATGTTCTCTGAATTTTAACAAATATACTATGATAAATTAATAATACTGAGTCATGAGAAGAGTCAACAGGGTATAAATAGGTTTTTCCTGAGTCTGTTTTTGCCATTTAAATATTTTAAACACAAATATGTTCTCACTACTTCAGATTTTAATTCATCCTAAGAATTAAAATATGTGTGTTATTGTCTTTAAAATGTTGATTTGTGAATTCCATCCTCTGAAATATTCCCCTAGAGCTCCAGGAATATGCAATCTATGTCAAGAATGAAGGGCTGTTGAATTTGTCCAGCTCCAGTTAAGCTTTCTCCCTTCTCAGAATTCAAGTCCCAGTAGTTTTCAGGAGCAAGGCAGTTTCTTTGTGTGCCTTTTTCAGGAATTCTGAGAAATGTTTAATCAGGTAGGCAGTTAAGGATTTGTTTCTCATCTTGTATAGGTTAAAAATTATAAATTAGGTCAAAGGTTATAAAATACAGACTTTGTGTACAGTCCTAAATGTGTACATGTTTAAACTACAGTCACTTAGGCTGTACAATCTGTAAGGGCTTTAAAAATAAATTTGTTAATTTTAGAGACAACTACATTATACAATTTAGCCAGTGTATTCTTATTTCAGATTCTGTGATAAACAAATTGGCTACAATAGATTAAAAGGTAAGTTATGTGCAGTGCCTACCAGAATATAGGCTTCTATTAAATGTAAGAAAAATTATTATTTCTTCAGTTTTTTATACAGATGGCTTTGTCAATTCTACAACCTAAGTTAATGACATTTTAAATTAATATTTTTTAAATTAAAGCTTTAAAATTGTACTAGCTTTTAATGAAGATTCCTGACTTATTTGTTAAAAAAAAATTAAAGTGATGTAGTATTAAAGGGAAAGGCTTTTCTTATAAGCAGGTATACAGAAACTTCCAGTTTTACAGGGGTATGGTAGGGTGGTAGCTCTCTTGCAATGTAATTCAACTAAGTAATGCATTTGTAGAAACGTGCACATAAAGCTCCATTCTGTTTTTCAGAAGTTCTCTAGATTACTTGTTTATTGACTAGTGAAAAGGTATATACCATATATATCAGTGTTCTGTCCAAACTACTATCTTCCTTTTTTTCCTTCAAATTCAAGGCCTAGATGACAAAGGAATCTGTTTACACAGATTCATGATTGATCTATCAATCAATCTATCCATACATCCATAATATATGCCTACATAGTATTCATGATACACAGATTGATAAACTTTATATGAATGATGAGGACAAAAGTGTTCTAAACCTGAGCCTTTCCTTGAGTGTGATTTTAAACGGTCATTCCTTTGTGTACTGAGAAAAATAATGAATTCCTGTTGAGGAAGAGGAGGCTGGGGGCTATATGATTCTGTGATATTGAACTAAATTCCCTCTTTTATACAGAAGGAGAGATGAGTTCCGTGCTTTCTTCTTATGCTTCCCTAGGGTAAAGATCTCTCTCATTTACCGAGTACAACACAGAGACATAACCTTGAGTTAGGAATCAGGAAATATACATTTAAATTGTGAATTGGCGGGCAGCCCCGGTGGCACAGCGGTTTAGCGCCGCCTGCAGCCTGGGGTGTGATCCTGGAGACGTGGGATGGAGTCTCACATCGGGCTTCCTGCATGGAGCCTGCTTCTCCCTCTTCCTATGTGTCTGCCTCTCTCTCGCTCTCTCTGAATGGATGAATAGATAAATCTTAAAAATAAAATAAAGTAAAATAAATTGTGAATTGGCCATGAATTAATTATTCCTGGCTTTGAGCAAGTCTCCTCAGGACTTTCTGTAAAATGAGGAATAAATGATGATTTCTAAAGCCCTTGCTGGTTCTCAAGTTCTGTGATGCTTTTTGATTTGCTCTGCTTTGTGTGTGGCATTCACCTGAATCCTCTCTACCAATTCCTTTGATATGTAGGTTATATACGGAATCTGAGAATGTGTTTTATAGGACCAGGATTTGTATGATCCTTTTTTGCTTCTTTGCCTTGCTCATAGAAATCATTCTGGAGTGTGTTTCTTTCCTCCTTGTGAGGAAGGAAAATAATTCTGTTTTCCTTTTACCAAATATTCTAACTTCCCACCATAGTGGATTAATCCAGAGTGGAGAGTAGGTGCCATTTTCTTATTGCTACAGTTGTATGCTGGATTATTTCTTAGGAATGAAGCTTTTCATATTCCCTGGATGGCCAAGCAGAGGCCAGAGTTCTGACCCCAGCAGAGGTCCTAATATTCAGCTTGGGAAGTGGGTGGAGGGTGAGGGAAGAGGGGTTGGCCCTCGAATTCTGGGGCTAGAACAAAGGAACGTCTGAAAGATTACTGGAAGAATAAATGAAGCACCAAATCCTGAGTGGGGTGGAGTGGGGGGCTGGAGACCACTCAGTCAGAGGCACTATTACTGGAAGCCACCACCTAGAGCGAGCAGGTATGGGAGCCCAGGAAGGTGTAGTCATGGAAGAAGTTCTCCAGAACTCCAGATCGGAGGTCCAGACAACCTTTTAGAGATGCCAGGAATCCCAGCTGTGGGTAGAAAGACATTTAGGATTATAAGATTGTACATTGAGATGGAGATGAATACGTTCATCACTCTCAGATATTTTAATGTTGATCTAGTACGTACGTAGTAAGACATGATGTGATGGAGGAAATACATATTTCTAAAAATTACAAAATAAATTTTTCTGTGTGTCCTTTTTTAGTTAGTTCATCACTCTCAGATATTTTAATGTTGATCTAGTACGTAGTAAGACATGATGTGATGGAGGAAATACATATTTCTGAAAATTACAAAATAGATTTTTCTGTGTGTCCTTTTTTAGTTAGTGAACATATGAACAGGTTGTATATGTAAACCTATTTTGCTAGGCATTCTATGAGGTTGACTGTTGTCTGTTTCCCAGCTAACAGGGACGTGCGTGGACTCAGGACCCCCATTTCTCTGAGTTTTCCCTTAGCCAGTTCACTCTGTGCTGAGAATGTTAAAACAGTGCAGTGTTGCTCGTTCTCAGGTAGCACATGTAATTCTTGACAGCTATAATCAAGGTGCCAAGGAGGAGGTAATCAGTATTTCTTTAGACATTTAGTACAGTTTTCTAAATTCTCTAACCAACCTTTGTATTTATTACTAGAGCGTATTTTACAACATTTCCTTTTGTATTTTTGTTTTCCCTTATAGATTAATTGTCTAAGGAATTGTAAAACTTACCAAGCCAGAAAACCCCTGTGGTTTTATAACACTTCCCTCAAGTTCTTCCTTAATAAACCAATGCTTGCTGATGTTGTCTTCGAAATACAAGGTATAGTTCAATTTTTACAAAGTTCAGTACTTATTTTTTATTTCTTATTTTCTAACCTAACTTTCTATTTTAGCTTTGAATATTTTGGGTGGAGAAATGTCTATTCTCTAATGCAGGCTATAGATTAATACTGGCTGAATTTCAGCAAAATCTGGGGAAATGAAGTATTTTGTTAAAACAAGGAAAGAAATTTATATTTTCCTAGGTCTGTGGGTTTTTTGTTTTGTTTTGTTTTGTTTGCCCTTACCATATGCTTCATTAACTTTTAGAGACCAGTGTGGAATGGAGATCTGTAATTCCCTCATTGTATATTTTTGTCCCATGTATTTCTTTAAGATACTAGTTATTGAATCATCTGAAACAGCTCCCTTAACCTTATATTACCTGTAACTTATTTACTTCTCTTCCTTTTTATTTGAACAAAAGGAACTAACCATGCGGTGAGGGTCATGCCTGGCTTACATTAGGCATGGATAGATATTGCTACATTTATTCCTCGCAGCACTCTGAGAATTATCACCAAAGCAACTGAGAGCTGCTTTTTATCTCTGTAGGAAAGTAATGCTCCCTAATTTTAATAATGACAAGCTGTTGTAATGCCCATTATTGATTATTCACTTGGATAATTTTGCCACTTCAGTAGATTAAAAGCATAATCTTAAAAATGAATTGTTAAGTACTTTCCCCTATGCAAGAAGGTAGGAGTCGTTTCCAAATGTAATAAGTATTATCTAGAAGTAAGATATAATTCTAATTTTATGAGAGAAATGTATGGCAATTAACAGCCATTTGCTTTTTAAATTTTTCCTCGGAAAGATTCATTTTAACATCTGGCCACTTGCCAAGACAAACAGTGAATTGGAAACTTTCCCAGGTGCCTTCTGATAAGCTACAGTCAGCTCTGTTTGAAATGTGAGCAGGAGACACTGAGAATGGGACAATAAGAGTGACCTTGAAATAAATAAAACATTTTATGGGGGGGGGGGAAAGCTAGTAAGAGACTGTATTTGCTTATAAATTGCATAGGAGGCCTTCACACCAAACATCATATTAATATAACCTACTGAAAAGCTTTTCAAAAGGAATATGCCACATAGGAAAATATATGTTAAGCGAAAAATAGTGATGTGGAGAATTCTTTCTCCTTATAATCTCTTGCTTTCTTTCACAATTCCACCTCCCGACACTGTTGCAGGTACCTCACCGCACCCCTAGCCATGCAGAGGCTGGCTGTGGGAGGGCTAGTTGTGGGCCTTTGCTGATGTTCTTTGAAGCCTCACAGCTCAGAAACCAAGGCCTCCCGAGGTCGGGAGGTGGGACAAGCAGGCATGGGTGGAAGCAGGGTCTAGCACCAGCTTCTCCGCCATCTGTGGGAGGAGAAGGAAGCCTAGCTTCTGAAGAGTTTGAGGAGGGAGCTCTAGTGTGCAGAAAGGAGCACTATTTCTCCTCTAGAGGCAGGTTGTGCCTACCGTTTGCAACCCTAGCTTCAGCCTTGGCTTTGCATTCCAACCGGCATGTGTCCTTAGGCTGGTCACTTAATGTGTTTTGCTTTATTAAATCTCATTTCCAGAGTGAAGAGGGTGAACCAGATAGCTTCTAAAAGGTCATTTTTAGTGTTAAGTTTGTTGAGGTGGTAGTGACCGGGACTAGAAAGTCCTGTTTGGGATCCTGTGTGGGTGCCTAATTTCGTATTGCAGTGCCTGTGCTACTTTATTACATTTCTGATCCTTTTTTGTTTCCTTGCCTATAAAATGGGGATACTAATTTCTACCTGGAAGAGTGCTCATGAGAATTGAGATATGCTGCATATTAAGGTATATATAAAGGCCTAATGGTACATATTCTGAATCTCTCTCGAACTAGGCAAGTTTCCTGTTTTCAGAGTAAAAATTCTAAAAATTTCATTTTTCAAACTTGGGAAATAATGCAAAGAAGGTATGACAAATGTAGGATTTTATTTCCATGTATAATAAAAACAAAGGACTTTGATAATTTATGTTAAGTTTATTAGAAAACTTGGGCTTTGGAATTTCATTTTACTCTTAAGCACTTTTCCTTAAAAACAAAAGCTTCTAAAACTGTAACAGCAATTGAATACTACAAAGGAAAGATACTTTAGGCCTTTACATTTTCAAAGAATATATTTATCTTTTAACTAGAAAATTGATGCTCCCCCCCTTTAATGCTTCAGCCTTATTGTATTGCTGGTTCGTGTAAGAACCCTGGATTGTGTTCATTGGGCATTTGATACAGTGTTTATGTATTTATACAGTTTATATACTATGTTGAAAATGTGACTATACTGAGGTATTGCATTATAGCTTCATGATAGAACAGTTTACAGGTTCAAACAGTAGGTGGAAAAGGTGAGAAACAGAAGTGATGATTTTTCTGAACTGGAGGTATAATGGTTTTCCAAACCAAATTCAAAGCTTGAAATGAGCTTGACATGCTTTAAGGTATTGGGTATTTTCTTGCTAGTTTTGTAACTCTGTTTTAACTACATTATTAATGGAAAGTTTCTGTTAAAATTCCAAGGTTACTTATCAAATTCCTTCCCCACCTACTCTCCATTTGGTATCTTTGGTCAATCTGAAATCCCTCTGCTTAACCCAAATGAAAGGCTGTCTAGTTTGTTAAGCCATGCTTCTCCTTTTCTTTTTTCCAATAGAGTCCTGCTTCAGATTTTCAAACCTTAGAATCACAATCCCAATTTTATTACCTGTTTGGATTCTTTGTGAATTGCTGTGTACAAGGATAATCATTAAATCATGTTTAACCATGGAAACTGGTCATCCCCATCAGTGGACACTGTTCCATTGAGAGCAGGCGGCCTCATGGCAAAAGGGGAGGGAGGGGAAAGAGCCGAGAGGGGATGATGCCTGCTAGCAGGTGTGTGATGAGCTGGTAACGATGTTCACTGTATGTAGCCTCTTTCCCTGCTCTTCTGAGAAGGGCAGTTGTACCAATGATAGCTCTAAGCATTGAGCTCAGAACTATCAATGTTGGGCATTGTTTGTGAATCCTAAGGGATTATTGGTTTTGGGGAAAGTCACTGGGCTTAGGTGAATCTATTCTTTTCTGAATCAGGAAATGTTTTGCTTGGATTTAAAGAAGCTGAAGAATTACTCTAAATTACTCTAAATTTTTAAAAAAATTTTAAAAAGATGTGTTGATTTATTTGAGAGAGAGAGAGAGAGAGAGAGAGAAAGATTTAAGCAGATCCTTTGCTGAGCACAGTGCCCGATGCAGGGCTCGATCTCCTGCCACTGAGCTCACGACCTGAGCTGAAACCAGGAGTCAGATGCTTACCTGACTGTGCCACCCAAGTGCCCCTAATCGTAAAATATATGAGAATATTTTGCATAGCATGGAACATATGCCCCTGAGAGGTGTGAGATTTTAAGCGTGTGTAGGTGAAGACTTGAGCAGAACAGAGTGGTTTGGCTCCTAGAGTTACTTTTGGAAGGCTTTATCATTCCTATTGGCTCTGGCGTCTTCCACCAAACTAAAAGCTTGAGTGCTCCAAAGCAGGGTAGTTTTGTCCTTTAAATCTTTTTAATCTTTAATACTTAACATGGCGATTAGCACATGGTGGGTGCTTAGTAATGATGTGTCAAATTGATCTAGACTGAACTGAAGGTTCTGAAGGCTCGCTGTGGATTCATGGTTTCCTGAGGTGCTGAGAGTGATGAGAACTGCTTTTCCACCGAGTGCCATCTGGTGATGCCTCAGTATGATGGCACCATAGCTGGACAGCTTAGCAGGCTTTCACTAGAAGTCCGTTTAGTTTAATAAGCTTCAGAGAAGGGTATGAGCTGAGGAGCCTTTAAAATGTAAAGTAGGTCTGGCTCTCCCAGAAGCTGCACTGTTCCCTGAGGAGGTAGTACACTAGAGGGACATGTGGGGACCGGGTCATCCCTTCCAGATTTTCCATAATGTCTGAAATGCTCCCGTTGGCTCCACAAAAGAGCCTCTTGCCGTACTTGCTGTAGCAAATGGACTGCTTAGACCAAGGGATGGTTCCCTTTCTACAGTTTCCTCTTTCTGATTGAGTGTGTCCAAGAAGGATACTAGCAGTGTTTTCTTAGGAGGCACATGGGTAAGAATGAATGATGATATTTCAAGCCAATTGGAAAAGATACATGTTTCATAATAAAAACAAGAAGCAAGGGGATCCCTGGGTGGCTCAGCGGTTTAGCACCTGCCTTTGACCCAGGGCATGATCCTGGGGTGGGTCCCGGGATTGAGTCCCACGTTAGGCTCCCTGCATGGAGCCTGCTTCTCCCTCTGCCTGTGTCTCTGCCTCTCTCTCTCTGTGTCTCTCATGAATAAATAAATTTTTAAAATCTAAAAAAAAAAGCAAAATATATCATTTTGGTGTTTCCATCTTCAGAAAATGCAAACTAAGTAACAAATAATTGCCTCTCATAAATTGTTAATTTCAAAATCAACTTTTGAGCTCTGTTTTTCAACTAAAAACTAAAGAGTTTTGGGTATCTCCCCAAACTTTGCTTTCTAACATCAGCTTAGCTGCCCCTAATGTGATACCACTCTAATTAAAAGGGAAATTGCTAGAATAACAACTCTACAAGGTAATGTAACTTAGCTTTATTTCCTTTTGAACCTTGCAGGTACAACAGTGCCAGCCCACAGGGCCATCCTGGTGGCCCGTTGTGAAGTGATGGCAGCCATGTTTAATGGGAATTACATGGAAGCAAAGAGTGTTCTGATTCCAGTTTATGGTGTTTCCAAAGAGACTTTCTTGTCATTCTTAGAATACTTATACACAGACTCCTGTTGCCCAGGTGAGCAGTATAAATATTAAATAATATTTCACAATTTTTTGTTTCTTTGTAACTCATTTTGATAAATAGCTCTCTGTGAATTTTGTTTTGCTTAAGATTTATCAGAGCTGACATCATGGAATGTGCTAGTCAGGTAGAGGTGATTGGGTCAACAATGGACCAACAATGGACTTTCAATCACTTCTACATCCCAGTCAGCCCCAACAGTGTGATGATTATGTGGACAGCCTAGAAATAGAGGTGCTTTGTGATACCCAGGGACTAATCCTACAGATTGGGAGAGAGAGCTTCTTGGAGCACCATCCCTTCCATAAAGAGAAGAGGTTTGGGCAGCTGTTTTTATGGTTCTCGCTTGTGATTGAGGTACTTTTAAGGACTTTGAAAATTCTGAGACCCCTTGGTCATCTCTGTGGCTCAGAGAATGTGGAGTTTTTAAAAGACTTCTGACTTGTCCTAAAGTCATACTTTCCTTAAGGTAACTTCTCGAAAGACTTTTCCTAAGATGTTTAGGATGCCCAGTGGACTGCAGGATTTATTTCCCTATTTACTGACTTAGGACTATCTTTGACTAAAAACTAGTCCTCTTTGGCAGCTATCGGTTGGAACAAATCTTGCAGGTTTTTTCTAGCTGGAGTCTCCTTGGAGAAATTGCAAAATCCTTTCAACAGCCCCAGAGCCTTGGGATGCCAGCATGGAAGCACCATTAATTCATCCTCAGCCACTAGATGGCTCCCGCCACAAGCACAACTTATTCTAGCCTTGGTGGTTTCCTTACTCAAGGAACCCAAGAGCTGAATCACGGAACCTGGTCAGCTACTACAGCAAATATAAAAAGAAAACACATTTCAGACCATTTCTCTCTTCAGAGTTATTGCTTTCACTTTTATATTATGAAGATTTCCAACATTTGTTGTTAAAATCTCTTAAATTTTAAACAAGTCATGAGGACTCTAGTGAAAGGTTTTAGAAGTTAAAAAAAAAGTCCTTTTTTTAACTAAATTCTGTCTGGCAGCCAGCTGTAGAGTACTTGGAACCAGTTATAGCTGATACTGTCAGTATTATGTTTTTGCTTAATAAAACTGAAAGTATCGATTCTCATCAGAGTGCATGTTCTTGTTTATTTTATCATAATACTGGCAAATTTGTATATTAAATGAAAATTTTGACCCAGACTTTTTTAATTTATTTTTTTATTTTTTTGACCCAGATTTAAAATGATAAAATTTAGCTTCTCAGTCTTCTTCCCACTAGAGTAATTGAAGCTTCAAATTTTGAGTCTTCTCTTGCTAGTTAGAAAAAATAGAGAAGCACTAATAGGACAAAACACTTTAAAACTTGGTAAAAGGTGTGAGGAGAAAATGAGTCAAAATGAATAATCAGAAAGTAGATCAGTACTACAATGTTTGCATTGGGAAATGGCAGAAAGAAAGGTAATCTTTTCATTGTGTTAAGTATTGATCATACAGTGTTCTTGGTTCCTAGCTACAAAACACTGCAAATAATTTAGGAGAGATTAGAAAGAGAATTGCCTGAAAAATCACTTATAGGAAAGTTAAAAAAAACAAAAACATAAATAACCTGAGCGATTCCAGGGGTTAAGGGAAGGGGGAAATGGGGAGTTATTGCTTTAATGGGTACAGCTTCAGTTTGGGAAGAAGAAAAAAATTCTGGAGATGGATGATGGTGATGGTTGCACAACAATGTGAATGTACTTTAATGCCATTCAGCCGTACACTTTAAAATGGTTAATGATAAATTTTATGTTATGTTTATTTTACCTCAATAAAAACAACAAACCAGGGACTAAAGCCAGGAGAAGAAAAATTGCAAGGATTTCATTGAGCTAGCCGAAAGAATTACATAATAGGCTCGGAATTGATTATTAAGGGCAATTGTAGAATCACCTCTGAAGAACTAAAAAAACAACAAAAATTCTCTTTGGAATATGAAGACTTAAATAATTAATTCTTTTTAAAATAGCATAATAGGAAGTACCTATTGTAGAGGCTCAGTTAACGGAGTGTGTGACTCGATCTCGGAGTTATGAGTTCGTACCACGCATTGGGTGTAGAGATCAGTTAAAAACCAAATCTTTAAAAATAAATAAGTAAATAAGGTGACATAATAGTGTAGAATGCAGACTCACTCCTTCAAGGCTTTTTCTGTGCATTCTGTTGCACGTTGGATGTACATTGTTGTGTAGCATGTTGTAGCATTGTTATATTGTTGTTGGTTTGCTTTTTGTTGTTTTAGGTCATAAAAGAAATGGCTTTATTGACCATTTTCTCTTATTTCCCTTCCTGCATCAGCTGGCATTTTCCAGGCTATGTGTCTTCTGATCTGTGCTGAGATGTATCAGGTGTCCCGACTGCAGCACATCTGTGAGCTCTTCATCATCACACAGCTGCAGAGCATGCCGAGCAGGGAGCTGGCATCCATGAACCTGGATATAGTTGACCTGCTCAAAAAAGCCAAGGTAATTGCCCCCATGTATCAGGTTGTTCGACTTTTTTTTTAGTCTTCTAAAAATTAAACTACTTTTTAAAAATTTCTGCTTGTTGAGAGATACATCAGTGTTTGTCTCAGTTTGGAAGTTTGGCCAAATGAGGTTAAAGTGCCCTCACAACAATTTCTGTGACTAGGTAACTTCAAAGCATTGGATTTTTGAGTAGTTTTTTTCTAAGAAAGAAGGGTTTGCTGATAGGAAATTTTTCAACTGAATAGTGGCCTGTGTGAGAGTCATTTGAGTATGGTGCTTTATTGTGCCATATGGGCATTATAGGACATAGAACTATTGCAAGGATTTCGTTGAGCTAGCCGAAAGAATTACATAATAGGCTCGGAATTGATTATTAAGGGCAATTGTAGAATCACCTCTGAAGAACTAAAAAAACAACAAAAAGATTCTCTTTGGAATATGAAGACTTAAATAATTAATTCTTTTTAAATAGCATAATAGGAAGTACCTATTGTAGAGGCTCAGTTAACGGAGTGTGAATTTTCCCCAAAGCAGTCACATCTTAGGGTTCCTGAAAGAAAAATGACAGAATTGGTCATTCATACTGATAGAGATGGTTGGGCTAAACTCATTTATTTGTTCATTTGTTCATTCTTTCACTTCATGGACTTGTTTTGAAGTTCTCAGTTGTTTGTAGGAGGTATTGCTGGACTTCATAAATCCTTTCAAAATGCCGTTTGTTCATATCTCTCATGATATCATGAATACATTCAGTAAAAATGTTTGTGTTGAGAATCACTATAGTGCACCATACTTTCTGGCTTCTTCTATGCTTAGGACATTTTTAAGAATTATATTGCTATACATTCTAGGAAACAGAGTTTACACAGTTAATCTAATTGTGAGTAACTGCAGTTACAAAGACCCTGGAATATGAATCTGACAAAGGACTGGGCCCATCTATAGGTAAACTAGGTTTGCGATTTTGAAATCTAGAACCTGCTGCAGATGTTGTGCCACGTAGAGATCTATTATCTCCTCATTCTCACTAAAGGCGAAGCAGGAAGTTTATCCAGATGCATCGTCCTACCCTTGGTTATTCTACTATTCCATCCCCTGCCCTATGACAGTTTTAGGGCATGCAGCAGTCATGGAATATAAAGTTGTATATTGAACTTGCAGTAGGCTGAACCTTCTAGGTCTTTTTTATAGGAATATATTTGATCCATCATTGGTGACAGGACTTTGTAAAATATTATTGGCTATCCCTATCAATTTTGACATCCAGTATTAGAAAAATATGACAACTTTGTCTTCAAGTTATGGAGCCATATAATGGAGCAAAGGACAGACTGACCACCAAAAGCTTGCCTCCAGATTGAGATGAATACATTAAGCAACGTGTATTTCTGGACATAGAAGGGAATTCATTTAAAGCATCTAGGTCTTCTCCTACTGTCTCCTTAACTGTTTTGGAGTTCATTTCTTTCATAATCAAGTCTTAAGACCTTGTATATTTAATTTTAAGGATTAAAAACAAATTTAAAAACCGAGTAACCTTCTGCACAGTGTTGGATCTTGGAGCTGAGGCCGCTGGCTGGCCGTTGAGCTCACAAGTGTAGGTAGTGTGCACACGAGGGCCACGTTTTCTGCTAACACCACAAGTGTCTCTGGGCCAACGAGTGGAGTGTAATAGTAATTTTTTTTTTAAGATTTTATTTATTTATTCTTGAGAGAGAGAGAGGCAGAGACACAGGCAGAGGGAGAAGCAGGCCCCATGCATGGAGCCTGATATGGGACTCCATCCCAGGTCTTGGGGATTACGCCCTGGGCTGAAGGTGGCGCCAAACCGCTGAGCCACCCAGGCTGCCCTGTGATAGTAATTCTTGCTACAAGTAAAACAACTCCTCCTCCCCAAACTGAGTAAGCTTGATCTCTCTTTGTAATATATTCACATTGAGCTTGGGATAAATAGCTAACCTCTAGAGTTTAGAATTTCTTTTTCATTCTTCCTGGTATTCTTTACAACCTCAGTTCATTTTTGACATATCATTTTCCTACCGTTCTACCAAGTCTGGCATACTTAAAAAAAAAATGATCACAAGTTTCTCTTGCCTTGTTGTATCCTTCTGGTTCACTCATAAGAGAGCTTCTTGGGTGGTTGCATTGATGCTTCAGCTTGCATGCTTGCACGTATGCACACGTTTCCTCACCAATGTCATTTATGATTGCGTTGTCAGCGGTTCTTCCTGACGTGTTTTCCCTGACTCGGTGGTTTCTGATTATGTAATTATCCTTATTTGTTTCTCTTGGTTTGTAAAGTTTAAGATACCAGCCCTTTTTGAATTTTACTTTTGTTTCTGAAGACTTGTCTGTTTTCTAGGAATAAGTCTCCATTTGCCAGTTTTCCTTTATTCTGTTCCTGGCGGTCCCTCATTTGACAGTTACACATCCAAGATAACAGGATCATTTTCTTCCCCTGTTCTCTTTGAAGTTCCCAGTTTGAGGCTTTAGTTCACCAGTCACTTCATATTGTTGGTCAGAGTTTAGTTAACTTTTCTTGCACTGTTTCTCGACTTCTGGGAGGTGAAAGCATCTTTCAGCAGAATTAGACTTTGAATAGCTTTCTGAATAATCAAAATTCCCAAACACTCCATTGTCATCTCTGCTAGTTCTGCACAGTTTATCAGGAAAGCATCCTTCATACCTTTGATATAGTTGAGCAGTCTTACTTCTGCTTCCCTTCCCCCTAACATCTCCCAATTCTTTACCATGACTCTACCTTCAAGTTCATCTGTTTCCATGAAGTTGAACTCTTAACATGTAAGACAAGCTTCTTTCCCTTAATCAGATTGATTCCTTGGAAATCAGGTAGACATCTCCTTATCTCTGCTCCCTTTTAAGCATGGACTAGCTGAACTTCAGTGATTCTTGTGAAGTCCTGTTAACCAGATTAAAGTTTTAATCTCAGTATTTTACTTCTAATCTGCATGTTAATGCTTGGTGCCTCAGGCCCCCACTTTTGTTTCTGATCTTTTCCTTGTGAGTTTCTGGGTATTTTCTCCACCATTATTCTTCTTCACAGAGCTATTAAATGTTATAGCATTTGGTATATAGTATTTTTGAAGCTTTTCTTTTTTATTCTGTTGTTTATTTCAGTTTAAACCTGGTTTGTTAAGGTCGCCTGGGTGGCGAGGTCAGTTAAACATCAAGCTCTTGGATTCCGCTCAGGTTGTGAGATCCCTGAGTCAGGCTCTGTACTCAGTGGAGAGTCTGCTGGAGGTTCTCTCCCTCAGCCCCTCACACTCGTGTGTGTGTGTGTGTGTGTGTGTGTGTGTGTACTTTCTCTCTCAAATAATTAAATTGTAAAAAAAAGAAAAAAAGAAACCTGCTTTATCAGGTTTGGACATTTTCTACCAAAAAAGTAGTTATTACAGTGAACTGTTTTCTGTCTCTTGCTAAGAACCTACAATTATATCTTAAGTCTTGATCAAAAATAAAACTCTGCATTTTAACCATGTTTTTGTAGCCAGCTATTCATTTCTGTGAACTTCCTTCTCTTTCAAGTCACAGCCTTTAGGCAATGTTCTGAACTTTTGTTTGTAGGTTATCTGCTTTGGGTTAATTATCTGATAGTGCTGGTGGCCTCTGTTAAAATAGGTACACATTTTGGTTCTATCTCTATGAGATCACTCACATTTATCTGCTAAAAGTTAAGGTGAATAAAAATTGTTAAGATGCGTTGTGGAATTTGGTGAACCATTAAATGTCTTGCAATTCAAAAATTCTGTTATTGTATAATGAAAATTAGGGGAACCTATGTATTCACATGTGAAAATATTCCCACATTATAACTTTTTAAAAGACCTCTTTTTTGAGTTTTTTCCTTAAGATTTGAGATTATAAATCTTTCTTCGGTTAGCATTCCTTATTGCTTATAAAATGTTTTTGAGTTTCCCTAAAATAGCAATATTTATCTTAAAGGTAGAAATAAGCTAAATGTCCATCAACAGATGAATTAATAAATGAAATGTGGTATATACTTATGGTGGAATATTACTCAGTCCTAAAAAAGAATGACATTTTAATGCATGCTGCAGCATGGATGAAACTTGAGGACATTATACTAAACAATAAACCAGACAAAGAAAGCATAACTATTGTATAATTCAGTGTTTATGAGATACTCAGAATAGTCAAATTCTTAGAGAAAAACAGAATAGTGGTTACCAGGGACTAGAGGTAACTAGGATAAAAGGGGAATTATTATTTGATGAGTATAGAGTTTCAGTTTGGGATGATAAAAACATTCTGGAAATAGTGATGATGGATGTATAATAATGTGAATGTACTTAATGCCACTGGTACCCTTAGAGAAGTTTAAAATGGCAAATTTTATGTTATGTATATTTTGCCACAATAATAATAAAAAGAACTATACTCATGTATCAAAGTGGCCTGCCAGCAAGTTACTGTAATCTGAATTGAGTGGTTAAATGGATCAGTGAGTATCACTGGACTGGCACCAAGGTGATGATGTCATGGCCGTGTTGCCCTGAGTTTCCCTTCCATTAGGTGTTGAAATCCAGAATGAGAAATGTGCTGGAAATCCAGCTCACAGTTATAGGACATCCTAGTTAGAAGCAACTCTTCAAACATAACCTTCTCATAAAGCTGTGTCCACACTGAAATCCATACCCTTAGGTTGATGACATTTCCTCCACAAAATATTTTTTGGCTTGCTCCTCAGGTAAACTTGTTTAGATAACAGCCAACCATGTACCTTTGCTAACCATAATCTTATTTCTGCTGCACAGATATAAGTGCAATTAGTGAAGGCCATGACCTTAGATTAAAAGCTTAAATGAAATGCTTAAGAACCTCAAATAGTCTCTGTTAACCACTGATCCAGCGTGCCTCTGCTTCAAGACATTTAGCTGCTCCAGCACCAGTGGCTTGATATTCATTTGATTTGGTTTCTTCACTGATGTAATTTGATTATTACATGTAAATAATTCTCCCTCTTACTTTTTGCTCTCAGAGTAGGCAGGAGGCTGCATCGTGTATGGACACAGGCAGCATGGAGGCGGGCTCTCCACTACTTCTCACAGACCATTCTCTCCACCTGTTCATCACCTCGATGGTTATTATGTACAACATTGTTTCCATTTTTCTTGCAGTTTCACCACTCTGATTGCCTTTCAACCTGGCTACTTCATTTCATTGCCACTAACTACCTCATCTTCAGCCAAAAGCCTGAATTTCAGGATCTTTCAGGTAGATTGCCAATTTACTATTTTGAAAAAAAACAAAAACAAAAAACTTTGTCCTTTGTTCTTAGGTTTGAGACATAGCTTGTAGGAATAGTAATTGTTTTAAAAAAAAGGTCAAAGAAAAAAGTCAGTGTAATACATTCCTCTTAAGTACACAGTGTGGTAATTGAGGATATGTTAACTTACAGTCATCTGGTTATAAAAGTAGTTTGACTTGTGTTACACAAGAAGCTTCCTAATGATTGTTTCATAGCTCACATCCATTTTTAAGTGTACCTTTTTCCTGAAGTAGACAGATAAGGTGGCCTCAGGTGGCACTTCATTGTGATAAGTGATATCTTGGCTTTAACCACGAGAGTCAGAAGCAAAATTTAAACAGTACAGATTTAAAACTTTTTTCTTATGAAGGAGTTGTAACTATCATTTATTATTTATAATATGTAGTTCTATTGTTCTGCTATCTATGTTTATTTAAGTATATCTGTATAGGGATCCATCATATTATTTGGAAACAACAGTTTTTATATTGATCAAAGAATGTTGCAAAACTTACTGACCAGAGAGTATACATCATGTGATCTTTTAGGTAAATTGTAAAGATTAAAACCAATCAAGCTTCATCTTACTGTGCTACATGAGATAAAAGAAAATGAGAACAGAATAGTCATCAGAGGAGACAGTCAGTTTTGGACATGATGATTTGCTCATGTTACTTAGAATAGGCTCAAGAAATAATCAAGTTAAAAGGCAAAAAAGATAGCCTAGTTAAATAGTTTTTTTTTTTTTTAAGATTTTATTCATTTATTCATGAGAGACACAAGGAGAGAGAGAGGCAGAGACACAGGCAGAGGGAGAAGCAGGCTCCATGCAGGAAGCCTGATGTGGGACTCAATCCCTGGTCTCCAGGATCAGGCCCTGGGCTGAAGGCAGGTGCCAAACTGCTGAGCCACCCAGGGATCCCCAGTTAAGTAGTTTCAAACTCTATAAACAGGGAAGTATCCTCGGAGATACCTGCAGGCTCTTTGAGGTCGGGGCAGCAAGTGGGGAGTGACTGAGGGAAGAGGGGAGAAGGAAACAGAGAACTTGAAATTTGTAATTCTTGGACTCCCTGGCCCTTCAACTAAGGTAGTTCCACTTTTAACTTTTATATCTTAGAATTCTGCATAAAATTTTACTTATAAAAGATAACCTGCTGCTAAAACGTTTGAAAATCTCTGGCTTTTTTCAACTTCTTGCACAGTTAAGGAAATCAGGAAACAGTCTATTTTTGGCAGATATATTCAGTTAGTTGACAAACATCATATGCCTATTGGGAGGCTTCTTATATAAAATGTAACTATTAGTGCAATAGAGCAACATAGTAAAGCAGAATATAGATATTTACTAACCATCTACTTTGTGTAAGAAAGAAACAAGTTCTATTCCTAGAGAGAAAACATTGCTGCTAGTAGGGGCATTCTTTAAGAAATCAATTCACAATGAAAGGAGTGAACATTGTGATTTTTAGAACCACCTTTGTTTTGCTGCCTTAGGTCCCCTTCATTCATAAGAGAAGAGTAAGATTATTTTCCATTTACTGTCTTGTGTAGGTGAATGCCACACTCTTACAGCCTATAAATCCTTTGAGTTATAAATTTTTGTTTTATTTTATTATTTATACAATTGACTATAAAGGGTGGTATAACCACCTGGCATAGTGTGGACCACACACTCCAGGGTGTGATCCGGGAAGGTAGGGTAAGAAAAAGAGGCTGTGTCCTTGATTGTCTTATGTTCCTTTGATGGGAATTAAAAAAGGCATCATGAATGCTCTGATTCAGTGGTACCTGTTTATATTCAGGACCTGCTGTGATGTGTCCTTGTGGGGCAGAGAAAAAAGCCCCTGGTGGTTAAGGGAGAATTAGTCTAATTTAGAGGTGGCACACTGGGAATCTGTGGATCAAAAGTAGCTGATTATAGTCTGCCAACGGGTTTTATTTGGACCACATGATATTACTTTTTTTAGTGTCACCATTTAAAGAGATTAACATGTCACATCTTAAAAATCCAAATTTCTGGCTTCTTTTGAAAAGTTGGAAGATCTGATTACCTTGGACCCATCTTCCCACATGGCAGCAAACTGGAACTTAGCTATGCATTTAAAGGAGCATGTCTCCTCCAGAATGTTCTAGTTGCCCCTCTGTGTTGTCTTACATTTGAACTGCTTCACATGGTCACTTGAAGTTAGAAGGGTTCTTGGTACAATTTATAGCTCCCTTAAATACTATCCCATTTCCAGTTTCAAAAATCATCACGTTTTTATTGGAATTCTGTGAACTGTTTTCTCCTGCTTGAGAATTCTTCTTTAGAGGTGGTTAGCAATTGAAAAGTGAGACTAGACAAGATGTCATGTTAATGCTGGTATTGATACATCAGAACTCAGTTAAATAGTTCATTAAATATTGGATGTATTTTATGTGTTGGACTCTTAAAAACAAAGAGCAATGCATAGGAATATAAGTTACCCTTAGCATTTACGGATTCATTATTCTCACAGTTTAATTTAGCTCAAAATTATGTAACATATTATATAATATGGAATTTTTTTTGTTCTGATTTGGTTTTTGCTGGCTGCCAGAGCTTATCTGTGGTAATTTTTCTCTCTCTCTTTCTAAATCTCAACCAAGGGAGTAGTCTTATGTCACCTTTTCTTACTAGTGAAACCTACATCTAACTTCCCTGAGCTGCTAGGAAGTTTCTTTTTGTCCAGGTTTCTTTTTGTAGCCTGGATCATGACCTCATTAATCTGAATCATAGTATATGAGGTCACAAAGTAGGTGGAGAAGTGGGAACTGATTCAGTAGAAGGAAACTTAAGTACTCACAGAAGGGAATACTGATGAGAAGCAAGCTGATTCACCCAGCAGAATACCAAAAAGCCTTAGAAATCTGAGAGACCAGGTATTCCAGAAAGCAGAATGAGGCTTGGGGCCGACAGCTGTAGAATTAGTTGAAGGTTATGAAGAAGGGGGCACCTGGGTGGCTCAGTCAGCTGAGTGTCTGACTCTAGGTTTTGGCTTGTGTCATGGTCTTAGGGTTGTGGGGCTCTCTTAGCATGGGGTCTGCTTGAGATTCTCTCTCTCTTCCTCCCCCCTTTGCCCAGCTCACATGTGTGCTACCTCTTTAAAAGATATAAATAAGTAAGACCTTTTTATTGATTTTTTTTTTAATTTATGAGAGACATGGAGAGAGAGAGAGAGAGAGAGAGAGACATAGGCAGAAGGAGAAGCAGGCTCCATGAAGGGAACCCGATGCGGGACTCGATCCTGGAATCCAGGATCAGATCCCAAGCCGGAGCCAGACACTAAAACCACTGAGCCACCCAGGCACCCTAAAACCTTTTTTAAAAAAGTTATGAAAAAGCTTTACTGCACTCCATCCCACCCAGGCAGGCAGCTCCTTCTCTTTCATCTTCCTAGGAGACGGGAGGTTTATTCTTGGAGATATTAAACCAAAAAAGTTATAGAATCACAAATTCCAGGTATAGCTGAGATTGGGTTAAGGAGCTGAATTGAGAACCTAGGGCTCATGTGAAAGTACACATTGTATATCAAGCCACCAGCCTCCTTCCTGTGTCCAGGTTCTAGAATGCTGGCACTGGGTAAAATTGAAGTGTCTTTGTTTGGCCTTGGAGAAAAAATATATAGATGCAATCATTTGTAACTTCCGTCAGTGAACCCAAAAGTATCTGCTCTGTTATTCTACCAATGAGTAAGTTCTACCCATGACCACAAGATATCCAAACAGGCATCTGTCTATCCAATCAGCTCACTCTTAAATGTAAGAATATAACTGAGGATCTTTAGGTATTTTAGGAAATATCTAACATGAAAGATACCAAAACCAAAAGAAAATTAATAAAAACAAAAGAGAAAGAATTTAGAGGAACAAAGAATAGAAAAACAGCCTTTAAAAATCCTAAAATTAATGTCCTCAGAGAATAAGAGACACAAATCTACAAAGCAGGATAGAATGTTATTTATAAAGAAACAATATTCAGAGAGACAGAAAGTAGAATGGTGGTTGCCAGGCCTGGGGAGAAGGGGAAATGGGGTGTTGTTTAATGGGTATAGAGTTTTAGTTTTGCAAGATGAAAAGAGCTCTGGAGATTGATTGCATAACAATGTGAATGTACATAACAATACTGCATATATACGTAAAAGTCATTGAAATAGTAAATTTTATGTTATATATGCTTTATCATCGTTTAACAATACAAAAACAAGAAATTGTTCTTGGAAATTACAAACATGATACCGAAAACAAAACTAAACAAAAAAGCATCTAAATAAATAAGAGTTGAAACAACTACATGTGAGTTGAAAGATAAAGATGAGGGGATCCCTGGGTGGCGCAGCGGTTTGGCGCCTGCCTTTGGCCCAGAGCGCGATCCTGGAGACCCGGGATCGAATCCCACATCGGGCTCCCGGTGCATGGAGCCTGCTTCTCCCTCTGCCTGTGTCTCTGCCTCTCTCTCTCTCACTGTGTGCCTATCATAAAAAAAAAAAAAAAAAAAAAAAAAAAAAAGAAAGATAAAGATGAGGACATCTCCCAAAAAGTAGGACAAAAAGAGAGGAGAGAAACTTTTTTTAAAACTTTGAGCTCAATCCAAGAGATGAAGTATCTGATTAAAAGAAGTTAATACAGAATGAAATAGTGGAGAGGAAATTATCAAAGAAATAATACAAGAAATTATCATAGTCCTGAAGGACCCAAGTCTTCCTATTGAAAGGATCTGCTAAAAGCTCAGCTTTATGAGTGAACAAAGCCCATCACTAGAACATGGAAGAACACCAGCTATAAATAGAAAAACATAAAAGTTTTAAAAGAACACAGATGACTTGCCAAGAGCTATAAATCTGAACGGTAGTCGAGTACTTAATGACCTTAGAAACTAGAATGCAGTGGAATTCTGTTGTCAACATTCTGAGGGAAGTTGTCCACCTAGAATTCTGTACCAAACCAAATTACCAATTGTGTGTGAAGAGGATAAAGATGTTTCACCACAAGCAAGGTCTCAAAAATATTTCATATGTAACCCCTTTTTCAGGGAACTAATAAAGGTTATACTTCACCAAAAATGGAAAATAAACTGAGTCAAGGGCCTGGAGTCCAAGAGCTGGAAGCACGAAGCAGGCCTAGAAAGCAGGGCAGTGCAGGGCTCCGGTGAGGGTGCAGAGCTTGTTTGGTGACTGGCTGGGGAGAGAACAGAATCGAGAGGGCCTCGAAAAGTTTGGAAGGGTGAGGCAGCTACCAAGAAAACAATGAAAAACAAGTCTGTTGCCATCTCCAAGAAAAATACATCTCTCTTGGAAAAACAAAAGACTATAAATACTACTTGATGAAGCAGTGGATCAGATGTATATTGTTGCAAATCACATAATAATATAAATCCTGATGACTGATTTCACCAAAGCTGTGTTAAACAATTGTGGAAACCTTGAGTTTGGAAAGGTAGGGGATATGTAGCCAAGCTCGGAGCTCATCCGTTAAATAGGAAATCAATAGTTAATATCTAAACTTGATCCAAAATAAAAATATATGCAATTAACATTCTTTTTCTAAAAATTTTAGTGGAAGAACGCAGCTTTGTTGAAAAGCACAGATGGCCATCGAATATGTACTTGAAGCAGCTTGCGGAATACAGGAAGTATATTCACTCTCGGAAATGTCGTTGCTTAGTAATGTAACCCAGAGCTTTTATATACATTTGCTTATTATTATTATTATTATTATTATTATTATTATTATGAAGAAGGAGAAGAATGGGATACCTCTGTGTTCCATCAAGATTATGTGACTGAAGGCAATGTGGGCGTTAAAAGAATTAGCATACAGCTTAATGTGTTTGTTAGTTCTCTGAAAAAAATTACTCTTGTGGTCTTAAAAGGGAACAAAATATACCATAGGCTAAAACTATGGCTTCACCATCCTAGTATATAAAGCTGTCCTACAGCTAGTATTTCCTTTTAAGATGCCCTGTTGCTTTAGTGATATTGATACCCCTCCCAGTTAAGAAATATTTAAATTAAAAAAAATCATGTAGGATTAATTTAAATTTTTCATCATGTCTGATTAATTGCTCTATTAAAATAAGGGGCATTTTAAAGACCCAGTATGACTATTTCAATAATGAAGAATCCAGAGTAAAGCTGATCAATCTGATATTTTAGGAATAGAAATTTGCATGGGATTTTGAAAGTGAAATGCCACGTGGTTTCAAATGAGTGACAGTATTTGAACCATCATGAAAAGAATTTGTTTTTTATGTGGACAACCTAGCTGAGCCACCTGTCTCTTCCATGGGCAGGGAACCTAAACAGGGCTGGCTTTACGGCCATGTAACCTCTAGTGACACTGGGGCCCCATGCTTGGTTCGATGCTCTGCTGTTGCCATTTTGAAATTCTTGATAATGTTTAAAGAAAGGCCTTGCATTTTTGCTTTGTACTGGGCCCCCCAAATTATGTGTATCTCCTAGCAGGATATGTACTGTATTTTCTTGCTCAAACATCATTCTCTCTGAAACCAAAAAAAGAGGCACCGACATGGAGGGAAGAGCTCATATAGGATTTCCCATCCTTGGGGAAGTCTGTACCATCCAGGGCCTCTGCTCCACCTCGGCGGGCCAGAGAGACATGCTTTGTGTTTTCTCAGCTTTCAAACACTCACGGTTCTGGATCTGTCACAGTTGAACAAATGCATTCTTCCTCCTTCTCAGACTGGGATGTTGATAAAAGCAACTGATCAGTGTGAATTTAAAACAGTTATAAAGGTCCTCGTAGGAAGAGATGCTTTCTAGAGAACTTGCAATCAGTGGCTTAAGAGTTTTTGGTTTTGTGTACTTCTAAGCTTAAGGAGGTCAGCAGCTCAAATTGTTTGAATTCTTTCTGAGGACTGCAAGATTATTTAATGAGGAGCAGCATGAACCTTGTCCTTCAAGATAAGTCAGTAAGTTAAAAAGTCATAAATCAAAGACTCAGTACATAGAAAATGGTACTAGGATAGAAGTATAGTTTCCCTTGTATTACACAATCAACAGAAATAATTACATTGGAAGCTCACAAGCTGAGAGATGGAAAACCAGATTACTAGTTATTAACATCATTTTCATCTGTAATTCAGTATTGGGATGTATTTTTTTTTACATTTCTAATGACTTTTAAGGACACCGAGTGTTTCCAACTATTCAAACATTTGATGAAACAGTTTTATACCATAGTATTAGATATAATACGATACAGTTAGTCCTTGGATGGCTATCAACACTGTCAGAGTAGAACAGTAAAAATGCCCTATATATATCTTCCAAGAAACCTGATTTTAATTAGATCGTATTGGTGAAGATTACTGGAATGCATTTTATGTTTTTGTATTTTAATCACTTGAGTTAATCAACTCTTGGCAAATCCCATTTGATAAGGATAAGCATTGTAAACAATAAATGCGATAGTAGATTTCTAGAAATTCATCACATTTACAGTCTTTTAAACCACAGTGATAGCCTTATGACCTTATTTCATAAGCATAGTCTTTGCCCTATGTGAATGACAGCACTTAAAATTCTAAATCAATAACCTTTGAGGTAGGAAATGGAAAAGAATATTAAGTTTTAAAGCAAAATAAAGTATTTTCTTGGTAATACTATTTAACATTTACATAGACCATAGATACTTTTTAAGTTGTTTGACCTGGATGGAAGTTGAGTTTGGAAGCTGGTGCTCTGTAGGTATTGGTTGAGATTGTCGATTTTATTATGAAAGTTCTTTACCACCTGTGTGAGAGACTCAAACACATTGATGTCGTGGCTCCTCAGAGCTAGTCAGAACAGTAATCAAATTAGTTTTTAAATCTAGACTCTTCAGTACCTTTGAATTAACTCAATTTAAAATAACAAGAAATTTAAGAGTACTTATAAACTATCTTGGAGAAATGAGTGCTCCTTTTGAGTTTGTTTTGTTTTTAATTGAAAGAGTATTTCTAGATGAATGTACGCTTTGTGTTCATCTCTGCTTCAATATATTCACCAATCATTTTAATTAGAGAAGATACTGAGTGATAGAACTAAGGCCTCTTCTTTCTGGGCCAGGTTTTCACCTTAAATAACCCTTTGTATACTTCTGACTACTCTCTGTTCCTATTATAAAAGAGTAGGTTTATAAAATAGAAGTTTCAGTAACATAACTGAAATTCACCCGTCCAGGCCAGCATGGTGGCCTCCTATTGGACAGTGGCAGAAAACCGAACAATTGGATAAATTTAACTTCCAAGACAGCTAAACTTTTCAATTGTAATTTTAAAAACTACACTACACTGATGTACTTACTTAGGAAAAAAAATTTCCTCGAGTACTTTATTTTATTTAATGCTTCTGTTTAATTCAATCTTTAATAATTTTGCTAAGAAGGGTATGTGTGTATTTTAATATAGCCTGACCTGAATTTATATGTTTTTAGTTTTAGTATTTAACATTTTGTAACAAATAAACCTTTTTTTAAAACAAGTTTAACATGGTGTCCTACAGTTCTTTAATCTCAGATGTTGAAATGCTGGATGGAATAAATTTGGGAATACTGTCTGTTTCTCAAGCATAATTATGTTTCTTGGATAATCTCCATAGAATATTGCTGATGTTGTAGATGCCTGTGAGAAGATAAAGAAATTTATATTGCCTATAGCAGCTTGTACCAGAATTTCTCTTAACAAAATAATTGCCTTTATGCAGAAAAATGCATTGATAATTATTTAGCATGGAAGTGAGCCCTATGGGCTTGAGTATTGGTTGGGGCCAAGACTTTTGAGAAGTAGAGAAGCCACTCTGCATAATTAAGGGTTAAGAAGTTGGAATTTCCCAACCCAATGAAAAGGCATGCTACTAAAGGGAAGAAAATACTTGCAAACATTTATCTTATAAGAATTAATATCTAAAAAGTATAAAGAATTCATACATCTCAAAAGTAACAAAGCAAAATAAAACAATGTGATTGAAACAT
This sequence comes from Canis lupus baileyi, assembly GCF_048164855.1. NCBI lineage: Eukaryota > Metazoa > Chordata > Mammalia > Carnivora > Canidae > Canis > Canis lupus. Next base: position 14,920,981 of record NC_132839.1, on the reverse strand, counting down.
GGGCAGAGAATCTTAACAGAGATTTTTTTCCTAAAGAAGACATAGAGAAGGGCACCTGGGTGGCTCAGTGGTTGAGCTTGAGCCTCTGCCTTGATCCTGGGTCTTGGGATGAGTTCCACATCAGGGTCCCCTCAGGGAGCCTGTTTCTCTCCCTCTACCTATGTCCCTGCCTCTCTCTGTATCTCTCATGAATAAAGAAATTTAAAAGAAAAAAATTTTTTAAAAAGAAGAAGACAGAGGTGGTCAACAGGCACCTGAAAAGATGGTTCAGTGGAGAAATCCAAATCAAAACCACAAGGAAGTATCCCCTCACACCTGTTAAAGTGGCTATTATCAAAAAAGATGAGATAACATGTTGGGTAGGATGTGGGGAAAAGGGAACTGTCATACAGTGCTCGTGGATATGTAGATTGGTGCAGCCACTATGGAGAACAGTGTAGAGGTTCCTCAAAAAATTAAAAATAGAACTACCATATGATCTAGCAATTCTACATTTGGGTATTTATCTGAAAAAAAAAATGAAAATACTAACTTGAGGCGATCTCTGCACGTCCATGTTCATTGCAGCATTATTTACAATAGCCAAGACATGGACACAACCTAAGTGTCCATCAGGGATGAAGGGATAAGGAAAGTGTGGTGTATACGTACAATGGAATTTATTCACATATTAAAAAAGTATGAAATCTTTCCATTTGTGACAACGTGGATGAACCTTGAGGGGGGTTACGTTAAGAGAAATAAGTCAGAGAAGAACAAATACCATGTGATCTCACTTATATGTGGAATCTGAACACAACAGACTAACTGTGGTGATCATTTTGCAGTATATACAGATAGTGAATGGTTATTTGTACACCTGAGACTAATACAATGTTACATGTCAGCTATATCTTAGTAAAAAAAAAAAAAAAAGAAGAAGAAGAAGAAGAATGTGGGACTTGCCAGGCCTGAGGAGGCCAGATAGGAGAGGAAGAAAGACAAGATGATCATAACATGAAAATGGTTTGTGCACTATAATCTCTCCCCAGGTTAGCAAATTGCTAGTAAAGTCTGCTAAACTCATAAATGCCTCCACTGTTCCCCTGGAATTATGTTGCAAACACAAATCTGCCCTGGCAATACGCTCTTCTAGAGGAACCCCATGCCTGTAGAAGAACCTCCACAGCCCTCACTGTCATCGCAGGCTTTCATAACTAGCCTCGACTGTTTTAAAAGCCTTGACATGGGGATCCCTGGGTGGCTCAGCAGTTTAGCGCCTGCCTTTGGCCCAGGGCGTGATCCTGGAGTCCCGAGATCGAGTCCCGCGTCAGGCTCCCGGCATGGAGCCTGCTTCTCCCTCCTCCTGTGTCTCTGCCTCTCTCTCTCTCTCTCTCTCTCTGTCTATCATAAATAAATAAATCTTTAAAAAAAAAAAAAAAAAAAACCTTGACATGTGGAAGACGGACTCTTCCATGGCTTGGGTTGGGTTGCCATTCCCTGGGTATTTGCAAACTCATGCATATCCTGTAAAACCCCACTTAAACATCCTATCTCTTTTGCTCTCTACGAGGTTAAGAATTGCTTCTGTGTGTGAATAAGAATGAATTGCTTCTACAGGTGTTTTTCCTTAGCTCCTTATTCATACCTTTTATGGCACTGAATGCATTTTAGGTATTTATGGAGGGTGGTGAATAGTCAGCTGTAACTTGAGGGCAGGGGGACAGTGTCTTGATTTATCTTCATGACCCCTCCGTAACCCTCCGACAAGTATGAGACTGACATAGACCCTGTGTAATAAATGGCCCTGAAAAGGCCAGGTTGCTTCCATTGGACCAATAATCAAAAACTTGTTAATTCCAGGAAGTAGTGTGCTCACTCTTGAAGCTTTGTTTGCCCTGTGTCAGGAGTGGCCTGAGTCAGCTGGCACGTGGGACATGGAGTGACCATGATGGCTGGTTCTCTGGGGACTCAATGAACAGAATGGAAGAGCGGTAAGTTCTGCACCATTGAGGGGGGTGCAGATCATGTACAAAGTGACCTGCCTGGGAGTCGCCATGGAAGGTCAGCAGAAAGATGAGCTGGGGGGACAGAAGTTTCTGCTGTGAATAAGGAAGGGGAAGCAGCTCCCAGCGTTACACACAGTGTTTGCATGCAAATGAGCCTGTAACTGCCCTGAGCGACTTCCTTGGCACTCGAAGCTAGTTCTCAAATTCTTAGTTGTCCTGCTGGACTGTCAGAGCTTAATACTCTTGAAGGCTGAGCTCAGCTCCTCATGTATGACTTAGTGCCCGTCTTGTTTTGTTAACAGGAATGAGTGTCCTTTAATTTATTCCTTCTTCCTCTAGCAGCTACATCATTACTGGAATGTTTTTCTCTTAATACTTAAACCTTCTCTGACTCCACAAAGTTGCCAGAGGTTTAGTCTCTGCTGTGTTCAAGCAGAGCAATTCGACAGCCAAAAGATATTAAAAAGGTTTCTCATTCTTTTTATTTTGTAGTGTTACCATTTTCTAATAGGTAATATGTTTGTGAGGCTGAAAGCTCAAAACAATACAAAAAGTATACTTTGGGAAAGGAGTCCTGGCTCTCATGTGTTTTCCTTCACCCCGTTTCCCACATTCCCCATAGTAATCACTTGCATCTGTTTCTTAGGCATCATTACAGTGTTTACTAACATGAATATGAGCACTGAAAATGCATATTTTCATTTTCCTCCTGTGGTAGACAGAACAATAGCCCCTCCCCCCCCTTAAAAATATCCACATTCTAATCCCCAGAACCTGTGAATGTTACTTTTCAGGGCAAAAGGGATTTTTGCAGGTTTGATTAAGTTAAGGATTTTGAGATTGTTCTAAATGGGTCTCTCGTAACCCCAAGTGCCCTTAGGAGAAGGAAGAAGTGCAGTAAGAGTACAGGAGGCAATGTGGGGAGGAGGGGTTTGAAAATGAGACAGGGGTTCATGAGCCAAGGAAGAAAGGGAGTCCCCAGAAGCTGAAAAAGGCAAGGGAACAGATTCTCCCCTGAGCCTTCAGAGGGAACCCTGCTGACAGCATTAGCCCCTGCAGACCGATTTTCGACTTCTGACTTCCAGATCTATAAGAAAACAGATTTGTGTTGCTCTAGGCCTCTCGGTTGTGATCATTTGTTACAGCAGCAACAGGAAACTAATACACCCTTTTCCTTCACACAGAGGCGACGTGAATGACGTCCTTTGTCCTCAGTACCATTTAAGGGGGCAAGTAGGGTCTCAGTACCTTTAACTCTGTAATTTATTAAGCCAGCTCTTCTCAAACTATAGTCGTCATCAGAATTACCTGAAGGGCTTTTTAAGAAGCAGAATGCTGGGCCCCAGCCCAGAAGTTCTGAATTTGCGGGTCTTGGCTAGTGCCCGGGAATTAGCATCTGAAACAAGTTCCCAGGTGAGGCCCATGCCACTGGTCCACAGAAACCGCATAGACAACACTTCCATGTCTCTTGGGTCTGAAGCATGCACCTGCCCTACTCCAGGGCCTCCTCCCTCCCCGTCCTCTATCAGTTTGAACTTTGACCTCTAGACCCAAGGCCCACCTCTGGGTCCTTGATAGTTTTTCTAGCTCTGTTACGCTGCTCTCATTTTTCTGATTCTGCTTCTTAAAGAGTTTAAGCGAAAGCCAACAGTTTCCCTCGAGACCTCGGCCTGTGCTGCAGCCAGGCAAAACCCAGCTTCCCAGCATGATTCCTCTTTATTGGTGGGGGTGAGGGTGGTGAGTGGGGGAGAGTCAGACGCTCAAGGTCACACATTAAGCCTCCTACCGGACTCACCTCACATTACCGTTGACCTTCAGTCTCTTCTCAAACTCAAGGTTTCTCTGGGCTTATGCTGTGTGCTGCGTCTTTGACCCTCTTGCCAAGCAGGTGATGCAGGGCTCCGAATTCTCCGTGAATGAAAGTAAAACAACTTCCAGAAGGCCTTAGGCCCAGTCCTATGTATGTGCTCTTGAAAGGTTTAAAGAGGAAATGTGAGTCCCTAAATCTTTTTTGTTTACAATGACAGATTTTGCTACTGTTCCCCCAGTATACATTTTTTTTTCCTGAAAATTGTCTACCTCTTTGTTACCTAATTCTCTGATTAAAAAAAAAAAAAAAAAAAAAAAAAAAAAAATCAAGCTGCTGTAAGAATTGGAAGCAACACTGGAGCATAATCATAAATAATCTTTTTTTAAACTGAAGGTCCTAGAAGGTCAAAGCATGGTTAAACCAGTTTTGTGGGTCCCAGGAATGCTTCCCACAGGTGTCAGGGAGTTCCTAATAGCCCCTGTTCCCTTTACACAGGCTTGCTTCACTCCTCTGAATGCTTTGCCCTTCCTCCTGGTTGGAAGTCTTGCTTTTTGGCCTTTGCTTTAATATGTTTAAAGCTGGAGAAAAATAACTACAGTTTCCTCAGTTTCAGCTTTCATAAAATTTACACAGACCACTTTTATTTTCCTAGAAATTTCTAATTCTCTCCCCGTGGTCCCCATGGTAACTGGACACATCATTGTTCTTGGGTCTTACGTCCCCTTTGTTGGAAGAAGAGTAGAGTCGGTTTTCTAAGTTTATACTGACTTCCTCTGAGGAATGAATTGTCTCAGAGCAAACTGGGACATTTTGATGTAGAGTTACCTACCAGAACGCCTGAGAGGCCACAGATGGAACCCCTGGTAACGGGTAGTAGGAAGGCAGACTAGAATGTAGCAGTGCCCAGGTGAGGTTTGAATGATGTTCTTGAATAGATGGGAAGCAAAAGTGAAGGCATTTCCTTAGCAAGAATCCAAATATAAAGCAGATCCTTTGGATAAAGTAAATTGGGATTTATCGTAAAGAATTGCCTGGATATTTTCCTAAGCTGCATGCCACCAAGAAGACTTTCTCTTTCTAACCCTCATTACTTTGGATATGTTAAGAAAAGCTGATCTTGTATGGGACCTTAGTATTAGTAGGCACCAGGGGTACCCAGACTGCTATAGGGTACCAGGGCAGACATACTGATTGCTTGTTTCTTTCTTCATATATTTATGTCTCAGAACAGGAGTCCCTATCAGGTAGGGTTTGTGATACAAGAGGATATTTGGTTTAATCTTCCAAGCCCACCTAGCATTGCCCGTGGTTGAGAGAGGTGACGATCACATGCCTGATTTAACCCTTGGACTGGACTTTAACATAAAAATTTCCCAAATAGGGGTCCTCAGCTTTTAGCACCATTTTAGAAGCATAACAGCTGCTTAAGAAACATCTGTTGAATGTGAGAGGACACAGTTGTTGGAGAGCCCAGCAGACATACTAGGTCTGAGGCAACCACATTGACTGTTATGGCCCAGATGTCCCATCTCTGCTTAGGGACCAGGGGCCTTGGCCCTGGGGAGGGGCACAGGAGACACAATAGAAGCAGGGTGAGGCCCCACCTTACTGGCAGGGCCTTCGGTGAGTAGAAAGTGCTGGAGGCCAGGAGACACCCAGGAATAACTTTGGGAGACTCGGGAGGGGGGGCCTATGTCATACAGTCAGGAGTATAATTGAGTGAAATTTCTGTTACACTCTGAATGAATGAATTCATTGGAATTCCATAGGCTGGAATGAATTCCATAGGCTGATGGGGCCTGGGCAAATTGAAGTATCATTTATTATGTCACCATTACCACTTACTGCACGTCTACTAAGCATTTTGTCAGGCATTTTGCATGCATTCTTTCCTGTGGAAGAGACACTGGAGCATAGGAAGGTAGTCTGGTGGGCCGACTGATGAAGCCAGACTGCCTAGGTTGATTCAGATCCCAGCTCTACCTCCTGCTAAGTGACCTCAGACACGCAAAATGGCTTCTCCTGGACAGTGTGCATTGATGAAATGGAGCTGATGGATGTAGCAACTTCCTAGTTTCATGGGGAGAGTCAGTAAGGTCATATGTGTAAAATGCTGAAGCCAGTGTCTGGCACAGAGTTAGCACTCTTAAAAGTTTTAACTGTTATTATCATCTTATCATCCCAGCAACGGAGTGGGCCAGGTGCTGTCAGTAGGTCCGCTTTAAAGTGAGCACAATGAGGAATAGCCTAAGATCACATTGTTAATAGCCAGCACAATGGAAAGAAGGAGAGCTTATTCCAAAGCCCACATGCTCTACCGAGTAGCAAACAGCGTCCCCACCCTTCTCCCAGGAAAGTCCCACCTTCTCCCAAGGTCTACTCTGACCATGATTCTTCAAGTGCTATGACTGGTTAACATAGCTACCTGGTAGTTAATATTTGAAGTAAATAACCCGGACTGAAGCCTGGAAAACAATCAACATATCCTGGCAGGAAGTGATCAGAGCAAAAGGTACCTGGTTGTAAGACACATTCAGCCCCAACAGTCAGAGAGTGAAGTTTCCCTGTTAATCCTCTTGCATCTTAATTAATTTTAATTAGTGAATTTTAATTCTCATAAGAGCCCAAACTGAAGAGATTTCCTTAGCCACAGGCATACAGCTAGGACGTAGCCCAACCAGAATTTGAATTCATATATATATATATATATATTATACACAGATATATATACATATATATACATGTATATGTATATATATGTATATATATCTGTCCATACATATATATACATGTATATGTATATATATGTATATATATCTGTCCTTGGAATAGCAATTTCAGGTCTTAGGCCAGTTCCGACTGGAGCTTTACAACTTTGATGAATGTGGTTTCATTGAACTGTACATGGGTGGGTACAGTTACATGAGCTACAAAACATGCCTAAATAAAGTTAATTTTTTAAAAAAGGAAGAAGGAAATGAAAAGGCAGAAATGTAGTTAATGGGGGAGCAAGAGAAGGGAGGAAGAAGGAAGGAAGGAAAGAAAATAAAACAAAAGTAGCTAGAAAAATGTTTTCTAACTGGTCTAATAACCACTGTAAACCTATGGCTCAGTGAAGACCAGCAAAACTGGATAAAAACTTTTATTTCTGGATAAATGGATTTAGAGCACAATTGATCCTACCTGTTATGACCCTAAGTCACCTCCTCCCATATCATCCCTCCAGGCTGGAGATACCTCTCAGGGAGCCGTTTCCCCACCGTTCAGCCATTGTTGTCTTCTTCCTGTATCTCAGGGAAAGGAGAGAGGTTGTAAGTTTGTTTGTATTTGGGGTCTGGTGAGGCTAAGAGCAGAAGGTTTTTTTATTTTTTGTTTTTAATAAACTTTATTATTTTTTAATATTTTACTTATTGATTCACGAGAGACAGAGAGAGAGAGAGAGGCAGAAACACCAGCAAAGGGAGAAGCAGGCTCCTCACAGGCAGCCCAATGTGGGACTTGATCCTGGGACCCTAGGATCACACCCTGGGCCGAAGGCAGGAGCTAAAGCGCTGAGCCACCCAGGGATCCCCTAATAAACTTTGTTTTTTAAAGTAGTTTTAGAACCTACTCAATAAAATTGAGCAGAAGATACAGATATTTCCCATATACCCCTGCTTCTGCACATGCGTAGCTTTCCCCATTATCCACATCCCCCACCAGAATGGTGCATTTGTTACAATTGGTAGACTTACACTGATACATGGTCTATTTCTGGACTCTGTTATGTTCCATTTATCTATTTGTCTATTCTTATAGACACTTAATACCACAACATCTTGATTACTAGAGTTTTTTTTTTTTTTAAGATTTCATTTATTTATTCCTGAGAGACACACACACACAGAGAGAGAGAGAGAGAGAGAGAGAGAGAGAGGCAGAGATACAGGCAGAGGGAGAAGCAGGCTCCATGCAGGAAGCCCGATGTGGGACTCGATCCCCCGTCTCCAGGATCAGACCCTGGGCCGAAGGCAGTGCCAAACCGCCAAGCCACCTGGGCTGCCCAGATTACTAGAGGTTTTTATAATTAAATTTTGAAGTCAGGTGGTGAAGTCCTTGACATCCTCCAGCTTTATTCTTCTTCAATATTGTATTCAGTATTCTGAGTCTTTTGCCTCTCTGTATAAACTTTAGAATGAGTTTATCAACATCCAAGAATAGTCTCTGGGATTTTGACTGGGATTGTATTGAGTCTATATATCAAATTGGAAAGACCTGACATCTTGACAATATTGACTTTATCTATCCATGAACATAGAATATCCTTCCACTTGTTTAGTTCTTGGATTTTGTTTTTAATCAGACTTTTGTAGTTTTCCTCATATAGATTTTTACATATTTTGTTAGACTTATACATAAGTATTTCTTTTGGAGGGGGTGCTAATATTGTGTCTTTAATTTCAAATTCCCTTTGTTGCTGGTATATAGGAAAGTGACTGATTTTTGTATATTACTCTTCTATTCTGCAACTTTGCTACAATTGCTTACTAGTTTCAGGAGTTTTTTGGCAAGTTTTTTTAGATTTTCTACATAGATGATTATGTCATCTATGAACAAAGACAGTTGTATATCTTTCTTCCCAATCCGTATACCTTTTATTGCCTTTTCTTGTCTTATTGAATCAGCTGGAATTTCCAGGAAGATGTTGAAGAGGGGTTGTGAGAGGGGACATTCCTGCCTCATACTGGATCTTGCTGGGGAAGTTTCAAGTTTGTCACCATTAAGTATAATGTTAGCTGTGGGCTTTTTGTGGATATTCTTTATCAAGTTGAGGAAGTTCCCCTCTATTCTGTTTACTGAGAGTTTTTAATCATAAATTGGTGCTAGATTTTGTCAAATGCTTTTTCTGAATTTTCTTGCAGTGTTTTTGATCTCTATCATTCCATTTCTTGGCATTTCCAACTCTCCACTCACATTGCCCATTTGTTCTTGCCTGCTGTCTGTCTGCTTTGTCCACTAAAACCCTTAGCATATTAATCATGGTTGTTTTAAATTCCCAGTCTGATAATCCCAACATCTCTGCCGTATCTATATCTGAATCTGTGCTTTCTTTCTCTTCCAATTGTGCTTTTTGTCTTTTAATATGCCTTACCATTTTTTCACGATGTACTAGGTACCTGCCATAAGTAAGACTATAGTAATGTGGTGGTATGATGTGTGGAGGGAAGGGAAGCCTTCTGTGGTCCTTGGAGTAGGTTTCAGGTTTTAGTGAGCCCATGCTTCTGGACTCTAAGCTTCACGTGTCAGCCCCCTCCTTCAGCCATGTAGGATAGGATGGCCAGACTAGAGTTGGGTATCTCCTTTTTCCCTTGTGGAAGACTACAGGGGGTTGAAATTGGGTTTTCCCCTCCCCCAGGTCAGTTAGTTTCTGATAAAAGCCCAGCAGCTTAGGCCCCAGTTAGAGTTAACTCCTAAGAATAGACCTTGTTAAGAAAAACAGAGTGTTCTGGAATTCTTCAGACGCTTTTTTTCCCCCTTTCCCCTGCTGGAAGCATGAAGGGACTTTTCTCCAGTATTTACAGTGAGAAGCTGGTTATAACTTCAGGAAGTAAAGCTCACAAAAGTGTGGGGGCCCCAGTCATCTGGGGGTGGCCTGTAGTCCACACAGAGCCTCCAGCAATTCGACAGTTACAGGTTTCCCTAGCCTGGCACTAATTCTCTTGGAGCTCCCTGCTCTGGTCAGTTGTGATTCTCTGCATCTGGCTGTCTTAACAATTTGGGAAGCAGTGGTTTACCCTGTGACTTCATTCCTCTTATGGATCTCAAGAACACTGGTACTGTTTTGGTTTATTCAGCATTTTACTTGTCATTAAGATGGAATATCAACTTCCAAGTTTCTTACGTATTGAATTGGATACAAGTGCGTAAGTTTTTAAAGTTTATCAGATAAAACGCTTAGATTCTCAAAATGAATGCAAATCTTGCAGCCAGCACATTGTGTAGCTCACATTGTGGTCAAACTCGTTTGACCATCAGACCTCCTTTTTCATGTGGCATGGAGTCATTGTTTTTAAGAACCTACTCTAGGAAACTCTGAGCACAGAGACAGTCCCTGCTGGAAAAATATCAGATCATTTCTTGTGGTTGTGGTTTGGTGCTCAGAGACCCGCAGAGGCCCTTTAGTCATTCTTTTGGACCAGGAAACACAGGTAGGTCTTCTTCACAATGAAAGGCCTAGTGAAGGGCAGTGTGGTTATCAGTATCTGCTCCTGAAGCCTACTAGGCTCAAATCCTAGCTCTGCAGAGAGACCCTGGGCAACTTACTTAACCTCTCTCGTGTCTTAGGTTTTACATCTTTAGAATGGAAATTATGGTGATAGTATTCGGCTTATCAGGCTGCCGTGAGGATCACATGAGTGGAAAACATGTTCAAAACTAGAATGAGCTTGGCACCGGGTGAGAGCAGCTGGGTCTTTTTTCCTAAGCTCCTTTTGTCATAACATCCAGACTTTTAGATTCTTTGTCAGCCAATGGGTATTCTATAGCCCTTTAAAAATGCCTAGGAAACATGGGATAAAATGCATTATACACTGACCTTCGGATGAGTTAACTGTTACCCGATACTGCTTTTAGACTGCAGCTGTTTTCTAGATTCTGATCTAAGTAGGAAGACTGAGGACTAGTGCTGTTAGCCATCTCTTTGCTACAGGGCAATAGTTTCTAATATTTCCAAACTGTGGACAACCTCCCTTCCTCATGTTTTCAGTATTAAAAGATGGAGCAGACCACAGCCTCTCCACGTATAGTGGTTGTGCTTTAACCATCGACAGAGAAAACAGTAATGGTCAAAAGGTACTGGAAATGCTGGGATGCTCTTTTTTTTAGAATAAATTAAGTATTGGGGTGTCTGGGTGGCTCAGCCGGTTGAGCATCCAACTCGATCTTAGCTCAGGTCTCGATCTCAGGGTCATGAGTTCAAGCCTCATGTTGGGCTCCACGCTGGGCATGGAGCCTACTTAAAAAAATTATATAAATAAATTAAATAAGAAATAAAATAAATAAAATCTTTAAAAAAAAAGGATTGCTGCATGTACATATAATTAATCAAAATATTTAAGATTTTATTTATTTATTTGTGAGAGACACAGAAAGAGAGGCAGAGACACAGGCAGAGGGAGAAGCAGGCTCCCCACAGGGAGCCCAACGTGGGATTGGATCTCGGGACCCCAGGATCATGACCTGAGCAGCAAACAGATACTCAACCACTGAGCCACCCAGGTGCCCCTACATGCAGTGATTCTTTAAATGAATTTATATTTTATTTCCTGTTGCTGCTGCTGCCATACAGGAAAATAAACCAAGAAAACCTTCTAATTGGGTAAACCAGTTGTTTACTGTTATTAAAATAATAGAAAAAATCGGGGATCCCTGGGTGGCGCAGCGGTTTGGTGCCTGCCTTTGGCCCAGGGCGCGATCCTGGAGACCCGGGATCGAATCCCACATCGGGCTCCCAGTGCATGGAGCCTGCTTCTCCCTCTGCCTGTGTCTCTGCACCTCTCTCTCTCTCTCTGTGACTATCATAAATAAATAAAAAAAAATTAAAAAAAAAAAAGATTTAAAATAGTAGAAAAAATCCATGCAGTAAAAGATACATAGAAAGGCACCTCTTTATGTATACCTGTGGAAAATGGGATTACCTGTGTTTATTCTCTGACCCTCTCAATAGTCCTGAGACCATGCCAGGGTTCTGCAGGCCACAGGGTCCACTCTCCTGAAGTCAAAGAATAACCAGTGGGGAGGAGAGGCCTCATATTGAAGATGATCCCATTAGTAAGGAACACATATCCCTCACTCCTCAAGTTCCTATAAAGGGGGATTTCTCTTCTCTTGCCAGCTTGGGGTGTGTTTGAAGAGGTGCTGTTCCATCCCTCCTTTGGACAAGGGGAATTTTTCCGGTTATATTAAGGACAGTCTTTGAGCCAATGGGCCATACCTGGGTGGGGTAAGTTGTCCTCAAAGGTGGTCCAGAGCCACATTTATCCCCTCCACAGTGCTGCCTGCCTCAGGCTTCCTGGGTTGGGAAAAGCACAGCTCCTTTTGGGTTAGTCTGCATTTTGCCTGTCTCAGGCTACCCACAGTCTTCCCTTTGGGGAGGCAGCCTGTAGCCCATCTTTTCCTTCCCTTGCACTCTGGGGCCCTCTCCCATCATCCAGTGACTGGGTTTGTGAGGGACATCTTCCAAGCAAGCAGCTGGGTGAAGGCAATCCGAGTCGGCTTCATGGGCACACTCTTGCCACACACGGGGGCTGCACTTGAGATGCTAGGGGACAGCCCTCGTGGCCACATCTTCTGGTTGAATTCTCTGATTTCCCGGGGGTTGTCAGTTCTTCGTTCCCAGAGCGGATCCTCTGGTCCCTGTTTGACACCTCTGGCTAGAAGTCAGGGCACATCGTGGTAAAGAACATTCATATCTGATCCTCACGATGGCTTGTTAGAATAATAAGGAAAGGCGTAGAAAAGCCTCACTTAAATACAGCCTGTAATTGTACTTATAAAGTATTCCAAGTTTCACACAAGCCACACAAGAGAAAATCGAGAAGGCAGTTGTTTTGCTCTTTCCTGAGAAAGCTCAGCTGCAGGCACCCAGAGGCTACAGCCCTGCTAGCAGGGAGGGAGGACCTTGACTGGACAGAAAGAACCAGAAGGCATCAAACCCCAGTTATGCTAGGTGCAACCCCAGAAAGGTGACACATAGTTCTGCACTTCCATTGGTTCCCCTAATACCCCTGCCTCTCTCCTCCCTGCCTCAGCTTTGCACAGCTCACCAGAAAAGTCACCTGGGGACAGCAAATATAAATTTGTGTGTAAATATAGACCTGTGTTTATTTTATTTATTTATTTATTTATTTATTTATTTATTTATTTATTTATTTTTTATTTATTTATTTATTTTTAGACCTATGTTTAAGTATCACCTGTTAAACTAGAATTCCATTGATTACATTTTACCCATTCAAATGTTTAGTGTATTTAATAAGAAAAGACTGCTATTAATATAAGAAAGAAATCGTACTTAAAATATTTTAGGAGGCCGGTTCTTTAACAGATTTCCCAGGACCTGCTAACATTTGCGAGGGTACAGTGACTTGGGGAACGTGGTTTCTCTTACAACCAAATGTTAAGATCATGGTCTAATAATACTTACCTGGGATATAAATAGCATGACTGGGGCCACGCTGACCCATTTATCAGCCTAGGTGTTATTTCCCCTTAAGGGCCATCTTTGGACAGCCTTGAACGTGGAAGAACTCGGCTGGTAGGTGTCCCCGCCCCCCCGAGGGGGGGCAGGATGGAAGCCACGGACCTATGGCTGCAGTTAGTAAAACAACACACGTGCAAGAGGTCGAATCACTTTCTTTTAAAGTAAACAGGGTGTAGAGCTTTGGCTGTGACTTTTTTGCCTGGTTATCCTTGTTGCTTCCTCTGCCCACCGCTGGTGCCAAGCTCTTGGCGCCCTCCGGGTGACACCCCTTTCCACGCCTGCACATCACGCAGGGTTGCCCAGCAGGGAGCTGACGGCCAGAGGAGATGACGGGAGAGACCGCGCACCCCCAGGCTGGCCTGTCCCTTTCCCCTGCTCAGCAGCCAGAACCCGGCTGTAGGGCCCCCCAACCCCCGCCGTGACACTGGGGAGACTCACTGGCTTAAAAACATCCAGGAACGAACCTCTGGGGGATCTTCACCTAATCACTCATTCATTTATTCATGCAGACATCTCAGAGCTATTTATCCAATGCCTACTGTGTGCAACCAGTCTTAGTGCTGCAGATACAGCAGTGAATACACAGACACAAATCCCTGGCTTCATTTTAGTGAAGATGGACAGCACACAAAATAAATCACATTCTGAATTAAGTGAGGACTGCTCTAAAGAAAAATAAGGAAGAGGGATAGGGAATGTCAGGTGGGAGGCCTTGTTGCAAAGGTAACTTTCTCACAAAGACTGTGGTGAAGGTCACCAGTTGATGAGCCCAATCCACGCACACAGGTCTTTTTTTTTTTTTTTTAAAGATTTTATTTATTTATGAGAGACAGAGAGAGAGAGAGAGAGAGGCAGAGACACAGGCAGAGGGAGAAGCAGGCTCCACACAAGGAGCCTGACATGGGACTTGATTCCGGGTCCCCAGGATCAGGCCCTGGGCTGAAAGCAGTGCTAAACCACGGAGCCCACCGGGCTGCCCTGCCCACAAGCCTTCTAACCAGTTTTTGGTGCCTCATGCTTAAATAGGTGCCAACAGCCAGATCTCAAATGTTCAGGGCAGGGCACAGAATGGCCTTCAAATATAAAGCAGGAATAGAAAATAGGGACTCAGGGAGACTAGAGATAATGCAGGACTCAGAATACAGCTTTTAGAAAAGCTCCAAGTATAATTAGTATCTTTGAGAGATTTAAAAAAAAAAAAAAGGTGTTTGGATTTATAAAACAAGAACAAGAGGAAAAAGTAAAAAACAAGAACAAAAAACACAACTAAGAAGAACTCTGGGAAATAAAACAAATCATATTTGGAAAAAACTCAGTAAAAGTAAAAAATCACAATAATCTCAGATAAGCTATTGCATTCATGGAACTAAGACAATTCTATAAAAAAGGAACATTCAAATAACACTGGAGAGCTGTTGGCAGTTAAAAACCTGATGTCAGAAATGAAAAACTCACTAGGAAAATATGAAGATAAGGATGAGTAATTCCCTCCGGGGGGAAAAAAACAAACAAACAAGAGGAAATAGAACAAAAATTAAAGGGCAAGTCCAGGAAAAGCAATATTTGACTACTATGAGTTCCAGAAAGAGAACACAGAGAAAAATGGAGGGGAGGAAAGTATAAAATAACCCAATAAAATTGCCTCTGGACCCTCCAAGTTTCCATGTGGTCCCAAAACGTATGAAAAGAACTAGACCCTCACCAAGGCATATCACTGTGATATTTCAGAGCATGGGGCTTAAAGGGAAGATTTGATAACCTTCCAGAGTATCAAACAAATAAGAAAACCAAACAGGTCCTCTACCAAAGACTGAATCAGAATGGCCTCAGACCTAACAGCAGCACTGAAAACTAGACAACGGGCAGTGTCTTCAAACTTCTGGAGGAAAACGATTTCCAACTAGAAGCTATCGACAGGGGAACTCGGAGTCAAATATGAGGGTAAGCTAAAAAACATTGTTAGACAAGCCAGATTTCAAAAAAACATACCTTCCATGCTTTCTTAAAAGCCATGGAGTATATATGGTCTTCTGGAATAAAAAAGAAGGCTAAAAAAAGACAAAGGCACAATCTGCTCACTTTCATTTCCACGCTCCCCTTCTTTCCTTAGGTGTAGACCTCCGGGAGTTTTAGCTGGGCACGGGCCTTCCCAGTGGGGACCCATTGCAGCTCCCTGGGGGCCTAGACCGAGTTCTGGCCGATGGGCTGTGAGCAGAAGTGGTGCCTACAGCCCTTGGGGTGACTGTGACTCGGTGGAGCAAAGCCTCCGGCCTGCCTCTCGCCTGTCGGCAGAGAGAGAAACAAGCTTCCACCGTAGTGTGACGTCTTTGGTAAAGCAGATTAGCTGTAAGAAATATGTATGGAGGGCACCTGGGTGGCTCAGGGTTGAGCATCTGCCTTCAGCCCAGGGCATGATCCTGGGGTCCCGGGATCGAGTCCCACATCGGGCTCCCTGCGTGGGGCCTGCTTCTCCCTCTGCCTGTGTCTCTGCCTCTCTCTCTGTGTCTCTCATGAATAAATAAATAAAATCTTTAAATTAAAAAAAAAAAAAAAAAAAAGACATGGCAAGGGGGAAACAGGAGCTCGAGCCCAGGAGAGAAACCAAGTCCTCGGGGGACAGTGAAGCGAGCCGGGCCAGGCCCGAGAGGCGGCGGCCCAGAGCGGGCCGTGGAGGGCTCTCCAGTGTGGCCTGTCCTTCGTTTCCCGTGACGTGAGCGGAGAGCCCAGAAGAGCCCGCAGCACACGGTCACCTGAGGGTGCCTTGTGCGGGTGACCCTTTCATTCTTCCCACCACACCTGCCAGCTCAGCCCCCCCCCCCCCCCCGCCCCGAGGGCAGTGTGCTCTGGCGCCCCCCGGAGCTGGAGGTGGGCCGGAGAAAAGGCGCAGCGGCCCACTTCCCTGGACTCTGTTTCCCCGGGATGCCCAGTCCTCGTTCCCACGGGCGCTTTCCCCGGCACGCACTCGGGGCCACCCCTCGGGTACCGCCAGGGAGGTCGAGGCCCACCGTCCTCCCCAGGCCCGTGCACCTGATGGGGGGACCCCGCCCTTGCCTTACCCAGCCCGGCTGTGTTTGCTAACGCTTTTCAAAACTAAAATGTGTTGCTGAGGGATATTGAGGGCGTGAAACTACAGAGAAGCCCCAGCACGATTACAGCAGAAGTGAGCTAGTGACCCCCTCTGCGGCGGCGGGAGGGGGTACCTGTACCTCGGGAGGGGCGTCAGTCCCCGGAGGGCCTCGGTTCCACAGGCGCTTCATTCCTCAGCCTGGGAGCCAGACGTGTGGCTGATAGTTTACCCAGAACTGTGCGGTCTGCGCACTCAGACGTATTTCTAACTAGGCTCCAACGAAACTGATCCACGTGTGGTCAAAACAGGGCTTTGGGATGGGCGGAGAAGGAAGGGCGTCCCGTATTGTTTGACATCTTAAGCCTCGTGCCTGTATGGCTTTGATGAAAGAGATCGTCTGTGCTAGAAACTGGGCACACAGGATGTTTAGGTGGAGACTCTTGCCTTTGAGTATTTCTGAATCTGGCAAGAGAGAAGAGCAGTACAGAGCATTCATGGCAGTTCAGCCCTATGAGAGGGTTTGTTTTTTTTTTTTTAATGTCTATTCATGAAAGACAGAGAGAGAGAGAGAGGCAGAGACACAGGCAGAGGGAGAAGCAGGCTCCAGGGTCACACCCTGGGCTGAAGGCAGGTGCTAAACCGCTGAGCCACCCAGGGATCCCCGCTATGAGAGTTTTGAAGTACCTATATGTAGAGTGCTTTAGGACACGGAAGAGAGAGCAATGGCTTTTTTTTTTTTTTTTGCCAAAAGGTAGTGAGATGAGAGAGGAGGTACAGGGGAGATAGTCTGTAAATCAGGCCTTAAAGGAGAATTTTGGAAGTAAATCAAAGGTGAAGACGGTGTCTCAGGACGAAATGTGAAAGTGTGGGCAAACGGTCTGGAGGGGATTACACACTGTGCAGGTTGCCTACTGCACAACCTCCAGGGGGCAGCCCCAGTGTTGTGCAGTTCATAACCTGCACAATCATCCACAGCAACCTGGTTGAAGGGTATTAGGTTAAGAAAGAGAAAAATAGAATGTGAAATGAAACTGTTATTGATTCTAAACATTATTCATTAGGTTAGTCTTGACATAGTCAAATTGTCATTTCAATAAGAAATTTGAAAATCACACGACCCATTTGTACTCAGTGAAGGAAAATAGCATGTGCCTTTATTTATAATGGTAGGGGACAAACATGAATACAGTTTGAATGCGGTGTACTTCACATTAACATGATTCCTTAAGGTATTGAGGATATAGAAAAGAAACAGACAAAAATCACCATCATTTAACCATTCACATTAGGAACAGCAAAATTAATATTGCATTTCTAGAACAAACTGCACCATAAGAGTGGAGGGGGAAAAAGGAGAGAGAGAGAGAAAATCATTTAGGACCACGCCTCTCAAGTATGGCCACTTTCATAGACGTATTCTAGGGAGAGGGGTTTGCAAGTTTTCTGTGATAACATTTTAGATGTTGTATTTTACTTTTGTTCATAATCTAAACAAGTTAAGACACACTTATTGAGGATTACCTGTATGACCACCGTGCATAAGAGAGATGCCCCATGAAGGCAGCAGCTGTGCTTATACCCCTATCTCTGTGGCACCAAGTGAAGACCAACTGCGCTTAATTTTTCATGTGTTTCTCAAATTGGGTCCTCTAGACCCTTCCTGGAATTGTTGAACATTTCCTAGGAGCTCTCTGAGTTGTCTAGGTTAAGAACACTGATTCGGAGCAAAGATTCTCAAGATAGGGTGGAGTGGGGTGGGGATCATGACTGGAGAAACATGTAGCTTGAAAAAGCATATCAAAATACCTGTTGCTTTCATGATGCAAATTCTATAAAGTCAAATTCAACAAAGTAACTTTCAGGCAGTAGCAGAAAACCAGTTACAGATTCATCCTAAACTTGGATCAACTTGGGATAAACTTGGTTGAGAAACACTGGCTCTGAGGTAGAAGAGTCCTAGCATATGGAGAGCGGTCAGGAGGAGACACGTGCCAAAGAGAAAGGACACCTTTTGGGTCACTGAGTGAATCCCAAGCCATAGCTTGTCATGGTCTTTTGGAACCCAAAGGGCCAATCGAGAAGAAACATAAGATACCCATCAACTTTCTCAGACCTGTGGTTTGGGGCAAGTTGGTCCACTTTTAATACTGAATCAAAAGAACAAAAAGCTATTTTTGCCCAGAGCCCCCTCACTCCCCCCCCCTTTTTTTTTTGGTTAACATATTTCAGAATTTTAAATAAACAGTTGGTTGCTGTGGCTGTTAGCCCCGGATCCATCCGCCAGGAAGTGTGGTTATCATTTGAAATGCCATCCAGCTCTCAGGGGGATATCATCCTGGGGTCTGCTCTGCCAGGGAAACAAAAGTCAAACAAGTGGATTTTCTTGGAAAGGTAAATTCCCCTCATTTTTTTTTCCATTACCACAACACTTACTCTTGCCTTTTAAGCACATTCTGTTACAAATGGCCCTGAGCTACAGTTGGCAGTAAAATAATGAGATCCTAGAACGCTGGAGGACAATGCAAATAGACCTTGTGAATAAGGGGAGCGCTAAGCCCCCCCCCCAACACAGAGGTAGTTGGGGAAATGGTCTTTCATATCTTCCCAGCAAAGTCATTAGTTTTCTTCCATTTTTACTCTAAGCCTAAATTGCTCCAAAGTGTTCCAGAATAGGAAACATTTAGCACCACAGTTAATTGGGGTTTGAGTACTCGGATATGTGGGGTGAGGCCAGAAAGCTACACAAGCAGACGTGGTGTTCACTTGCTGCGAGGACGTTGTAGAATTGTGATTAGGAGCTTCCTAAAACTGACTACTTCATTTCAAGGTACTCAATTTTTTTTTTTTAACTTCTGTTGCTATTTTGAGTGACCACCACAAATGACACACACACATTGCTCAAGGGTAAATTAATTCACGGGCAATAAATACCTCCCAAAGATATTTTGGTCTATGAACCATACATTGGTCAAAGTCTCCTTTGACTTAAAAAAAAAAAAAAAAAAAGACAACTGAGTCTCTCTGCTTGTGAGTCAGTGGAACTGGCCTACTTAGCATCTAGTGAACAGTAACAAGAGCTGGGGCAAGACCCCAAAAGTACCCCGGTTCTGTTTTGAAGAGTTCATCACCCCGTGGCTTTCCATTCAGCCAAGGGTCTCCTTTGAGTGGCAACTGTAGGAAACTTTGTTCTGACATTTGGTAAGCCGATCAGATTGAACTGATTTGCAGTGTAAACACAGGTAATGCCAAATTACCTCGTTTTCCACACTGTGTTTAGAATAATCCTAATTATTTACCATGGCCTGTGCGCCCTGGCGCCTGCCCCCATCTCTTGCTACTCTTCCTTCTCATTGCACTTCACTCAGTCTGTTCTTGCTTTCTGTTCCTTGGATAGTCCATACTTGTCAGCTCAGGGCCTTCGCACCTGCTGTTTCCCTGGCCCTAAAAGCTTTTTGGCCTTATCTTTACATGGCTGCTCCTTATCAAGCAGGTCCCAGCTCCGCCAGCTGAGAAAGGCCTTCCTTCACCCTATTAGCTACATTTCCTCCTACCCCCTGCCTTGTTCCATCACGTTATTCTGTTAATTTGTTTCAGGAATTATTTGCTTATTTGGTTTTGGTGGGTCCACCTCTCTAGAACAGAGGTTCCGTGTTAGCATTTGGCTCATCCCTCTACTCTCCGTCCCTCACACAATGTGTGCACATAGTAAGTGCTCAGTAAGCATCTGTGAAATGAAGGTCGAGTGAAAGGATTTCCTCCTGTCCACACAATCTCTTTGCAAAATAGGAAACTCATAAATGACATCGCAGTTCTTTAAGTCACCCCACATCACTCTTTCTCTAGCTGAACTGCCTTTCTGGAGGGTAATAAAATCCAGGAGAACTCTGTCATCTCCCGGTGTCCCTGGCCGGCACCCCACCCTTCTCTCACCTGTAATTATTGCAGAGCTCCAATCTGCTGTAGCCGCTTGCACAGTTCCCCACTCTGATTCATTTCTATCAGATCGCTGCAGCCACCGATACAGTCTCTTCCGATAAAGACCCGAGGCACCTAAAAAAGCAAGCAAACCAAGATGGGTAAGGAGTGTCACTATTTGGTTAGAAAGAATGACAATTTTTTTTCCTTCCTTTAAAAGTTTCCTGTGATTCCAAAGCTTTTAAAAATCGCTTTACAACCTCCTCTTGCATATTCTTTCAGGTCGGAACTTTGCTGTAATCGTAAAATTATTCACCAAAGAATGTTCCTAGGCCACGGTGTTCTTCATGTGGAGGATGCTGTGCGTTGAGATGGTCTAACTTGTCAACATAACTTAAAATTTTCGTTCTCGAGAAACACAGTTCAGGGAAAGAATTTTGGTTGCTGCAGCTAGACCACCCTGGTTGCATTCTGGTTTCTCTGTAGCTGGGACCACACCGGAGCCCTGACGCTGAGCCATGACAACCGGGAAGGAGTTGGTTTCTCAACACAGCTAGAAAAGCATCTGCATCAGGTCCCAGCCCCTGACTGTAAGATTCCCAGTCCGTCAGAGTCATCTGTCTCTGTTGTGAGCTCTGTCCTCAGCTGGGGAAGGGGGGTATCGGGCTCCCCCGTTTTCTGTCTCCGGCCTTTCATAATATGTTCAAGTGCTATGGCTCTGGGACGGAGGGCTACTTTGGTTTCACCCCTGGCACGTGTGGGTCACCCGAGGCAGGCCAGGCCGGCAGAGTCATTACACCTGCCAAATGCAATCGTCCCCGGTCACACTCGGGCTCCCTCCGTGGTGCTTCCAGAGTGTTTTTAGAATCCCAAGGGAGGAGGAAGTCCTCTCACGGTGGCCCAGACCACTTCCAGGCTAACTTGTAAAGAAAAGCTGACAGGCAGTGAAGAAACAAGCGCAGGACAGGTCACCTGACTGTCAGAAGCCAGCAGGCCCTCTTCCTGAACCCTAGGAACCTACCAGAAGGGGCAGGAGAGATGAAAGACAGAGGGCAGCGAACGTACCTTCAAAGCTCTTGATTTTCCTCAAAAAGGCATAACAAGTCAAGTGAATTTTTTAAAAACACGAGGGAGATGAGAAAGAGGGCTGAATCACTACTTCAGGTAAGTTTTTACCGTGATTTTATTAAGAAGGGGTTCTGGGTGGGAGTGAGCTTTACAAATCAAGGCCAAATAGTAAAAGAACCTGCACTACATTTCCAGGGCTACTTCCTGTGCCTGGAGACTGGGCACGAGCACACCGAACTGCATCCCAGTGACGAAGCGCACGGATGTCCTCTCCAGTCCCAGACAGCAGCGCCTGCTCCACTCGCCACCGGGGCCCTGTGGCCACTTCCTGGGTGGGAAACTTAGCAAGGCAACGTATTTTTATCAGCAGACGGAACAGCTATGGGAAGATGAGGGCAGAAATCTAAGTTTTCCTTTGGGTCCTGTCCATTATTTTAGAAAACCCAAAGCTCCCACTGCTCCAAATTATTGGGGATCTTTTGGCTTTTGTCACCCTGGGAACACAAGGCGGTGGTCAGGGTAGCAGCAACTGCAACAGAGCCCCGGTGTAATTGTAATGTCACTGTACTGCAGAGCTCCTTCTTCAGAGGCATTGCCTGATGAAATAGAAATCATCTGAGCTTTATTTATTTGAGGGAGAGAGGGCGGGAGGGAGTGAGGGAGCATGCGTGCTGGCACTCACACAGGAGTAGGGGGAGAAGCTGAGGGGGAGGGAAAGGGAGGAGGAGAGGAATCTCAGGTGGACCCTGCACTGAACGTGGAGCCCGGCGCAGGCCTCAGCCTCATGACCCTGAGATCATGACCTGAGCTGAAACCGAGAGTCAGACACCTCACCGACTGAGCCCCCCAGGCACCCCGAAATCA
Organism: Canis lupus baileyi; assembly: GCF_048164855.1. Lineage (NCBI taxonomy): Eukaryota > Metazoa > Chordata > Mammalia > Carnivora > Canidae > Canis > Canis lupus. Next base: position 14,899,028 of record NC_132839.1, on the reverse strand, counting down.
TGTGAGCTTTAAACAAGCAGATGCAGTCACTCTTGAACTTCTATATTTTCAAAGAGAGCGGAGCGGTTGTCACTACGCCTCCCACTTGCCACATCCCCACCTCCGACCGGGCTGTTGGCCGAGACGGTTTGAACCCGTTGGAAGGAGGCCCTGAGGAGCAAGGGGTCCTCACCGTAGGCCCCACCTGGCAAAGCAGCTGGTCTGCCTGCGAGCCCAGAGGCCCCCCTGTCCTTACGCCCACCCCCCAGGGGAGGCCACAGCGCAACCACTTAAAGCACAGCAGTTACTGGGACCTGCGACAGAGGCTGGGCTCCAGGCTGCACGTGCCAGTGTGGGAAGCTGTGGTGACCCGGCTGCTATCTGCTGAGGAAGGTGAAGACACCCGTGCTCTGGGGGCTCCCCTGCAAGCCCCAGCCCCCTCTTCCAGGAACTTGAGCGCCTCTTTCTGTCAAGCAGCAGAGAGACAACTGCCACCATTCAAACAAGCCGCAGGACCCTGGGGCCTGGACTTCCCTGGTGCACCTTGCCCCTCCCCAGCCCGGCTCCAGGTGCCCGGAGACAGACCCTGCTGCTTCCCAGACTCTTCACCACCTCCCTGGCAATGCCCCGGGTGCTGCCACCAGCAGTTTCCAGCTGAGTAACTGCTAGAGCCTCGAGATGTCTCCCAGCTCCAGGCTGGCCTTCCTGCGCTCACTTTCCCCCACAGACCCACGCTTTCAAAACTCAGGTTGGGTTACTCCCCTGCTCACAACTCTTTAGTGGGATCTCGTTGCACTTCCGAAGCCACAGTCCTTGGGACAGCCTGAAAAGCCTTCCCGGCTACACCCCACTGCCTCATCTCCTCCTCCTGACTCACAGGGCTCCAGCCACACAGGCCTCCTTGCCAGGCATGTTTCTACCACAGGACCTCTGCACCTGCTCTTCCCACTCCCTGGAATATTCTGCCACTAAATTTCTGCATGCATGGCCCTCTCACCTCCCTTAGAGACCTACTAAAATCAGCGAGGCCCTGATGGCTCTGCTTAAAACTGTACCTTGATGCCTACTGTCCACCTCCCTTTCCTCCCCAGAGCAGTGATCACACTGGCCACCTTCCAACAAACTGTTTTATTACTTCTTGTGATTACTAGAATGCAAGTTTCACAAAGGCAGGAGTTTTTGTTTGTTCTGCTCCTGGCACTTTCCCAATGGCCAGAAAAGTGCCGCTATATGTAGTTGGTGCTTAAAAAACTGCTGCATCCAACAAAATTAACCTTCAGAAGTGAAGGAGAGATACTTTCTCACATAAGCAAAAATGGGGGAACCTTGTTGCCAGTAGAGCTGCCTTGCAAGAAATGTTCACAGGAGTTCTTTAGAGGGAAGGAAAAGGTTACAGGTCAGAAACTCGGATCTACATGAAGAAAGGAAGAGCATAAGAGAAAGAATAAATGAAGATGCTGAGCCAGGAGCTTTGGCCAGAGCAAACCCCAAACACTTTCTCCAAGTACACGGCCTGATTGAAGACATGGGCTCCGGGCATCAGTCAGGTCCTGCTGGGCTCCTACTGTGTGCCCGTCGCCGGAGGTCATCACAGGGAAAGGAACACAGCAACTACTTCCAAGTGTCTAGTCTCTTCAGGTATAAACCCTTCCTTATGAGGGAACGTGAAGCACACACCGTAAAAGGATCTGTTCTCCCCTTTGGAGGAATGCATTCAGGACCCCGGAACCCATGGAAGGCCCTTTTAAAAATTCAAAAACAGACTTAAAAGACTACAAGACAAATTGTTGCTTTATGAAGAAATAGGGAAAAACAATGTGTCGAATGCAGGAAGAGGTTTCTCCTGCTAAAAAGATGCTGCTAGGCTGACAAGCGGCTCTCAAGATTTGTTGGATGTTGGAATTTTTTTTCCCCCTTGGTAGGAAATAAATTATTTTTTCCAGCCTTATTAGGTATAATGAACAACTAAGTTTGTAGATATTTAAGGTCTACAACGTTATGGTTTGGTAATACATGCACATTGTGAAATGATCACCGCGATCAAGTTAATTAACACGTCCACCACCGCACATAGTTAACTTTTTATGTGTGTGGTGAGAACACTTCGGTCTCCTCCCGCAGCAAACCGCAAGCATGCAGGACAGTATTAACGACAGTCCTCACGTTGCCCACGAGATCCTCAGAACTTCCCCATCTCTGGGACAGACCTTGTACCCTTCAGTCTGGGGGTCTTCACAACTATTGATGCCTGGCTCCCACCTCCAACGTGTGGCTGAACTGGTGAGGGGAGTGACCTGGGCAGCCGGAGTTTTTACAGCATCTTCGTGTGATGCCAACGTGCAGCAACATCTGGGAGCCCCCGCCGCGAGGCACGCACCCATCACGGGGTCCCGGGCAGTGCTGGCGCTGCTCTCTGGCTCGCAGGCCCGGGGCAGCCCGCCCAGCTGGTCCCTAAGCAGCTGGCGTCTCTAACCACGATGGCCTCCGCTGCAGGACCTCTGCTCAGGCCCAGGAGTCCTCAGCTCACAGCGGGGGCCCCGGGAGCAACAGGGCCACAGGTGTAGCCTCCCTCTGTGCCAACAGACTGATGGCTGAGGAGAGGCGCGAGAAACACCCCCCGCCCCCCCCCCCCCCCCCCCGCCCCGCGTGCTTCCTGCTCAGAACTCAGATAAAAGCCTGGGAGTCCAACTGAAGCAGGTAATGTGCTTCTGCAGACACAGTGTCCGAGAGGATGCGCATCCTGAAGGGGGCTGGGGTGGGGGGGTGGCCGGTGGCCCCTGCCCCACCCGGTGCCAGATCTGGCCATACCCCCCAGAAGCTGGGGGTGCTGAGGAAGAGGAAGCCTTTCCAGGTAGAGAAAAGCAGTTCCTAGAGGGCCTCACAATCTATGGGAGCCAAGGGGACTTGGAAGTCCCCTGCCTGTCTGGTCTGGTGGCCGAAGGTCCTTGAGGATCCCCGAGGTGGCGCCTCGCCCAAGGTCACGTTGCAAGCCATTGTGAAATCCAGGCTGGGACTCTGGCCCCTGAACTCCCTACCAGGGCGGGCCTGGAAACATCTGTAACATGGAAGAAGGAGCAAATCGTGACCCTTTCCAGGGGAGGGAGTGAGTTAAGATAGGGAAGAGGGAGCTAAGGGCCTTGTTAAAGGGCGCTTAGAGGGAAGACCGAAGGCGGCAAGTCCCCCTCGGCCGGATGAACTCGGGAGAGGGCGTTCAACGCGCAGGTCACACTTGCCCCCGCGCCCCACTTCCCACCCCGGCCGCAAGCTGCAAACTGTCATTTCCCGGCAGTGCTTGAAACAAAGGCCGGCGGGGACAGCGCTGGGGCCGCGAGCCTGACGCACCGCACCGGGTCCGCCGCCTCGGGCTGCAGCCCAGCTGCCGTCCCCCTTGGGGTCCTCGCCTAGAGACCCCCCAGCGCCCCGGGGCTGCAGCCCAGCTGCCATCCCGGCGGGGTCCTGGCTTAGAGACCCCCCAGCGCTCCAGGGCTGCAGCCCAGCTGCCGTCCCGGCGGGGTCCTTGCCTAGAGACCCCCCAGCGCCCCGGGGCTGCAGCCCAGCTGCTGTCCCGGCGGGGTCCTCGCCTAGAGACCCCCCCAGTGCCCCGGGACGGCAGAGACCCCCCAGTGCCCCGGGGCTGCAGCCCAGTTGCCATCCCGGCGGGGTCCTTGCCTAGACCCCCCAGCGCCCCGGGGCTGCAGCCCAGCTGCCGTCCCCATTGGGGTCCTCGCCTAGACGCCCCCCCCCAGCGCCCCGGGGCTGCAGCCCAGCTGCCGTCCCCATTGGGGTCCTCGCCTAGACGCCCCCCCCCCAGCGCCCCGGGCCGCGGCGCATCCCCGCTCAGCCCCACAGGGAAAGGGAATGGGGGCGGGGGAGCTCCGGCCCGGCCTCGGGGAACCCACCGTCCTGGCGCCCGTGAGCTTTTCCAGATAGTCTTGAATGCTGCTGGTGTCGCCCGCGGCCGTGATGTCGACGAATTCCAGAGCCCCCGGCCGGAGGGGCAGCGCGCCGAGCAGCTCCTGGGCCCTTCGGCAGTAGGGGCAGGTGGGCTTGACGAACACCACCACCTTCCCGGGCTGCAGCCTGCTGCTCACGAACGCCTGGGCCATGCCGACCGCGGCCCCGGCTCGGCTCCTCGGCTCGGCGGGCGCCCGGGCAGCTGGGCTGGAAGCCGGGCCGCGGCTGGCTCGGGTGTCGTGTCGGGGCCGCCCCGGGGCGGGGCTCGCCGGCGGCCTGCTCCGGTTTTAAAGAGGCCGCTCCGCGTGCTCGGCCGCAGGCTGGGGTGGACCCTCGGCTGGGGTGGACCCGGGGCTCTGCCCCGCAGGCGGCGTGGTCCGCCGCTTTCCCCGGCCGCCCGCCCTTCGGGAGAGCCTGGGCAAGTCACCGGGGTGGGGGGGCATGACGTCTGCGGGGGCGACATGACGTCTGCGGGGGGGCATCACATCCGCGGGGGGTGGGGCATCACATCTGCAGGGGGGCATCACGTCCGCGGGGGGGCATCACGTCTGCAGGGGGATCAAGTCTGCAGTGGGGGCATCACGTCTGCAGGGGGAGCATGACGTCTGCGGGTGGTCATGACGTCTGCAGGGGGGCATCGCATCCGCGGGGGGTGGGGCATCACGTCTGCAGACCAGCACCGGGGAGGACACGGAGCCGGCACTGGCTTCTCGCCGCCAGGTCCCCGCGTCTTCACGCAGAAGCAGGATCACTCACGAAACACTGAGATCATCTTAGAGGAAGTGAAACCCAAATTGTGACTCTGCTTCCCATCTTGACGTGGCTCCCAGGGCTTGGTGGCTGGCCTGGTGGAGGGGTGTTTGCGGCCTGATTGCTCTCGGGGAGCTAGTTCCCAACCCTTAAAAAGTCTCCACGGAGGAATCTGGTCTTGCAACCTGTCTCCCTGCGATGTCGGGTCAGGTCCATTTGTGGCAGCAGCGGAGGAGGGGGGGTGTCAGCTCAGCAGGCCCCGAGTGACCCTGGCTTTTCACAGGCCATCAGCTAGTGCCTGCCTTGGGGACACCTGCTTCCCCGTTGCCACAGCCTTGGAATCTGTGACCCTTGAGCACCGCCTTGCCATGAAAGCGCGTTCCAACACGCACCCGGATTTCACACTGCGGGTTCAAGGAGGGTATTTTTCTGGGTGACCCTCGGATGGTGGCCGTTCGGTTTCACCGTTTGGGGAATGCAGCGGTGCAATGACTCGGCCACCACATTCACGTCCAGGGTCCTGAGACACAGAGCAGGGGCTGCGTGGTGTTCTGGCCTGTGCGGCCGCAGTGCTCCTAGGCCTTCCGTTCTAGGCCCTTCTGACCCCTCAGGGCGCAGTAAGTTAAATAAATACACCAAGGAAAAAACCCACCTTTAGAAGTGAATCCTTTTCTGCGGGAAGTTCTACGCTGAAGCTGGGGTGGGGGGCAGTGAGGGGCGCCTCCACCCCAGGGGGGGGGGATCAGGGACTGGGCCACGGGAAGAAGGTGGACTCCCAGATGCAGCTGTGATCGTCACTAAGATCAAATGGCAGAGGGAGAAGCCTAGAGTTCGAGTCACATAGAGGAGCTCCCCAGGGAGCTCCCGGCCATGGACAGACCGGGCTTCGGGGGGCCTGGGGCAGCTTGCGGGGTCACCTCCCCCCTGCAGAAGCACAGGGCCGGTTCTCTGGCCTCCACCACCCCCCTTCCTTTAGGGGGCTCTCCCCGGGTCGGGGTCTCTCCAGGGACCTCAGGGGTGCTGTTTTCTGTTCCCCGGGGCCTGGGGTTCATGGGCAGACCTTGCACCTGGCTGTTCCCTCTTTGCTCACTGTCTGGGCCGCCCTGTCGCTCTCTGTGCCTCTTTTTTCAACAGCTGCAGGCACTGTTCCTTGTTAAAAACCATCATCACGGCCAGCTTTCATCTCCTTTGACCCTGCTCACCTGGCTCTACCCCTTGCCAACAGCCAGGGCTCAGGAAACTTGCTGTTGGCTTGCCCTCCGTAGTCCTCGCCACCACCTCCCACTGTCCCCCGCTTGCTGCGATCTGACCTCCTCATCTGCCTACCATCCTGCTGACGCTCCTCTGCTGAGTCACAGGGTGGCCAGGTTTCCTGACAGCCTATCTGCAAAGTGTGGGTGTGCAGGGAGCGTTTGGTAAGCTGGTGGAGTGGACACAGGGTCCCCGGGGGGCTGGGTCCCTGGGGCAGAGACTGGGATCACAGGGAGACTGTCTTCCGCCCCAGGCTCAGCCCTGGCCTTGGGACAGATGGCCACCTGCCGAGAAGGCATTGGCCTGAGGCGCTGTGTGAGCCACGGAACTCCAACAGATGACAAGTAGGGGGTGTCCTCTTCCTTTCTCAGAAAATGCCGTGGCTCCCGCTCAGGGAAGAAGTCAGAAGAATACTCCGCTGCTTTGGCGTCACCAAGGTGTGTGGCTTTGGCAGAGCAAGAGACGGAGGCCCTGCGCCAGGGGGGCTGCGGGGGGCCCTGGCGTCAGATGGGGGTGTGGGGGCCAGCACGTGGACACTCCGCTCGGGCCTGTGCACCCCACTCCCAGGGCCTCAGAGAAACAACGGGAAGCGAAGACTCGTTTTCAGGGAGTCCTGGCTCTGCAGAGGGTTGGCCACAGGCCGGTGATGCATGTGAAACGGTGGCTCGTACTGCCTGTGTGACCTCGCGTGTACCACGGGCTGATGGGGCCCGGGGAAATCTGGCCACAAATGAACATTTTTCAGGCCTTTTCCTGACTTGCCGCCTTTGCAGGTCACCATCCCCTCTTGAAGCTCTCTTCTTTGAAGAGTCATTTTCCTGTATCTCTGGGCATCCTGTCTCACATTCTTTCTCAAGAATTTTGCCCACACATGTGGTCTATCCTGTGGCTTGGTCGTCTTCTCACTGTCACTCACCACCATCCCACACCCTCCTTGAAAGACGTCATCTGCCCACGTGGCTCCAGCTAGCACCTGTTTGCTGATGAGTACTGAGTTTATTTTTCTTATCTAGATTTTTCTCCTGAGCCTCAGGAATGGATAGCTCGTGGCCTATGGAGAAGACCCACTGGGGGTTCCTAAGGCATGTTAGCCTCAGTGTGAGCAAAACCGAAGGCACCCTCCTCTCTTCCATACCTACGTATGTTCCCATGAGCTCCAGCACCTGCCTTGTTGACCTGGGAGGGTCTGTACTCCACTCCCTGCCCCCCCAACCCCGCCCATGCCCCTGCTTTTGTTTATACAGAGTGATCAGACTAAGGATTTGGCCTCCCCTGTACCCCTCTTTCATCCTGCCTGCCGGCCTTCAACCAGCCCTCATCAGTTCTCTGTCAGATTTTGTTAGCATCTCCATCTTGGCCTCGCAGCTGGAGACAGATGGAAAGGTAAGGGCTCCCCCCTGGGCTGGGCCTCGGATCTCCTTGAAGGGGTTCTTGGGTACTTCGAGGGAAAGCACATGGATTTAGATTTCAGAGCATCACACAGAATATAATTCCCCAGTTTGTTTGTTTTTTTATAGCCCTAGCCTCCAACTGGATATCTCAATTTGGATGTTTTAGGTGTAAATTAACAGAAGACCCAGTTAAAACTAGTTTTGATTAGGGCTTTATTTTCTTTGGCTCTCAGGAAGTTGGGAGGGAGGAAGGTGGCTCCGAGGGTCAGTGATCAGGGGCTCTGGGGAGACGTCTCTGGGATTTCCTGGGTCCTTCCCTGGTGGCTGCAGCTGGTCCAGCCATCATCTGTACACCTGTGTTCAAAGGTGGGAGGTACAGGGGGCACAGGCAGGGCATTCCTCCTTCCATGCTTTTTCCCCAGCAGACTTGCCTTATATCCCCTGGGCCGGAACTGGTTCGCTTGCCCACCCCATAGTCAGGGTCTCTCTTTCCCGAACACTTTGCTGAGTTCTCTGGACCAGCGGGAAGAGATCAGTAGTCAGCCTTCCCCTGGACCGCATGCGGCACTCTGATTTTATTGTCCACTACCCCCTTTCACCATCAAGAGCAGGGGGTGCTTTCCCCCATGCTTCTCAAGGTAGCTGCATCAGAGGCAAGGGGGGCATTTCTGTCCTGCTTAATTACTCTTGTGTTTCTTAGAAGGATGACTTTGGCCACAAGGAACAGAAAGCCCAACTCAAACTGGTTTGAATGATAATATAGATCTTTTTTTTAATCCTCCAGGAATAGGGCCAGCTTTATGGCGGGCATAATTCAGTGGCCTTGACTCCATCTGCCTGCCCTTGGCCTGGGATGGGTTCACCCTCGGCCTGGTGGTGGGATGCCTCAACTCTGTGAACAAAAATGTCCTGAGGAAGCTAGAAGTTTTCCCACAGTAAGCCTCCCCTTGTATCACTGGTCCGAACTGTTGCGTAGGCTCACTTCGGGCCCAGAGATTAGCAAGAGGAATGGGGTGACTCTGCTTGTGGAGAAGATCAGGCCAACTGCTGGAGGGAGATGGTTTCAGCTTGTCCCGAGGGGACGGGCTCTGCTGGGGAGGAGTGGACTCCGGAGCGAAGCTGCAGCTCTCGAGGAAGAAGGAAGGGGAAGATGCATGCCAGCGGGGCAACCTGCAGTTTTCATGGCCAACTCTCAGGGCAAACTTCTTAGAAGCAGTCAGCCGCCAATAGGAACTTCATCTTGCTTAGTCGGACCAAGCTGAAAACACTGAAATCAAAGATGGGCCGCTTCTCCTGTTCCACGCAGTATGTTTTTTTTACTGAGGTGCAGCGCCTTCCAGGCCTAAATGTTTTTTTAGCAGTTTCCTGTTACTCCTTGCCCAAGGCAGCTCATCAAAATAATGCAATAAATAAATATCCCCCTATAGCAGGTACCTGCCGTTTGCAGATAGGAGAGCAGACTCGGGGAGTTTGCAGACTACTTAAAATCACAAGTGACCACTGTTGAGTTGGCGGTTTGAAGTCTACCAAGCGGAGCAAGGATGCCCCGGTGGGAGCGAGGGGCCGGGCAGATGTACAGTTGTGGAGCTTCGGGAGCCAGTGTCCAAGCTGGCCCTCGGTGCTACTGGCCTCCTGGAATTTGTATCCTGTGTGGTGGGCCCCTCTTGCATTGATAGGGCTGCCATTTATTAACCAACAGGATGTTGTAGGAATGATGGATGTGACTTCTGAGAGTAGGTCCTAAAAGACATTGTGGGGGTGCTTGGGTGGCTTAGTTGGTTAAGTATCCGACTCTTGATTTTGGCTCATGTCATGATCTCAGGGTCATGAGACTGAGCCCCACATCGGGCTTTGTACTCAGTGTGTAGTCTGCTTGTCCTTCTCTGCCTGCTCCCCTCCTCTGTCCTTGTTCTCCCTCTCTTTCTCTAAAATAAATTATATATATATATATATTATGTGGCTTCTATCTTGCTCTTCCTCGGATCTCTTACTCTAGGGGGAGCCAGCTGCTATAGTGTGAGGACACTCAAGTAGCCGCATGTAGGGGTCCATGTGGTAAAGAGCCAAGGTCTCTAGTCAACAGCTATTGAATAGGCTATCTTGAAAGGAGATCCTCCAGACCCAGTCAAACCTGCCCAGAGCCCCTGATGACTATAATTCAGCCAACGTCTTAACTGCAATCTTATGACAGACCCTGAGCCAGAACCACCCAGTTGTTTCTGGCTTTCTGACTCTCAAAAAATGTATGAGATAAAAGAATGCCTGTTGTTTTAGGTGGATACGTTTTAGGGTGATTTGTTGCACTGCAATGGAGAACCAACACAAAGGCCTAGGCACCTTGGACCTCACCCCACATACCAGAGCGAGGCTTGAGAGTCAACTACTCCAGCATCATTTGCAGGTCAGGATAAGACTTCTGGTAAGCTGCTCACTTGGGATCAACTGAGGATATGGTCAGCCTTCAGCTCAAAGATCCTCAGAGCATACTGCTGGAAGGGATGGGGCAATATGAGTGTGTGTGTGTGTGTGTGTGTGTGTGTACACATGTGGAGTGTATATATGTATATGTGTGAATCAGGGTTGTTTCCTTGCTTCCTTGTGCCATCTATAAGGGGAAAAGGCCAGTTTGCTCTACCTTCTGCCTCCAGAGTTGACTATGAGCCCTACTTTATTTATGATACTTCCTCAGAAGGTTTTTTTTTTGTATAGTTAACATTTAACATTATATAAATTTCAGGTGTGTGTTTTTCAAACTAGATTTTACTTTTTTAAAAAATATGTTATTTGAGAGACAGAGACAGAGACAGAGAGTGGACACAGGCAGGGAGAGGGAGAAGCATACCCCTCCCCGAACAAGGAGCAGGACATGGGGCTCAATCCCAGGACCCCGAGATCATGACCTGAGCTGAAAGCAGATGCGTAACAGACTGAGCCACCCCTTATAGTTTAAGGTGCCCCTTAAACTATATTTTACTTTTTAAGAGCAGTTTTAATTTCACAGAAAAAGTGAGTGGAAGGTACAGAGATTTCTTACATATACTCCCTGCCCTTACATACGCGCAACCTGGGCATTATCAACATCCCCCACCGGAGTGAGACGTGTTACAACCGGGGAACTTCCATAAACAAGTCATAATCACCCAAAGCCCATAGTTTACATTAGGGTTTTCTCTTGATGTTATACGTTCTGTGGGTTTGAACAGATGCGTAATGACTTATATCCACCATGCAGAGTAGTTTCCCTGCCCTAAGAATCCTCTGTGCTCTGCTCATTCATCTCTCCCTCCTGGACACAGGCTTTATTTTCCATGCCATACCTTCTTCACTGAATCTGTACCATGTGCGGGTATTGCTTTTGTGCTTCATTTGTTACTTATGTAGAGTAGTGATTGGCAGTAAGGAAGTGGAGAAAAACAGTGCAGACTAACCTCTAAAGAACTTCGGCAGAAGGGGAAGTGACAATAGGGCGATAGTTTAAGGAAATAGCAGGGTTGAGAAAAGTCTTTAGTATGAGGGAGCCTTGAGGACATTTTTAAGATTTGTTTTTGCAGAGAAAGCAAGCAGTTGAAGGGGGGAAATATAAGTGAAAAAGAGGGTGGCTGATGGAGCAAGGTCACAGACTAGAACTGAGGGCAGGGGACAGAGGGCAGGCAGTGGGGTTGACCTTGGGGAGAAGGAGGGGCACATCTTCAGGATGAATGCCTGGGTGGTAGGGACAGACGTGGGGGGTGCTTCCGGGCAAGCCCAGGAGGCACAGTGAGAGCCCGAGGGACAGGGGACTCTAGACTCTGACACGTGGCTGAAACAGCCAGGCATGGGCTCCAGGCTGGAGAGGAGGCAGGGGTAGGCAGGAGAAGATCACAAAAGAGCGGAATGGGATGAATTGAGGGCCAAATGAAGATGAGAATCTAGTTCAGTAGCAGGGATTTAAAACATTAAAAAAAAAAAAAAAGTTATGCTCAATGACAGGAAATTCAGGCTCCTAGGCAAACAGTTGGTGGATAGTTGACTCTGTGACCAAATAGGAGCAGCTGAAACAAAATAATAAAGTTAAAAGCCATTTCAAGCCTTTCTTGGGAAACACAACTTTACTTTGGCTGTACTGACCCTACAACTAACTGAGGTCCGAGGACTGTTTGCCCGGGGAGGCCGTACTAGAGGAAAGCAAACCGCCTAGGTCAAGGAGTTACCAGTGCATCCAAACCTTAAATTCCTGATCTCAGATTATCAATTAATTGTACAGCACCTGCCTTCTATGGAAGTAGAGGCTACGTCCAGGTGCAACCGGTTGCAAAAACCATTCCTTCCACCTGAGATGAGATGCTGACAGGCAGTGAATCACAGGGACAGAGCACCTGTGGGGGAAAGGACAGCTGGGCCCACCCGGAGACGACCGCTAGGCACAGGCGTGTGGAGCTGCCACTGGGAGTGACTGGCCCGGAGGTGCTTGAGATAAACCTGAAAGGAGCTGAAGCTGGAAAATAAAGATCTGAGCTGACAGGAACTATAGAGCAAAATCTCTAGGTGAATCAAGTGGAAACAGCTGCCCAGGGGCCCTCCCTCCACCCCCTTGGGCCCTGCGTCCTGTCTCCACACGGCAACCGCTGGTTTTGTGATTCCTCCACAAAACGTGAGGCTCCACCGAAGACAGGTGACAGGTGTGTGTGGAGTAAGAATGTTCTTCAGTGGGCTTCTGGTTAATACATTTTGGCGCATCCAAATGATGGAACAGGATGCAGCTGTTAATAATGAGGGAGCTATGTCTGTGCTGAGGTTTCTAGGGTCTGAAAAATCAAACTGCAGAATCACGTATGCAGGACAGTATCTTTTGTGTGAAGGTCACAATGTAGGCTATGAGGGTATCTATGCGAGCGTGTGTGATGTGTATGCGTGTATGTGGATGAGCTCCCCCGTCCATACAACATAACGTGAAAGGTTTCCAAGTGAAAAACCAAGTTAAAATCAAGTCTTAAACGTTGCAAAATAATATCTATAAAATGAGAAATAAAAAGTGACATAGGTGCATGGATCCATGTACTACATATGACATCAGTGCCTAGAAAGGGGCCTTGCAAGTGGTGGGCAGTGTGGCCTCTGGGGAGGAAAGTGGCCGTGGGAGGGATGGTGCCGGATTTCAGCATTGCTCTGTAGTCTTCTATAGTATTTGAAACAAATGAAACACTGTATTCATGTCTTACTTATGTAAGAAAAAAAAAAAAAAAGAAACAGGGGCACCTGGGTGGCTCAGTGGTTCAGCATCTGCCTTTGGCTCAGGGCGTGATCCTGGAGTCCCGGGGTCGAGTCCCACCTCAGGCTACCTGCATGGAGCCTGCTTCTCCCTCTGCCTCTCTCAATCTCTCTCTCTCTCTCTGTGTGTGTGTGTGTGTGTGTGTGTGTGTGACTCAGGAATAACTAAATAAAATCTTAAAAAAAAAAAAAAGAGAAGAAATAATAAGGACCAAAAATGAAAGTTGCATAGTCACTCTCAATACCCTCCTGGGAACCCAGAGACCCAGAAGGTGGTAGTACAGACATGAGGGGACACAGCCCACATTTAGTAACCCTGCCTCTGCTGGGAGCTGACCGACAGAGGGGCCTAACGGACAGAGGGAATGGCCCAGGCCCAAGTCCCCCACTTCGCAGCCACGGGGCTAGCAGGCTGGGCCAGAGAGTCTCTGTCAATCAGTGGGTGAGGGTGACTGGGGGCTCCGCTTCCGATACCTGTTACTGCGGGGTGACCCAGGAGCAGGAAGAGCCCTGACGCTAAAAGGGGACATCGGCATCCAAATGTGTTGGTCTAGGGGCACCTGGTGGCTCAGTCAGTTAAGCATCTGCCTCGGGCTCAGATCATGATCTCAGGGTCCTGGGATTGAGCCCCAAGTAGGCCTCCCCGCTCAGTGGGAGTCTGCTTCTCCCTCTGCTTCTGTCCTCCTCCCTCTCTCAACTACATTAATAAAATCTTTAAAAAATAATAATAAACGTATTTTTCTGGAGACTGTGTGGAGCTTGAATACGCAGAGAACATGCAGAGCAAGTTTATTTGAGGACACGCTACGGTGATACAGGTTGGGACTTAGAAGCCAGTTTGTAGCACTGACGAAATTTATAGGCTCAGGCCGCATGGGACCAGCTCTCAGTCCCGTCTGGACATGGGATGCACCTGAGGAGCTTTAAAAATACCAGCCTGGGTCCCACTCTGGATTAATTGACCCCTTGGGTTTGTGCTCCCACCGAAGACCTTCCTCCGTCAGAGGAAGACCCTCTCAGAGGTCTGTCCTGGCCAGGAGGCCCGAGGATGCTCTTCGTACCCAGCCTCACTGCCAAACCTCCGCAAGCCTCTCTACTCTGGGGGCGCTGTTTCTGGGAGGTGCTCTTTTACTGTGACAATTACTCTCCATAAATCTAGGAAAATGGATTTCGGCTATCCTGGCTAAGAAGTACCCTTCCTTCCCTTTGAAAATATCCCTATTTATTTATGGAAAATACGTCCCCTTTATAAAACACAAAGATTTATTGAGGGGAGGGTGTAACAGAGTAGTGAGTTGATAATGACCACGGGGAGGTTTTCTGTGGTGTGGGTGACTTCTCCCTCCCCATCCCAGGCAGGACAAATGGGCCGTGTGTTCTGAGGTTCAGATTATCGTGCCCTGTGATAACAAGGGAGGGGGCAGTGTTCTGTTCTATTGTGTTTTAAGTTGGAAATATTCGTTCTGGAATGCAAGGAGCTGTAAAAAGGGGATGGGAAGTGCATTCTGAAGGGAAGGGAGTGGCCTGGCTCTGATGGCAGAGAGGAGGTGGCAGGTCTTGAATCCTGAGGACCTGTGTGCCCCTCACCATCCAGCATCCTGACCTGTGATACACCCAGGATGAAGCAAGTGCAAGAAGTGGTAGAGTCCTTGGGGTGAGGTCTGGGCGCCAAGGGGGAATGCCCTGGGCCTGACATGGCCTGGAGGTGGTGAAGCCACCAGAGGAGCCTGCAGGTGGAGCCGGGACCAGGACGCTGGGCGGGGAGATGGGGATGGCTACCATGATGCCTCTAGGGGCCCTGCTCAATGTTCCTGCATCCCAGAAACTTTAGAACTCTAGAGTTCTCCGATGATCCCAAGGAGGGACGGGGGCAGGGTGGCTGGGTTCAGACAGATTCCATTTTCTGTGGAACAACTAATCAATGTGGCAGTTCTTAGGCTCCAGGGTAGCGGAATGATACCCACCACACACAGAGATTTACTAGTTTACTGGGAGGTCGCTGAAGACGAAAGTTTCCATCTAATGGCTTTAAAGGCGGGGGGGATTGAAGTTCGGTGTGTGGAGAAAGGAGAAGGCATGCGCTGAGCCCGCAGAGCCAACCGTGTGGTTGGGGGAGGCCAGCTTAGGAGCTCCTGGGAGCCGGTGCTGAAGAGACTGCGGGACCAGACATCTCTGCGGGTTCCTCGGGGTGTGGATGTGAAGCCCACCTCGGCCTCCTCTGGGGCATCTTCAGTGAAGCTGAAACTGGTTCCCTAATGGTTTTGTGTGGGCAGCTTCTCCTCTCCCTTCTTCCTCCTTAGAAATGTGTCAGAGTGACTCTGGATCACTGCTACCCAAAATCCTTTATAAAGACACACTTCCTCCTACTCTTTTTTTTTTTTAATTTTTATTTATTTATGATAGTCATACAGAGAGAGAGAGAGAGGCAGAGACACAGGCAGGGAGAAGCAGGCTCCATGCACCGGGAGCCCGACGTGGGATTCGATCCCGGGTCTCCAGGATCGCGCCCTGGGCCAAAGGCAGGCGCCAAACCGCTGCGCCACCCAGGGATCCCACTTCCTCCTACTCTTGACCCCTCACCTCATGTTCCTCCTCCAAAGGCAACCATGTATCTGGTGATAGTAGTTCACGTATTTTTTAACAGTAGCCTTTGTGCTCACCTTCCTACCCTGGCTTCCATTAGGTGACAACCCATCTCTGCCTCTCTGGCTCATCTTTATATACGCTACTTAGTACTCCATTTAGTGGACATACCATAGCGCACGTAACCAAAGCTCCACCCAGCTCCTGTGGTTGGAGCTTTGGGTTGTTTCAGCCGGCCTGTACTCTTAGGATCCATTTCTTTGTCCCTCCAGTGGGTTCTCTCCCAGAACTGAGAGGGAGGCGGGGTGTCGCACGCATGGCTGGAGGGCACTCAGGAGCTGGCACTCAGAGCACCAAGAGTGATTAAATCCAGAAATTGTTTTTTTTTTAATTTTTTAAAATTTTTATTTATTTATGATAGGGACACAGTGAGAGAGAGAGAGGCGGAGACACAGGCAGAGGGAGAAGCGGGCTCCATGCACCGGGAGCCCAACGTGGGACTCGATCCCGGGTCTCCAGGATCGCACCCTAGGCCAAAGGCAGGCGCCAAACCGCTGCGCCACCCAGGGATCCCCCAGAAATTGTTGATACTGGGGAGCTCTGGGGCTTTTTCAGCTCAGGTGCTGGAGATTTGAAGTGATCCTAAAGAGATCTCAAGAGCCGATTGCTCAGTTTTCTGCTTCTTCAGAATCCTAGAAATAGCTTAACTTACTTCTAACGTGCTTGTAGGAGGACTAGTCGGATGGAAGCTCACCTTTACATTCTGGGTAACGCTGACCCACAGGCTCTCCACACAATTTTTTTTTTCTCCACACGATTTGATTAAACAGTATATGCCTTATTTTTTTGTGAACCAAAATATAGCATCCGTTTCACTGTTCTTATTTGTGGGGTTTTTTTTTTTTTTCCTCCTCTCTGAATCTTCCAGTTGTAGAAGTGGTCCTTGTGAAAACCTTCCACTTATTTCTGGGAATCATCAGAGGGGTCTTCACATGCACTTAACAATAAATCCTTTCAGTGACTGCATCATATCCATAAAACTTTTTACCTTCCTTCAGCTTCTTCCTCTCTCTTTGGGGCCCTTCTGTGTTACTGGGCCGAGCGGTGCTCCTCACTTCTGATGTGACCTGAAGGCTCTACACTGGGAGCTGTGTTCTCAGGAGGGGCCCGGGCCCCTAAGTTCCCTGCCATGTCAGTACACTCCTCGTCTAATGAAAGCAGGAGCAGAAGTATTCAGGCTTGGGTGTTGGCTGCTTCTTCCAGGACTGGGTCAATGTTCATGGATTATGAAACCAAGTGCCCCACGCCCTTATGACTTCAAAAGCTTCCTTTGGGAGGACTAAGTGGGTGGCTGCTGGATAGGTACCTGCTAAGTTTCCTAATTGTTGGATTTTGAGATGAGTAGTAGGGCGATGCCACCTGATAGAAACTTGAGAGACAATAGATCCTCGTTCTGACACCCGGTGGCCCACTTGGCTGTTGTTGCTCATGGTTCAAAATTCTCTTCCATTGTATAAGAAGAAATGGGTCAGGAAGGAAGTTTTATGTAAAAGAAAAGAGAATTATGCAACCTCCATTTTTGCTTCTTCCTTAGCTGGTGGAGTTTTGTGGCAACATTTGCAGAAACACTAGGACCTACTTCAGTTATCCTTATCTGTGATGGTGGGAGAGAGGCCCTCAGGAAGTACCGCAGGGACCCCTGGCTGGATGGGCAAGTGTTCTGGTGGTAGTCGGCAGTGTGCTGGGAAGAGCCACAGTAATTCTAATTGGCTGGGGCTCATGCCATCTGAGCTGTTAAATATTTTAGGTGTCGGTGGGCATATTCTAAAAATCTATCACACAATATTTTTATACATGGAGAAAATAAAAGGGGATTTCTCTTGCAATTCAAGCCACAGGCAGTGAAGTGCAGTGAAGTTCAAGGGCGCCCGGGTGGCTCAGCGGTTGAGTGCCTGCCTTCTGCTCAGGGCATGATCCTGGGGTCCTGGGATCGAGTAATGCATCGGGCTCCCTGTGTGGAGCCTGCTTCTCCCTCTGCCTGTGTTTCTGCCTCTCTGTTTCTCTCATGAATAAATACATAAAATCTTAAAAAAAAAAAAAAAAAAGTTCAGAGATGGAGTGATGCGAAAGACAGAATGGAAGGGAAGAAACCACTGGGGACCAATCCAGATGTTGGGACAGTGGTAAGAATGTTGCACTCATCAGAAGGGTACATGGATGAATTAAGGTTGAGAAACACTCAACTATGTCAAGCAGAGGTGATTCTGGTGAGGCCCCAGCTGGGGTAACACAGGGAGAAAACCCCTATTGTGATAACCACTTCTGGCTGTTAGCTGTGGGGAAGGGGAGCACCGTCAGACATGGAGATTGAGATCACTCATCCCCGCGACCACTGGAGGTGGAGATGGCACTCTTGAGTCTGGGGGCTCCAGTAGCCCCCTGTTTGGTCTGTTACTCTGTGCCCTCAGGCCTCCATGCTGAAAAAGGGCTTTCTGAAGCAGAGCTCCATGGAAGACAGCTTGTCATGGTCAAGATCGGGCCTTCAGGGTCAGGCTGACCTGGTTTCAGTCCCTTGCTGTCGCTAATTGGTCATGTGAATTCAAGTAGGCGACTTCATCTCTCCAGCCCCCGGTGTCCTCTTTGATGGATGATATTAGATTGCATAAGATGGGAACCTCCCTCAGAGGAGAGGAGGATTACATGACATGATGAAGGAGCGCTCATATGTGGGGGCGGGAGAGAGATTCTGGGGGTTCCACTTCGTGCATGTAAGAGGAGACACAGAAGTCATGAAGGTTCAGGAACTCCTTAAGGTTAGGAACCTGAAAAGGTTGATGATCAGGAATAGTGAACATAAGAAAACTGGGAGACTTCTGAGTCTTTGGAATATCCCCAGTCCTCAGTATGTCTCTAATGAAGGAGAAAATTTGGGGGCACCTGGGTGGCTCAGTCAGTTGGGCATCTGCCTTCAGCTCGGGTCATGATCCTGGGGTCCTGGGATCAAGCCCCGCATCGGGCTCCTTGCTCAGTAGGGAAGTGGGGAGTCTTCTCCCTCTCCCTCTGCCTCTCTTCCTGCTCCACTCATGCTCTCTCTGTCTCTGAAATAAATTTAAAAAACTCTTAAAAAAATTTTTTTTTGTTCCAAGTTTTCAAGAGTATCAACAGTAGCTGGAAGGGATGTTCTAGGCCTCCTCAAACTTAGGAGGAGAAGAAAAACTCCAGGAAACAAAGTAGACAGAAAAACAAAGCAGCTGGTGACCCAGGGTCTGCAGGAAGGAAGAAAAAATAGCTGATAATCAGCCAAGGCTCAAAATACAGCCCCTGGGGCCTTGGTCAGCCTGCGGCACTTCCTGACACAGGGGCTCCTGGAAGCCACTTTACCCAATTAGCACTCCCTGCGTGAGCTCAGTCCGAGTTCAGAACTTACTGCAAACGAACATTTGTTTGCCGAGCACATAATTGAGTGGCCTGGGAGCTCACCTGACAGCTCCTGCTGTCAGCCTGACCCCCAGACTGCCAGAGGTCCCGGGGGCGCAGATCTGTCAGCACTGACAGCAGCAGCCCTGGGCGTGGGTAGGGTTTTTGGCTGCCCCATGTCTCTTCTTCCAGCACCAGAACCTGTCTTTCCCTTTAGGAGAGTGACCCTTGGCCCTTTGGCTTCTGTCCTTTCCAACTCCGTTCCTGTAGGATGTGACCTCTGGTTAGTTCTCAAATCCCAATGCCAGGGGTGGGCGTGTGACCCAGGCTGGCCCATTGGAACCAAACCAGTGTGTTCAAAGACAGGTGCACGATACCATCCAAGCCAGGGAGGTGCAATTCTCTGTACTGGGAGCCAGTAGGACACGGGTGTTCTCTTCCTGAGAGGCTTTACATTTGTATGGCCGCAACTGTTGACATGTGGCCTTCCCTTTCGGAAAGTCCAAGTGAGGATGAGGTGGTGGCAAGAATAAAGTGCACACAAAGGAGGGAGAAATAGATACCTGTTTATTGGTGTTGTTGTTGGTGTTGTTGTTACTTGAACCCCTGCCTCTGGTTAAGCATGATCCGCCTCTGGACCTTTCCATTGCCTGGGTTAATCGGTGCCCTTTTTTGCTTAACTTGGTTTGAGATGGGCTTCCTTCACCTGAATACAGCAGGGAAGTGAGAGGGCACCTCTTGTTTCCTCTTCACCAGGGCAGTAGGAAAGCAATAGGGTCCTCTTCCTTGTGACCTGGATAATTTCCCACCACTTTTAAGACTTGATCTTTCATGCTTGCTTTGGTTTTCCCAACTCCCCTCTTGACTCAAGTTCCTGAGGCTAGTCCGAAATGGATTTCACATTTGTAGAATAAGGGGAAACAGAAGCTGGTGAGAAAGAGAAAAAAAAAAGTTGACAGAGAGGATTTTTTTTTGGCCAACATCTACCAGTGTTTCCACTGCCAAGTCTGGATCCAGGCCTTGATCAGACTTGGATCAGGCTCGCAGGAGGGAGTGTTGCCTCTTTCTTGACTCTGTTTTGACAAAGAGTAGGAAATGGCTTTGAGAGAGTGAGCGAGGAGATGGAAAAGAAAAAAAAAATGCATCTGGGCAATGATATGAGTATTCTGTTACTTTTCAGTGGGTGTGGGCTTGGGGTTTAGTAAGTATGAAATATGTCTTGCTCCACATCTGTGTCTCCGGTAAGAGGAAGTGTATCTCTTAATTGAACCTGAGAAGCAAATATAACACTGCTGTTAGGTTCCCCTGGCTTGACAAATATTCTTTTCTAATCCACTGGCCAGTTGAAATGTGGTTCTTTCTCGTTGCTTGTTCTTCCTTCTTTATCATATTCAAACTGGTCTCCACTGTGTGTGTCTTAGGGAAAGTCCCCAGACGGCTTCAGGGTTCTCATTTGTAAAGCGAACAGTTTGGATTAGACCAGTGGTGTTCCAGCTGAAAAATAACAGAAACAACTGGAAGGGTTTTTGGTTCAAACATAGCTTGTGCAGAGCTCAGCCTCACAGGGGGATCCTGATGTAACTTTTTTTTTTTTTTAAGATTTTATTTATTTATTCATGAGACACACACACATACACACACACACAGAGGCAGAGACACAGGCAGAGGGAGAAGCAGGCTCCACACAGAAGCCCGACATGGGACTTGATCCTGGGACTCCAGGATCATGCTCTGGGCCAAAGGCAGGCACTAAGCCACTGAGCCACCCAGGGATTCCCCTGATGTAACTTCTTGAAGGCCTAGGGCTCTAGGGACTTTTGGAATGCCCTCTGGGGCCCCCAGATGTTTGCCAAGGTCTTTTCAGCTCTAGACATGACACTTTGGTCATTCGAAGCACCACGACAGTTTGGCGCTACGATGGCACACTTTCTGTGGGTACTGTAGCATTTGGGAGCACGCCACACGCACGCTGGCCCATGTTTATAAACTGACCTAGAGATGGGGATTTGTCTCTTTGTGAAGCCGGTATATCTTGTGTTTCTTTTGGGAAGTGGCTCAAAAGTTACTTCAGAAACTGAATGGAGTGGAAAGAACTCCAGGAAATGGGGAGAGGAGCTTTGTTCATAGCCTGGGGAAGTCTGGAGTTTTGCCCTTTGTGGCAAGTTGCCTGTACTAGCAGAAGCCGAGCTGCTACCCCAGGGCACATACCAGGGGGAAGCAGGGCCAGCAGGCAGGAGGCCCCCACACTGGTCCTTTGCCCAGACCCTCTTTCCCCAGTGCACGTGCTGGCCAGGCTGAGGTAGTAGGAAGGTCGTGGAGGATGTCTCTGTGAGCTGGGTACTGGCCTTTCAGCATCACAGGGCCAGTCCCCGGAGTGGGAGATTAGGCTACTACTGGAAGCATCACCAGGAGGAAAACACCAGGCCAGTCACTTGTACCCCACCCGCCTTAGTCATTTCCTCACCACTGTGAGTAGACTTCTGCTTTTCTGACTGGAGCGCCTTACCTCTCTCGTCCTTACTCTGTGGATCTAGGGACATTTTACTGGGCTTAGAAACATACTTCACATGGTGCAATTTCATTCAAGTCTGGCCTTGTCCAGCATCCGGCCTAACCTAGGACAGTGTGTAGAGTGAAAGGGTAGAGGCTGAGGTAGAGACATTAGTGTGTGAGCACCATCTAGTGGGGAGTGAGGAAGAGTGTGTGTGCTGAAGGACTAGCAGAGCTCTTTCCAACGGGTGGATAGTTGGATAGTAGGCTGAATAGTATTCAGATCTTTGAATACTACGGGGAATATGATTTTAAGCAAAATTACAATAAACATACTAGACTATACCAACATAAACATAATTTTAGTTTTTTTCTTAATGATTCCAACACGGATGAGTGTCATCATAAAGCACACTAGTTATTATGATAGAGTGCTATAAATGTAACAGATTGGAAAAAATCTATAAAAAACCTTTTATCACATCTAAGTTTCTATTTTCTAAAAACGTATACACCCAGAAATAATATACCATGCAACCATTAAAAGAAAGAGGCTGACATAAAGAACTGGCTTGGTTTCAGCTCAGGTCCTGATCTCATGGGTCTTGGGATCAAGCCCTACGTCAGGCTATGTGTTCATTGAGGAGTCTACTTAGATCCTCTCTCCTTCTGCCCCTTCCCTGCCCCTGCTCACATGCTTGCTCGCTCTCGCTCTCTCTCTAAAATAAATAAATAGGGGATCCCTGGGTGGTTCAGTGGTTTGGCCCCTGCCTTCCGTCCAGGGCGTGATCCTGGAGACTGGGGATCGAGTCCTGTGTTGGGCTTCTTGCACGGAGTCTGCTTCTCCCTCTGCCTATGTCTCTGCCTCTCTCTCTCTCTCTCTCTCTCTCTGTCTTTCATGAATAAATAAAATCTTTAAAAATAAGTAAATAAATGAATAAATAAATAAATAAATAAATAAATCTTACCAGGAAAAAAAAATAAAAGAACTGACTAAGAGATATTAAAAGAAAGAAGACATCACTGGAATACTATATTTCACATGGGAAACACAGGAAAAATATTCGTGTATGGAAATACATATACACATACATGTATACTATACATATTTTAATGCATATATATGTATATATATGATTGACGGGATAGCAATACATACTTGTTTTGTTATCCTGGACTAATCATTGTGGTGGTCTCTGGGGAGAGAGACCAAGGGACTGGGGAAAGGAATCGAAAGAAAAACACACACACACACACACACACACACACACATTTAATTTGTTGATGCTGTGTTTTCTTCTATACCCTGTACATTCTGGCAAGTAACACGTTACAAATCCAAATAAAGAAGAAAACTAAATGTGAAGTCTTTAGTAGTATTTATCAATTATAGTAGCTATTATTATGATTATTAGTAGTAACAGTATTAGCAATAGTCATAATATTGTCATTTTTCACTTCCTTCTAGAAAAGCAGTGTGCAGAAAATAAATCTGGTTTTCTGAGCTCTCTGGTTATTTGCATCCTGGTGAAGTGGGAGTCCAAGGTACTTTCCAAGCTAATTAATTCAGTTGCCTGGAGCTCAGTGCTAATGAGTGTAAGGAAAGAGTTCTCAGTGACAAGATTCTTAATACCAGCCTATAAATGATTATCATCACTTACAAGAGAAATTTAGAGAAAGAATATAGCTGATTCAGCATGAATTCATTGCTGAAAAATAATTCAAGCTGCCAGAAGCTCTTTTGAAATACTGAATTTGAGAATCTTTGTGTTGTAAAAAGCCTCAAAGATGCCATAGTCCTGTACTTATGGTTTTCTTGGCCCCAGAACTCTTTCTCCTAATGAAATCTTACTCTACACTCTATATTTGGGTTTGTAACCCATAGGATTGGCAAGAAGGGAAGCCATGCAGTTGTCTGTATGTTTAAATTTGGGGTACATATGAGGTATCACTTATGCTGTATCATACAGAGTTTTGCAATAAACACACTGACATATGTACACCTAATAATTATTGTTAAAATAATCATCTTGGGAGGTAGTTCATGTATTCCAATGCCATATCACTGATCTTTAAAATTTGGGAACTTCTCTTTTGGAATTGCCTTTTTATCAGTTTTCACTGGTGAGGTGAAAGTCACATTACATTATTTTGGGTGATACTCCTTTGGAGTTAAAAAACTCCACTAGGCCGCTTAGCCCACTTTCTCAGTTGTCAGATTTATCAGAGATTGCCCATTTCTCAAAATTAAATCAATCTCCCCAAATGAGAAAAAACAATGTAGCTTTTCCCTAACTCCAAGAGATGCTTCACTTTTGCATCTTTTCTTCATAAAATATTCAACATGTACAAAGCAGTTTGCCAAGGTTAAAGGCAGATCTCAAGTTAAACCTAGTGTGTAGTTGTAGTACTAATTGTGGTACTCTTTGACTATTTGTCCACTTAATTTAGGAGAAATGGGGAAATAAGTTTGATAAATATAATTTAAATAGCTTGAATTATTTTAAATAAGCAACATATATCGATATTGATTTTAGACCTGTGCTCAGCAGTTGAAGGGTTACGAGGGTAGGCTTTGAACTCCCCTGATCAGGTTCAAGGGTGGGCTCTGAACTCCCCTGCTCAGGTTCAAATTCTATCTTGACCTTGGGCAGATTACTTAACATTTCCTGTGTCTTCATCTACTGCTCTGTAAAGTGGGGTTAAGAATACCTGCACTCTATTAAAGGCTGTGGTGACGAATGTAAAGGGAAATTTTCTGCTTATAGCAGTGCTTGCCCAGAAGGGATCACAATGACGATGTCTTTGTCACCAAAGGCCAGCTGGAGCTGATAAAGCACCGTGACCTTGTATTGACCCTGAAACCCTAGATTCTTCTTAGTGCTCCTAACGGAAGCCTTTCCTAAATAATGAGCAGTAAGGTTTGTTTTAGCCAATTGTGGGGTTTAAACCCCGTGGACTCCTTATGTCCTCTCCAGGGTATTAGATTTCAGTCCTTATTTAGCAAGAACCACATGAACAGCTCCCTACCCCAGGACTTTAAATACTCTTTTTCCTATCAGTGAACTCTTACTTAGTGAATTTTTTTCACTAGACTGTGTTCCTTTGTCTGGCAAATCAATAGACTTAACTTTTATTTTTATCTACTCATCCATTCGTCCATCCATCTCTCCATCTCTTCTCCACTTATTTATTACCTTTGATGGTCTTCTTTGTAAAAACATTTTTAAAAGATTTTATTTTTAAGTAATCTCTAATCTCTACATCCAACTTGGGGCTTTAATTTACAACCTCTAGATGACACGTCACATGCTCAAGGTACTTGGGTGGCTGAGTTGGTTGAGTTTCTGACTCTTGTTTCACCTTAAGTCATGATAACAGGATTGTGGGATCAAGCCCTGCATTAGGCTCCACACTTAGTGGGGAGTCTACTTGAGACTCTCTTCCTCTCCCTCTGCCTCTGTCTGCTCATGTGTGTGGGCATGCTATTTCTCTTTCAAATAAATAAATCTTGGGATGCCTGGGTGGCTCAGTGGTTGAGTGTCTGCCTTTGGCTCAGGGTGTGATTCCCAGGGTCCTGGGAGTCAGTCCTACATCGGGCTCCCTGCATGAAGCCTGCCTCTCCCTCTGCCTATGTCTCTGCCTCTCTCTGTGTCTCTCATAAAAAATAAATAAAATCTTTTTAAAAAAATTAAATTAAAAAATAAATCTTAAAAAGAAAAAAAAGAGTCACATGCTCACTGAGCCAGCCAGTTGCCCCTTACCTTTGATGGTCTGTTGATAGGCACAAATAAATTAGTGTATGTAAAGTGCTGCTATGTGACAAATATTATATCTTATTCACTCAACTGGTGTCTTGTGTATAACAACATATCACTGAGATATCTTAATTATATCTCTGTAAGAGTGTACATGAATAATAATGCATAGACTTTAGATGACAGAATGCTTCTAACTCAAATTTCAAATTTGTAAGTATGAGGTGCCTGTGTGGCTTAGGATACGTTAAGCATACAACTCTTGATTTTGGCTCAGGTCATGATCTCTAGGTCTTGGGACACACCTCTGCGTTGGGCTCCATGCTGGGTGTGGAGCCTGCTTAAGATTCTTTCTCTCCTTGTCCCCTGCCGCTTGCTCCCCTACTCCTCCTACCCCGCACATGCATGCATGCAATCTCGTGTGCTCTCTCTCTCTCTCTTATAAAAAAAAAATTGTAAGTATGATGTGGAATTCAGGATCAGGAACAGGAATCTTCAATGGCATTGAGAGGAATGGCTAGTAAGATTTTGAGTCTGACCAGTGGGGATGAAGCTGAAACATTCAGGTGTTAGTTAGGCTCAGATGCTGACATTCAAAAGATTTGTCACTCTGATTCTTTCTAACTTATGGACTATGAGTTAGAGAAAATTATAACTCTGAGCTCTTTAAGGAAACAGGGTTAAAAGGTAGTTTATTGATATATAAGCATCTGCAAAAAAAACTGTTTCAAGAGCTCAGTGCAATGCGCATACACGCCATGGCCTTGGCCTTTTGCTGTAGACTCCCAGCACAGCACACAAGGACATGCCTTTGTTACCAAGGAAATGACTTTCTCAGAGCAAAGAGACATCGAGGACACTTCTCAGTAAGTGGTACAGAACAAGGCCCTATTGTTTCTGAGACCTGCTGTTCTGTGTAACCGGAAACTCTGTGTCCTGTCCCTGTCCACCTGGCCCATCACCGCTACAGTGGCAGCAGCCAATCTGGGCTTTCCTTGGTGAAGTCCACTCTGAAGCTGACAGTCCACCTTCTCTTCCTACTTGCTCTGGCCATTTTGGTACATGTTTGAAATAACCAAAGAAGATAGGTCTTAGGCAATTTTGAATCCACCTCTGAGTGCTGCAGGAACTTCAAACACAAATGTGACAGGATCGCCTGAGGCCAAGACCCTAGATGCCACTGCTTTGTGGCCAGCTTACCTGCTTCTGCAGGTCAGCTATAGGACCACTGGGTGACTATATGGCAAAGACGATAGGAGGGACACTCAAAGCCAACAATCCAGGCCCTCCACAAGCTGGGAACCAATTTTGCTTCACATGTGAGTTCCTCTTTTTCTCTTTGTCCTTTTAGTTGAAATTAATTATTTATTTGGAATCTGTACTTCCTGACAATTGCCCAACTGACATGGCTGCAGCTCCTGTCCCCAGATCAATACTGAAAAAACTACAAAAGCAAGAAAGAAACATAGATTTTAAAAATTATGAACAAACTACCTGCCTCCATAGTGCTTCTTGATAAAGGTGTTGCAAATGAGAATAGGAGCAATGATTCTAGTGCTTGGGTGCATCACCTCCCTTTCCTTAAACTCTTTTTCTAATGTGCAGTATCAGAGAGGAGCTGATTCCCCCTTTCAGTACAGGCTCAAAGGACAGAAAGTACCCTAAATTGGAGAATACGTACTGTGCAAGCAAAAATATTAGAAAACAGAATGAGGGTATAAAATGAGCTTGAGATAAATATCCTAAAGAAAATGAGAATATATAAGTGATTTTTTTTTAGACTTTATTTATTTATTCCTGAGAGACAGAGAAAGGCAGAGACATAAGCGGAGGGAGAAGCAGGCTCCCAGTGGGGATCCCAATGTGGGACTTGATCTCAGGACTCCGGGATCATGACCTGAGCCCAAGGCAGACTGCTCAACCAGTGAGCCATCCAGGCGCCCCTATATTAGTAACTTGAAACTAGCATAGGAGATCATAGGAAGAATTAAGTGGAACTAGTAAGTATTAAAATACAATAGTTGAAATAAAGAACACAATATATAAGATAATTAGTAGGATAAATATGGTTGAAGGATGAACTAGATAAGGTTAAGGGAACTTTCCCAGAAGGGAACAAGAAAGGAGAAAGAGACAATAATATAAAAAGAAAATTAAGATATAAAGAGGAAAGAAGTAGAGATGCTAACATCCAGATCACAGAAGTCCCAGAGAAAGAGAAAACTAAAAACCAAATACAGGAAATGTTTGGGGAAATGATGGAGGTACATTTCCCAGAATTAAAGAACTTCAAAAGTTCTCAGATTGACTAGATTTGTGGTGTACCACACAGAGAGACACAGAAAAACCCATACCTAGACCAATTTTAGAGCATTTAAGTTTCATATAGCAAAGTCTAAAAGCTGCTAGAGAGAAAGAAACCATCTTTTAAAGGAGCAAGAGTCAGATGACAGCAGACTTCTCACAGCAGTCCTGGATGTAGTTAACAAATGAAGTAACCTACTTCCGACGTAGACTCTTGTATTCCAGCCACATTCAGATGGGAGGGGATTCTCCAAAAGAAGGAGGAGGTTCAGATCCTGGAGGAGGAGGGTGAATGACAAACATGCACCGTGGTAGCTTTGACAACTTTCTTTAGCTCTCTGGGCATCATTTCTCTAGGAAATACAACGGTCCTTCATCCATCTGTCCATCCATCCATCCATCCATCCATCCATCCATCCATCCATCCAGCAACAAACATTTATTTCTTTTGTAGTGCAACAAACATTTATTAAGAGCTGTTCTAGTGATCTATTATTTCATAATGAACTACCCCAAAGCTTAGTGACTGAATCAACCATTTTATCGTATTTCACGATTTTTGAGTTGGGAATTTAGGCAGGGCTTAGCTGAGTGATTCTCTATGTGGAGTCAACTGAGGTCCTTCCTTCAGGACATCCAGATGGTGGCTGATCTGACCTGGATAGTTCAGTATGGCTCCATGTATTTGTCTGCTTCTTTGGCAGGGGTGGCTGGAAGGCTGGGCTCATTTGGGCTCATCTCCCTCTCCATGTGATTCCCACATGGACTCTCCAGTAGGGTAGCTGGATTTTTTTTAAAAAAGATTTTATTTATTGATTCATGAGAGACAGGGGGGTGGGGGTGGGCGCAGAGACTCAGGCAGAGGGAGAAGCAGGATCCATGCAGGGAGCCCGACGTGGGACTCGATCCCAGGACTCCAGGATCACGCCCTGGGCCAAAGGCGGCGCTAAACCGCTGAGCCACCCAGGCTGCCCCCCAGGCAAGATTTTAAAACTGTACATTTGTTTTACCTGGTTGGCAAAGTGATGCATAAGGAAAAACAGACAAAACGAGAATGTAGAAAATTTGAAGAGTAAAAACAAAAAAAGAAATTAGTCATAATCTCATCATCCAAAAACCAGTACTGTTAGCATTTTGATTATTTCCTTCTGGTTTTTCATTCATTTATTTTTAGTTTGTTAACCACAGTAAAAGACTTCATTCTTTAGAACCGTTTTAGGTTCACAGAAAAATTGGACAGATATTACAAATACTTCCCATATAAACTCCTCCCCTGCACACACCTTGCCCTGTTATTAATATCCTGCCTTAGGTGGCACAGCTGTTATAAGTGATGAGCCAATATTTAAATGCTCTTTAAAAAAAAGATTTTATTTATTTTTCTGAGAGAGTGAGCGAGAGAGAGCATGAGCAGGGAAAGGGGGAGAAGGAGAAGCAGACTCCCTGCTGAGCAGGGAGCCCGATGTTGGGGCTCGATCCCAGGACCCTGAGATCATGACCTGAGCCGAAGGCAGCTGCTTAACCGGCTGAGCCACCCAGGTGCCCCTAAACACTATTATTAGCTGAAATCCCTTTTTTATATTAAGGTTTATCGTTGTGTTATACAGTTCCGTGGGTTTTGACAAATGCAAAAGACCACGTATCCGTCACTACTGCATCACACCCTTAGGCTCATCTCTGATCAGATGCCACCAGAAGACACTTCTGCCTGCAGCTTCTTTCTCTGCTTTTCTGTTAGAGCCCCACCCAAGCCTTCCTTTACCTTAGGGCACTTCTCTGTGTGTTCATGAACTCCCATGGACGTCACGGAATACCCCAGCCTGCCCTTGGCCATTCCCCTAATGCTAGACACCCAGGCTGTTGACTGTTTTTCACATATCATAATAAGGTATTTTAAAATCAGCTCATGGAAATGGCTTTCCAGTACTTAGATAGCTTTTAGGAAAAACAATCAATTTAGAAAGAAATGTGTTGTGTGGCGTCTCCCAGCACCTCCTAGACAGAAGGCCTTTGTCTGAAGGCTTGAGGCCTGTGCCACCCAGAGTGCCAGTGTCCTTCTGCCCTTCGCCGCGGGGGGAGGATGGGCCTTCTCAGGAGGCCAGGAAGAAAGATGCTGGAGGGCCCTTGGCGCCCTGCTTTCACAGGAGGCCTGGGCTCGGGCAGCCCGGGTGGCTCAGCGGTTTATCGCCGCCTTCAGCCCAGGGCCTGATCCTGGAGACCCAGGATCGAGTCCCACGTCGGGCTGATCCCTGCATGGAGCCTGCTTCTCCCTCTGCCTGTGTCTCTGCCTCTATGTCTCTCATGAATAAATAAAATCTTTAAAAAAAAAAAAAAAGGAGGCCTGGGCTCCAGGATTCACTCCTCTCTCGCCTTCCTCCCTCCTGCGCTCCTCGCAGCCTCTATATGTAAACCTGGCACTACTTGCTCTTTGCTCTCAGGGCTGGTTGGCCCAATAGGGACAGTAGCGCTGCTGTTGGTAGAAGTGAACTTGGGCTGTGTGGGATGGCTTTGGTCAACATGTCACTCTGGGTACTGGGCAGGTCACGCTGCCTCTCAGAAACCTCAAACTTTGTAACTGTCCAAAAGTTTTTATCAGAGGGCGAGAGACTCCACAGATAATATCTGTTTACTATTTCTCATAAAAGTGCATGCCAAAATTAATACATTTGTTTGTTTTTGTTTTTAATGTGAAATTGATAACCCTCCAGCTATATCTGCAGAACCCTGGAGTCCTGCGGCGCCTGGGTGGCTCCGTGATTGAGCATCTGCCTTCGGTTCAGGTCGTGATCCTGGGGTCCTGGGATCGAGTCCCGTGTCGGGCTCTCTGCATGGAGCCTGCTTCTCCTTCTGCCATGTCTCTGCCTCTCTGTGTCTCTCATGAATAAATAAATAAAACCTAAAAAAAAAAAAAAAAAAAAAAAAGGAAAAAAGGACCCTGGAGAATAACAGCACTTTCTCCCACCCTGAGTCACGTTTCCTGACAAAAATTTCGCGTGGATGTCATTATCGCCACTTCACAGTGAGAAGCTCTGGTCGGATCTGAAGTTCTCAAGAGACGGTGCTGCCACAGGCTGCCCTTCACGGCTGTGCCACAGGCTCACAGCTGGTATGTGGCAAACTGGAAGCTGGATCCAGGACGGCGTTTCCCTCACCCGCCCCAGCTGCCCAGGATGGGGCAAGCCACCTTTCATATCTGGTCCAAGGCACGCGCGCAACCCCCAGCCTGTGCCCCCCGCCCCCCACCATGGCACCCAGAGCCTTGTTTGTTTTTGCCCCGGGAGCCCAGGTCTGTCCCCTGACCTCTGACCTAGCACTGTGTGTTCCAACCACTCTTGGTCTGTCATCCTGGCTCCAAACAAAGTGAACGAAAGCTCTTCAAGCCCTGCTTTCATACTCGAGGGGTCAGTGAAAATGGGTGGTGTAGTCATGTGGCTGAGGAGTCATTTCGGCCTTGAAATAACAAGTAAAATATACTATAGTTCACGGCCTAGCAAGGCGTAGCTACCAGCTGGGAAGCAGCGAGCATCAGGAGCGCCCTCTCTGGGCCACAGAGACTTGGGTTTGGGTCCTGTCCTCATACCTCAGGCCGCTTAAACTCTCTGGGCCTCAGTTTCCACTTGTGTAAAGCAGGGCTAAGCAGAGTGCCGGCTCTTCTAGGGCCCTAGTGGGCACCAGATGAGGAAAGAAGAGGCACTTAGCCTGCCGCCCGGCATAGTAGGGCCTCACCACGCTGCTGCCTGGATTCTGCGGCCGCCTGGAAAGTCCCGGAGGCTCGGTCTGTGGGTCACTGGATCCCCAGGGCTGTCCGCAATCGCTTCCACACGGCGAGGGGGCAGCCTTCCCCGGGAGCGCCTCTGCTCAGGTCTTGCAGGCCTCCTGCCGCCACAAGTGCCCACGGCTTCAGGTCGCGGACCTCCGAGGGAGGGAAAGTCACCTCATAATTGTGCCACGCGCGCGCCTGGCTCCGAAGAGCCAAGGAGCAGGCGACGGGGGCCCACGCGCCAGGTTCCCAGGTCCGCCGGAGTTTTCCGAGGTGGGAGTTCCCGTTTCTTGGATTTCTCGGCCCCGGGTCGCGGCCTCCACCCCGCCGCCCACGGACGGACGGCGAGGCTTTGCTTCCGTGGGGGCGAAGTCTTTCGAAAGCGGGGAAAACGCCTTCGTTTGCTGTCCTCCCGCGACGTGGGCAGGTTCTGAGCGATTCCTCGGGGGAGCCGGGCCGCGACCTCTAGCGACGTGCACGGGGCAGGAGGTTAAACGGGCGCGTTCGCGGCGGGTCTGTCAGCTGGGATCTCGCTGCGCAGCCGGCACGGGCGGGGGCGACCGTGACACCCTCCTCCCTTTAAGAGGCCCCCCTGGGCGCCCCCCTGACCCCCGGCGCCCCCCCGCCCCCCGTATACCTGGACACCGCGCGCTCTGCAGGGAAGAGGGGGTCGCGAGTGCCCTCGAGGGCGGGGGCCACCGACCGGGCGTTGCTGCTCCTGCCGCCGCCGCGGGCCCGCGCTGCGTGAGGGGGCGCCCGGCAGGGGGCGCTGCGCACCGCGCGGCCCAGGCTCCCGGGAGGCGGCGGCCCTGGGGCCTCCGTCAGAGGCTCGAGGCCCGCGGGGCGCCCAGGGCCGAGCGAAGCGTCCTCCGGCCGCCTCACCGCCGGGTCGGGCCCGTCTCCGGGCCCCAGGGGTCGCTGCGACGCCTCAGACGCTCTTTGTGTCCACGGCGGCCCGCGCTTTGGGCCCGCGCTTGACCCCGGGGCACCAGCTCTATTTGTGCTCGCTCAAGAGACGGCACTATCTCAGGAGCACTTTTATCTTTATAAACCCACTCGTGACAGATTTGTATTCTGAGATGTTGTTGTTGTTGTCGTCGTCGTCGCCCTAAGCTCCGAAAGTAGGTTTGCCTGGTATATTATTTATGCGTCCCAGAGCGCGCCCTTTAGAAATTCAAGGGAAACTTGTAAAATGTTATCCTGGAGGGAAGCCCAGGAGGGGGTTGTTCTTGCAGCGGTGACTTGGTCTGAGGGGGAGCAAGAAATGCAGTGAGGAGGGGGTGTACTGAGGGGACCTGCCCAGAGTTGTTGTCCACCCCCTCCAGCACCTAGAAAAAAATGGAGATGACTGGAGTTGATCTGTTCTAAGGATTTTTTTTTTTAAGATTTTATTTATTTATTCATGAGAGACACACAGAGAGAGAATGGCTGAGACACAGGCAGAGGGAGAAGCAGGCTCCATGCAGGGAGCCTGACGTGGAACTCGATCCTGGGACTCCAGGATCATGCCCTGGGCCAAAGGCAGGCACCCAACTGCTGAGCCACCCGGGCTGCCCTGTTCTAAGGATTATGGCAGAATTTTGGTATGGGGGGAAGAGACGCAAGATGGGGTTCGAATTGGAGAGAGAACAGATCTGGAAGGTCTGAGAAGGGTTTGAGTTAAGTGAACAGGGAGTGTGAATGATGCCCTGGGCTCACATCAGGAGAAGCACCTGAAGAGAGAATTTGGTAACTTGCCAGGAGGGGGGAACCGGAAAGGCTTTCACCTGCAAGAGCCCGGCGGGGAGCAGCAGCTGGCCTGGCCTTGAAGTACTGGGGTAGCCATACAAAGGGGGTTCTCTTACCTGCCTCTCGCCAGCGTGTTCCTCTGACTCTTCTCCCACATTCAGAGGGAAATAGATTTGGGAGAAGTTCCCCACATCCTCATTCCTGGCCTTGGCTAGTTGTTTCTCCAGGATTTTTCCTATAGGTGTCCGATCCCCTTTTACACCCTGTGAAATCACGAATCTCAATCTTTCCCCTAAGGCTTCTCCTACAGAAGTCTCTATGTCTCATTAAAGTTTTTGTGTTTGTAGTTATGTATTGCTTCTGGTTTTTTATTTTTGGTTCCTGTAGGTTTTTGCTGAGAAAAATGATCTTTGGAGCCTGGAGAAGGTAGGGAATCTGTGGTTTCTCTAGATTGCCCTTTTCCTTCCAGGGCTCATGGGAGGGGGGGGAGGGGTTCTGTCCCATGGACTTTGGCTTTAGTGGACTTGGGTGGGGGTCCACAGGAAGGGTGTGAGTATAAGCACTGAGCACTTCTCAGGCACAAGGACATGGAGGTTTCAGGTGAGTCAGCAAACAAAAGCATAAACACTTTGAAAACCAAGTCCAGCAGAGTTTATTTAGCTTATTTCAAATAAACTCACCCCCATTCCCACCCCTTAGGGCACACACGAAGAATGATGCTTGTATGTGTAGTATATTCTCGTGGATATATGCAGTGTCGTGAGTAATTCTTAGCTTGTGATGTAAATTCTATCCTGTTCTTGCTCACTCAGAGACATGTTTTGGAGTTGAAAATGAAAGAATTCGGATTCTTTATAAGTTTGTGAAGTTTTTGTGTGTGTGTTATGTGGGAGAGGTAACAAATGCAAATGGGAACTTTGCTAAGAGATGAGGATTGATCCTGATTTATCAGGGCAGTAGATAAGAACAAGGCCAGAAAACAACAGGTAGTCACACAAAGAACCATGCGTTGGTGTGGCGTTTTTACTACGTGGCCTTTGTAGAATAAATAGGGTGAATTCACATCATTTTGGAGAATGTGAAGCTAGGACTTGTAGAGGGCTTATGTGAATTTTTTTTAAGACCATGGTATATATCACAGGTGTACTGAAGATTCCAGCTGGCAGCTCATGCCTTTAAACACCTCATGCCCTTTGTGAGGTGAGTGGGGAAGACCAGGTGCAGGCCTGATATGTGCCTCATTCCATTTTCGGAAGGGCTGAGGTGAGGCGTCTCCTACAAGTCAAGAGGGCCAAGACCCTGGCCACGTCCCCCAGTGCTCAGGTGAGTGTTCTTCTCTGAGTGCTAGTATCTGATGGGTCCAACATTTGTGAAACACGCTGGCCAAGAGGCTGGCTGGAATATTGTTTGGCATTCTCAGGTTGACAGAACTGGTTTTATGTAATTTGAGAGGTGTGTGGCATGTGAGCCAGGCTTTTATCACTCGCCCCCTTTCCCTTCCTGGGAATTGTTTGTGTGGCGGAGATTTCCTGTCTGTATTTTTAGTGTCTCATTCTCCATGGTTGCTCAAGTATCCATGGCCATGTTTTACTGACTCACGCAGATTCCCAGATGCCCCTGATAAAACTGATGGCTACTCAGTGTGGAAAGCCCAGGAATTGTCCCATAGCTTGCCTCATTGGGACAATTATTGGGGGAAAAAAATCTGGTTTTTCAGAAAACAGGGTTTTGCAGATAGCTTAGCTTTCAGAATGACAAGTTTTGTTAATTAGCTTTCTTAATGCTGAAGCAGAAGAAGGATATATTCTGGGGTAAAGCAAGAGGGAATGGGTACAGCAAGTATTCATACTGCATTTTTTCCACCGTCCCCTCTCCTTGCTGCTGCTTTCAGGCCAGCTGGAGTTCCCAAAGCCCCGCGTCTGTGGGCAAGGCTGCGTGGTGAAAGAGCTGAGTCACAGCTTTGCTTCTCTATAATTATAAATTTTATCACCTCATCTGACATAGAGAGGGTGTTGGTTGGAAATGAAATACACATTAGGAATAAGCTCTTTAGAAATAGAAAAAAAGAGAGAGAGAAAAAAAAAGCAAAAACAGTAAAAAACAAAACAAAACAAAACCCAGCTTTCACAATGTGAAGGCTTTTTTCCACTAGCTAAGGTCATGAAGAGACAGAGGAGTCATTTCCCCTTCTTGCCCATAAAGTCATGAAACTTAAAACATCAAAATAAACAACACTGTAAATTTCTTGTCCAACCCTCTTCTCATTATTTTGTTTCGTGTCCTCAGAGCCCAAGTTTGGAGAACATACCTTGTCAGCTGCCCCCACCCTATCTTTTCTCCCATCTTCTTTGCTGTTCTCTCAAGACCTTATTGGAAATCACTTTAGGAATGAAGTCTTGTCTCCCTAGGAGATGTCGTTTTATGGTATGTCATCGTGCTTCCGAAACTTAAAAATTGTTCTTGAAGGGTGCCTGGGTGGCTCTGTAAGTTAAATGTGTGCCTTTGGCTCAGGTCATGATCTTGGGGTCCTGGGATCAAGTCCCACATGGGGCTCCCTGCTCCGAGGGGAGTCTGCTTCTCCCTCTTTCTCTGCCTGCCACTCTTCCTGCTTGTGCTCTCTCTCTCTCTAATAAATAAATAAAATCTTAAAAAAAAAATTTGCCCTCGGGTCATTCTCTGTGTACATCACATCTCTAATAGACTGGAAGTTCTAGATCAGAGGCAGTGCCTTCCAATGCCTCTTTGTTCTCTTTGTGCTTCTTTCTTCCATGGGGTGGTCTTTAGTATGGGGAGCATCCAATCTCAAATCTCTTTTCCAACTTTGACCAACCAAGCTCCCACCTAGCTAAGCTAAGGACAAACTCCCTTTCCAATCGCATGTGTAAACAGCCCCCCCAAATAGCCAGGACATGCAAACCCATAAACTTTCCTAGTACACCTCTACCCAAATATGACCTTGTTGATACCATCTCCTTTTAGAGGACAGATCCGGATGTTTCTGTTGCTTGGTTGCTATTTGCCACATGCTTCCTGGACAGGTTTCCAGGTAACCTTAATGGTTGTGCTTCTGGGGAAGGAGGAGTAGAAAATAATTCACCTCTTCAGTAAGTGGCTGTAAAAATATAACAGCATTTAAAAGCTTTTAAAGAGCAGCCCTCTCCTTCCGGTGGCTCGGGCCCTGTTAGCTTTGTGATAGGAGCCCCCATAGTGCTTTGTGCTTGGCAACCTCTGACTTGGACAGAAGGCGGATTTAAAGGCCAGAAGATTGATTTTTTTTTTCCCCCAGTAGAGAGTTTTCCATGAGGGGTGTGGGAGAGGAATGACTCTGGGGAGCAGTGGTCAGTGAGGCTTACTTCTCCATCTGCTCTTCATTCATGGGTGAGGCTGAACAAGCTTCTTGTCTCGACAAGTGAGTCCCAGACCACAGAGGGAAGCAGTTCATCCTGGGGGTCCCAGGGTGATGGGGCACCCAGAATTAAGAGGTACGGACTGTCTGTCACTGCCTCTCCTCCCACTCGCATTCCCATCAAACCTTGCAGGGCAAATGTCCCCAAATTGCATGTGTGTTTTGCTTTGATGTGGCCACAGTGTGGCCACCCAGGCTTACTCTGGTGCAGCTGGAGCCCATGGTTCAAACTAGGCCTGACTGTCCAATTTCGGAAATTGGGAGGTGTATTCCCCTCTGCCAGGGCTTGGAATTTACCTTCCCTAGAGCATTGAGTAAGAAACTCATGTTTATAAAATCCCAAGCCCCAAGATTTCTTCCTGTCAGGGCTAGAAAAGAAGTAGGCACATAATGTCAAGCAGACCCTGCAACTTCTGTCCCTCCATTCCTGCCCAGCACAAAGTTACCGGGGGAAAAACAGGTCTAGGTGAGGAGAGGGGGTGTATTGGTTGGTTGAACCCTGAAAATGGAATTTTAAAATTGTCACTGCAGATCAAGTCATTAAATTTTTGGTCTGTAATCTTATTACTTCCAAAACTATTTCTAAAAGTTATATATAAAGTCCTAAAAAAACTACACTGTATCTCAAATGCTCTGTGTAACATTTTGTTTTGTTTTCCCCTAAGAAGTGCTAATGTAAGTCCTCTAAAAGATGTACACTCTCCATGTGCTTTATTTTTTGTGCAAATATATATATATAAATATATATATTTAATAAAGTTTTTTTAAAATCAAGCACTCAGTACTTGGCAGTATCTAACAGTTGCTAAATCAACTCCAAATCTTCTCTAGGTCTCTAAATCAACCTTTTGGTGTCACCTTGAGCTGAAAGCCACTTCTGCTCAGCAGCCATGTGCCCATCTGTGTTGATTCTCATGGACATACTGATAAAGAGTTTATCCACCATGATGTGCAAATTACTTCTTATGATTTAGAGAGAGAGCTTGGTTACACAGCACCTCCTAGTTCTTAAAATTAAAAATATCAATGTCCATTTTATATAATGGGACCTAATTAAAATATGCATGTAAGTCTTTTATAAGACATGAGAGGTGTGGGTCGTGCAATATTCTATGGGTGAAGACATAACCATGTATATATTTTGGTGTTCATCAACTCCATGAAAATAAACTCCGTGAAACTCCATGAAAATAAAAATTCCAAACTACCACCCAAAAAAATGTCACTTGGCTTTAAAGATGGAAAGTAGTGAGTTTCTACAGTTTCCAATTATTTGGGCTGTGCAAGGTTAAAGCGAGAGGAGCTGAAAAGTTCACGTTAAGGCAGCTTGAGGCTCACCTAGTCCCACATTTCCAGCAGGATCGAATTCTCTGAGTCACATCAACTCTGGGTGGGAGATTCACTGAGGAGTGGAGCAGGGCAAAACCCAGTCTGTGGGATGCTAGAAGTAGAGGCAAATGGTTAGAGTTCCCACAAATAAAAAATAGTGAGATTCATTCTCCTCCCACCCCACCAGACACAATTCAAAATAGACTAGTCAAAATCACATCATCGTCATGAAAAATCCTCCCATGGTCATTACCTGGTTTGTTAAAATATGTTTAATTTTTCCTTTCTCTTTGAATCGCCACCACAGTAAGCTCGTGCTTGATCTGCCCCTTGGCTACCTTAGCAGACAGCAAGGCGGGGCGGTTGTGGGGAAGGGCAGCTATGGAGGTGGTCATTTGAGAGAACGTAGGGCTCTAAGCCAGAGGGTCGTGCTCCTGCCCAGCCAACGGGGCAAACAGAATAAAGACACAGCCCCAGCAAGAACTCTCGAGTGGGTGGATTTCAGAATGTGTAGAACAGCTCTTCGTAGGTCTCAAGCACTGGGTACTTAGTTTATAATTTGCACACATTCATTTTCTGGCTGGAAGGCTGGAGGCAAACAGACAGCTCATTAGGAAAATAACCGAAGAGCTAAATATAATGGAGGAAGTAGGCAGCAGCTCCCAGACAGATGAGCATGGCTCATAGTCCTTCACGGAGATCAGAGGCCAACCCAAACCAACGTGTGTGTCCCTCAAAGGTCAGCCATCCAGGGCTTTGTCAGACCAGGAAGGGAACAGTTTCAAAGGGCCTTTTGTGGAACACGCACAGCTCTGGCCCCTGAGATTCAAATCAGGATCTGGAAACCTGTGTGGCAACTGCTCACACGCACAATGCTTAGAGACCAACGGGGCCCTCCGTCGTCCTTTTTGTCGTTTGTTTTTTTCCCTTTTTATGAGCACCAAGCTTTCCCTGTAGT
Organism: Canis lupus baileyi; assembly: GCF_048164855.1. NCBI lineage: Eukaryota > Metazoa > Chordata > Mammalia > Carnivora > Canidae > Canis > Canis lupus. The sequence goes on along the minus strand of NC_132839.1, from coordinate 14,860,723 downwards.
TGGATGAGAGATCATAAGAAACAAAATAACCAAGAGTTGTAGTTATTTACTTATTTTTGAATAAAGCCAACATAATCTTCATTGGATATTATTCAGAGAACTATATAGGAAATGGATTTAAAAAACATTTAAAACATCATTATTTGTATCATAGGTCCTGTTGCCTTGTGGGTAATAGAGTATACGTGTATAATATTTCCATATATGGGAACAAAAACCCAACCTTTGAAAAGATAAGCAAGAAACTTGTTAAAAATGGAAATACAACTTAAAGTAGATGCTCAATGGCTTTTGACTTCTACTTTGCTAAATCCTATCTTCTCTATGTATTATCTTTTCTTTCACTTAAAATGGCCAACAATTCTTCTCTGGCCTTTTCTATCTTTGGTGAGTGTTAGAAACAAACAGTGAGGAACAGGGAGTGCTGATGTTTACTGTTTTGCTTCTAGTCTCTTTTTCAGTCAGTACATAGTTCTTGTGTGTTTTGATTAGTTTTTCTCAAGCAGGACCCTCAAGGGCTCTGGGCTTTTCAGATTTTGTGTTGTATGAAGCTCAGACCTCAAGAGAAGAAAGCCTAGTGCCCTGCCCTGGCTCATGCCCCACTTTCTAAGCTGGGGCCCATGGCTGGTCCTTGTTCTCTGAGTTACAGCTTTTGTAACTGTTGGCTGAGTTGTTAAGGACATTGAAATGGAATAATGACTATATAAACCCTACTCACATGTAAATTATGTGCTATTATTAGTAAAGTTACTATTTTATCCCAAGACAGAGGGCCACTGGCAGTCATTCATTTGTTATACAGTTTTCCTTTTATTCCTATCATTCCATTCTACATGTTTTCCCTTCTATTTCTGTCCCTGGTTGCCTTCAAATTTTATAAGTTTAAAATGATGTCATCATTATTGAGCCATGCCTCTGAGTCAGCCACTGAGCATATGAATCAACTGAAATTAAGGGAAGAGTCATCTCAAGTCCAGTAGGACCTGACACTGTGGAGTCAGCTTCTCTTGAAGACAAAGAACCATCTTTTGTTGTAAAGTTCTAATTGAAACCCTGAGTCAAAGGAATAAGCTAGAACTTCTAGGGCAAAGAACCAGGGAACTCAATAGGCAATAAATGAAGAGTTGGAGGAATTTACAAATAGCCGCAGAGGGCAGTTTTGAACCTGTAGGCCTCGTAACCTATAATCATTCTTGAAGACAAGAATATCATAATTTCAGCAAGCTGAATAAAGGAGACCAACCAGCGAATCCAGCCTGTGGTTATGCAATGGCTTACGTTGCAGTTCTGAAAGCTTGCTGACAGCAGGTTCTCTCTCTCTCCACCCTTTCATTGAAGTTTCTTGACCCAGGAGGGTTGAACACTTATTAGAAGCCCATGCCTAAATCAGATTTCTTAAGCATTAGTCATTATCATTTGCCATATTCCTATTGGGATGATGTATTTATAAACCAGCAACTCAAGTTCTCTGTGAAACCCTAGTGCGGGAGTCTCAGTCTTTGGTTTTGAGCCATGGCTCTGTTTGGAAGTCTGGTGGAGCCTGTGGACACTTCTTAGAGTGGCGTTCTTGAAAGTCTGAAGCAAAATACATAGAATGCTAAGGAAACCAATTATATTGAAGAATATATTTTTAAAAATACTTATTTATTCATTCATGAGCGACAGAGAGAGAGACAGAGACACAGGCCAGGGGAGAAGCAGGCTCCATGCAGGGAACTTGACATGGGACTTGATCCTTGGTCTCTAGGATCATGCCCTGGGCTGAAGGCGGCGCTAAACCGCTGAGCCACCTGGGCTGCCCTTGAAGAATATTAAAAAAAAAAAAAAATGATATAGGGCGCCTGGGTGGCTCAGTGGTTGAGCTTCTGCCTTTGGCTCAGGTCGTGATCCTGGAGACCCAGGATCAAGTGCCACATAGGGCTCCCTGCTTCTCCCTCTGCTTGTGTCTCTGCCTTTCTCTCTCTCTCTCTCTGTCTCTCATAAATAAATAAAGAAAATATTTAAAAAAATTAAATGTGTGATATAGTAATATAGGTGCTTCCTTATTAATACATTAAATAAGATCTGGTGGGTTCAGTAAGCGTTGCACCTTTAAAGCAGGGATGAATGTTAATGATATTTCAAGGTGCTCGTAGAACTAATGGTGACAAAGTCATTGGGAACTATTGTGGTTTGTTGCCTACCTTCATAATTAAAAGAAAGCTAAATTTCAGTTATAGGTTAGTGAAAATAGGTATTTTTTTTTCCCATCCTAATTTATAGACCCCTAAAATTTATCCAAGGGCTGCTTGGGGGTTTGTGTGCCCCAGGATAGGCACCCCTGCCAGAGTGGCTTCTTTGCTGTTGGTTCAAAGGACAGCCATGGATACTACGAACAGCATGACTTACATCTTCTTGGTGTATCTACTTATAAAACCCAACTTCCCCAGCTCATTCCCAGATGGCATATTTCTATTTAATGGTGAGAAATGAAGGCTAAATTCATCTGGGAAGTAGAGACAACATATACTTGTTTTGTGCTTTTGCTACAGTGACCAGAGAGTCCTACAATAGGGAGCCAAGATTTTAGAGTACTTGACAAAATAAACTCTTCGGTTCATCTTGACTTTATTTTTATTTATTTATTTTTAATATTTTATTTATTCATGAGAGACAGAGAGGCAGAGACACAGGCAGAGGGAGAAGCAGGCTCCCTGTGGGGACTCCGTCCCAGGACCCCGGGATTACACCCTGAGCCCAAGGTAGATGCTCAACCACTGAGCCACCCAGGTGCCATCTTGACTTTATTTGAGGGTTTCCAAGCCCCATAGGAAAGCCGAGGAGGTTAACACAAGGGTGGGCTAACAGCCAGACAAAGGGGAGAGAAGGCCCATCATAAGATACGACCTGAAAGTGGGAACTGGAAGAGGCAAGAAATGTCAGCTCAGGCATCCACATGAGCCTGGGTTGGGCATTCTCCTAGAACTCCAGCCCCCAGGCCTGGGCAGCCACAGAGTATGGGCCGAGCAGGTATTTTTACCGGTTTCACAGTGAGCACATATATAGTCCCACCCCAGCATGTGTACTTACTAAAAGACCATTGCTTGGTTTGGGAGAATCATTTGTTTTTATGGAGGGGGTGGCTAAAAGAAGTCAGAAATGTACCGATATCCACAATTTGGCGATATCCATATAGAGTGTGTGCTCAAGGAAGCAAAAGAATAGATCCTAGAAGGAAGGTGCTCGATTTCCTCTTTTCAGTGACGTAGTTTTAAATTTCATCATCTTTAGGAGATGTTGCTACTATGCTTTCTTTTAATGTGTATGGTTTTTGCAGCTTATGTTAGCATCGACCAAATTTTATATACGTATGTAAATAGGTGCATGTATGTATATAAGTGTCTGTGTATACAGGTCTGGTCTTTGTTTTCGTTATGAGCAGATGCCTGGAAAAGCACCCCTTTTAGAAAATGAAATAAAGGCTGTCACCCCAAAGGGATGATACCTGTATGCTCCTGTTCACTTGTTCGCTCCTGAGTCACCATACACAGCATTTCCAGACAAACGTCTAAGAGAGTGACACATACTTTGATAGTGGCTGAGTCAATGCTAGGTGAAGGGACTGCTTTGAATAGAAAAAGGGAATTCGAGTTGGGGTGGTAGGTTTAGGCAGTGGGGAAATGAGCTCAGACACAAGAACAACAAATGGTGAAAATAACTGCTTTTCTAAAATGGTGACGGATGTGTGGTCTAGCTAGTAGACGGGCCTCGGGGTGATGGCCCCCACTGCCAGTGGCCCTGGGAGGTGTCCCGGGGTGGCCTCTGCTGCAGGCCGAGGTCTGGGGGCAGCCGGCGCTCCTGGTGAGAAGCAGGTGCTTTGGGGAAGCGAGGCCCAGCAGGCCTGTGGGTGCTGTGCCCACGCCACATCTTCCACAGAGGCCTAGGGGTGCCCCGTGGCATTCACAGGATTTGTCTTCATTTCCAGGTTTCTGAGAAGCGTGACAGACAGTCTCACTTAGGCCCCAGCGCAGTGGTCACTGGGTTTGGTGGCAGCCCTCCAGCTGCTATTGAAACATCCTCTGTGCCCGTGTGGTGACGCAGGCCCGTGGGATCCTCCCGTTTTCCCTGCTCTGTCAGGGGGGTGGGGGTGGTTGGTGGGGGTCACAGCTAAATTTCCAGCCGTGGTCCTATCCAGGGACATCATTTCAAAATCTAACGATAGGAAATAGACATGAGGTTTCCCTAGAACTGGTCTTTGCAGAGTTTTAGATGGAATTGGGAAACATTTAGGGTCCCTTGGTCCCATGAAATATGTGTTCCCTGCTTTTCTTTGCAGAAGCCGTTTCCTTCCTAGAACATTTGAAAAACCATGGCACACAGCGTTCTGGGAGCGGGGGAAGGATTAAGAATGACCTTTAGCTGAGGAAAGAGGCAGCACAGCTACAGGGGACTCTGACCTATTTTCTTCTTGTGTGTATAATGTTGCGTGTCTATGGAAAACGCTGGCAAGGCCCCAAGGCAGCCTCAAGCAGACTGTGAATATTCTCAGAGAAACAGCCTTCAGTCGATAGGGAAACTGTCTAAATACGCAGCAGGGTAAAACCCAGTTCAAATCTATTAGAGGTTTCTCCCCCTCGAAGGAGGGCTGTGATTTCTTTTTGAAGGATGGAACATAAGGTAGATGTTATAAGGTAATGCTGTTTCCTTGAGCTGGCTATTCCTTAACAGTTTGTGGAGCACTTTCATGATGGCCTCTTCTGATTTTTCAGAGATAGAGTTAACAGGGCAATGATGCAGTTAAGAATTACACAATTACATAGCAGATAGAATTACCAAGGGGTTAAGAACACTCATCTTAGACAAAACCCTTCCTATGTGTTAAACAGTTAATATAAAAGATGCGGCAATTAAGGGATGAAACATGAACAGAGTTAATTTGGCAAAAAAATAAACATTTATGAAACACCTATTGTGACCCTGGCACTGTGCAGGGATCCTGACTTGGTTCTTACAACAGGTTGGTAGTATTGGGTATTTTACCAAAGGCAAAACTGACGGTCAGAGGAGTGGTTTCATCGAAAGAGCATAGTAATTGTACAGTCCAAGAGGTGAGCCCACATCTGTATGACTCCGAAGCCCATTGTCTTGCCATCATGCCACCCTACCTCAGGTTACATAGGTAGTAAGTACCTGTCAAGGGATGCTGGAAAGAGCTGAAATGCACCTTTTGGGTTCCAATTAGAATTCAAGGTTTTCTGAAAGTAAGTGTTCTCAGGAGTCCAGGTGATGCTCTTTTACTTAGCACAAGAACTGAGGGGGTTTGCTCTACATTGCAGAGAAGAGAGAGGATGGTCAGACAGATGGAAGGAAGTTACCGGGCAAGACATGTTTATTTCCCGAAATAGAATTCCTCTTTAGGAGGTGAGGCAGGGAGGATGAAAAGGTGGCAGTGGCAGCCAGCTTTGTTGTGGTTGATTGATTCAAACAAGCAGTTACAGATAAACATCAATAACCCAACAAAGGATCAGAGTGCTGGGTGTCTCCACCATGATCCTTATATTTTGCTTGGACCATCTACTCACTCGAGAGGTCAAGAGAATATGGCAAATATGGTTAAAAACTACTGAAGCCCAGTAGAAACCCAGTTTGAAGCCTGCCATTGCTCCAGCTTACCCTTTGACTCCTCTCCGTAGTTAAAGCAAATAGCAAATCAGGAGAGAACTGCATTCCCTTTAGAGCAGGATCTATGTTTTCAAGTAGACGTGCGTCCATTATTAATAACAGCAAAAGCAAATAAAAATAACAAAAATGAGCAAAGAAACTAAAAAAAACCAAAGGGCAAATGAAGAATAATACTCTGAAGAAGAATTATACTAGAAAACCAGAGAATTTCAGATGCATATTTGTCTGCAATCCCAATTTTAAAAATCCACAAGGTCTTTGTGAAATAATTCTGAAGTGAAATATAAGATCAAAGAAGAATAGGCAAAAGACAAAGTAAGCTAACATTCATCAGTGATGAATGGAATCGAAGAAGGTAATAGAAATGAAGATCACATCAGAACAGATGTTGTTGAAAACATATTCAGTGATGCAGAGGTCAGACTACAGAGAATAAAACAGCATTAATGGCGAGGGATCCCCAAATAAATAAAAAGTATAAGATGGACAGCCAGATAGCCAGCAGCCAGTCAGCATATGGGATGATAGTGTTCCTGAAGTAGAGACAGAACAAACAGAGCAGAAAATAAAACTATCAAAAATAAAATGAAAGGAAACACAACAGAAATAAAGTCGGGTCTGACTCCGCACACTGAAAGAGATCTTAGGGGGGAAAACCTGTAACAGAATAATCAACACGAAGACACATACTCAAGTTAGTTGAACTTTAGGGACAATATAAGACTCCCATGGGCATCTAGGCAGAAAAAGCAGGTTTCCTACAAAGGGGGAAAGAAGGCACTGACCTCAAATTTCCCATTGGAGACATTTAATTATGGAAAAAAGTGCGCAACAAAATCTGGTTAACTCTGAGATGAATCAAAATAAAGTCTCAAGAATGGGGAAGGCTTAGAGTCAAAGAATTGAGGCAAAGTCTTGAATCCATTTAATTATAGAACTGAACTGAACACACAAAATTATGGTTAAAGAGCAGAATGTGACTATTGTAAATCCTAAACATAAAGTATAATATAAACATATAATAGTCCAAAGTTGTCAGTAGAAAAATTAGCTTTTCTCTTCTCTCCTCATTCTTAGCACGGAGCCACAGCGACCATCAAACACTGTTGAACTTAAGCAAAATGTACTTGATGGCTTTTAGAAACTGATTAACAATATTTAAATTTTTTTTTTTTTTTGCATTTGTAAATTTCTGAACAAGAGCGCTTCTGGGAATCAAAATGAGCAAAAGTTGGGAAGCAAGGTGGATATTTTCTGAGAGACCACTTTATAGCACACACTACTTTGTGCCTTTTCCAGACAATTTTTTGGCACATGTTCTCAATCCTTCCTTTAAACCCTTTTTAGCATGAGATGGGATATCCCACCAAGGAAAAATAGGCCTAGAGGGGTCACATGGTATAAGCACTAGGACAAGAATACTAACCGTGTCACTCGACTATACCCCACTTCTTGCCAGCATGTCTCAGGAGCTTGCCCTCTTGGCCTTGGTGCTGATCCCTAGGATCTACCTAGTAGTCACTGAGGGGACCCAGCGAGGTCTTCTCCCAGCCTCCTTGAAATTTAGTTTCTCTTCTAAGAATGTTGAAGTAGATTCCTATTTACAGAAGGTAAATTTTCGTCCCTTTCTCTGTGCTCTGAGCCAGATATTCCTAATTGCCTTGTCTTCTTCAACCAGATAATCACCTCGGTCTACTATGACAGTGCCTCATTCTGGAACACCACCCTTAAGTTCACACCATTTCACATCCCAGACATCCTTCCCAGGCTCCCATCCACGACTGTAACCCCCCCTCCTCCCATATTCTACTGGTGGGAACAGAATCTTAAAGGACACTCCTCCTGAGCAAATCAGTTTCACCAGGTTATCTTTTTAACTCTCCAACCATGACTGTTATGGTCATCCAATAAAAAATTAAAATCTGTCCTTTGTCTTTTTCTTAACCTGCTCTTTTTCAGCTTCTCTGATGTTTGGCATCTTTCTCCACCTCTCTTGTTTGGATTTCCTCCGAGCCCACCAATTACCTCCTTAGGAGTCACACTACACAGATGATTTGCCTGGTTGCTGGCAGCCCAGAGAAAAGGCTGGAGATTTTAATAGTATAGGTGTTATTCTTTATCTCAGAGCAACTGCCTCTGGCTGATAGAGCTCTATCCCTGTGGTCAAGACTCCTTGCTGCAACCCCAGAAACCTCCACCAGAAACCACCACCTTGCTGCAACCCCAGAAACACCCACCAGGGCACTTGCTAATCTTGGCTTTCTATGCACTCATTCTGTGCTAGCCTTCAACCTCAGGGGAGGAGGTGGGCTGGTAATTTCTGGGGAAGGCAGTCACTTTCCTCCCCAGTGTAAACGTTGCCATGTAAAAACTCTCTGACCTGGGAGAGATCAACTGGCCACTAAACTGATAACAGTCTATTTTGGAGACTCTCCTCAGAACTATTAGCAACACGAGAAGGCCGCCAGATAAGAACCCCAACTACCAAAATGCCTGTGATAAGGCACTAGACTCCAGCAGAGAATCTTGTCTGGGCTTCATCTCCGCAGAAAAGCTTAGTAAGGGGCAAAGCAGCCATTGAGAAAACAAGTTCAACAACAAAAAAGGCAGATCCTAAATGGTTTTTGTTAATGAGAAGCGATCTGGGTAAACGGGCATTCAATGAGCACCAAAGGCCTTCTTCTCAAGGCTCTCCAATGTGCTCTTTCCGGTACAGTCTCCTCTCATCCAGTTCCACTCATCCCCCAGATAGAAGCTTCCATGCCACCTCCCCAGGGAGACCTGGTCCATTCCCTCACTGCTGTGTTCCCTTATTATTCCTTTAAATAGCTGCTGCCCTTTCATTTTGCAGCACTTAGCATGACTGGAATCAAACAATTTATGGTGTTTGCATTGGTGGATATATTCACACCACATAGCACAGTGCCTGGGCGCACACCTAAATATTTGTTGGATTAATGCACCAGTGCTATGACTGAAAATGCACAGACACATATCATAGGGTTTAACCAGGACTCTGACAGCTTTGGCTGAAGTCACTAGGCATAGACTGCTGTATACCCACAACCATAAAGCAAGATCCGGATGACACGTGCAGGGCCTGCAGTTAGTCAAAATACCCGGTTTTACTCCTCTTAGCTTGTGGACCCTCTCACTGGCATCAGGGCTTTCAGTTGAGAAGTCAGCCGATGTGGTAAATCAGAGGGTTTCCCCTTACCACGGGCTAATGGTAGATAGAGGCTTGACGAAGACTACTTAAGTGTTGGTGTGGACGTGGAGTAAAGGAAATCTGGGCCACTGCTGGTGGGAGTCTAAGTTGGTGCAGCCAGTATGGAAAACAGTAGGCAAGTTCTGAAAATGAGAAACAGAGCTACCATAGGATCCAGCAATCCTGCTTCTGGATACTTATTCAAAGAAATTAAGATCTCAGAGAGATAATCTGCACTCCTTTCAATGCAACACTGTTCACACTAGCCAAGATAAGGAAACAGCCACCTAAATGTCCATAGACTGATGAATGGATAAAGAAAATGTGCTGTGTACACACACACACACACACACACAGGAATATTTCAGCCTTAAAATGAAGTCCTGCCATTTGCAACAATATGAATAGACCAGGAGGACATTATGCTAAATGAAATAAGCCAGACAGAGAAAGACAAATACTGTATTTTTTCACATGTATGATCTAAAAAGCAAAACTCACAGAAGCAGAGTAGAATGGTGATCACTAGGGGCTAGTGGAGGGGGAAATGAAGAGGTGTGATGGTCAAAAGGTACAAAGTTTCGGTTATGCAAGTTTGGGAGATTCAGTATACAGTCTAATGCTTACTACATACACAAAAATGATAATGTTAACAAAGGGCGTGAGAGGGAACTTTGGGAGGTGATTAGGTATGTTTGTAACCTTGATGGTGGTGATGGTTTTATAGGTGTATCCTTCCCCCAAACTCAGTGAGTTGTATCCATCAAATAGATACAGCTTTTTACATGTCATATTTCTTTTTTTTTTTTTAAATTTATTTATTTTTTTTTTTTAATTTTTTTTTTAATTTTTATTTATTTATGATAGTCACAGAGAGAGAGAGAGAGGCAGAGACACAGGCAGAGAGAGAAGCAGGCTCCATGCACTGGGAGCCTGACGTGGGATTCGATCCCGGGTCTCCAGGATCGCGCCCTGGGCCAAAGGCAGGCGCTAAACCACTGCGCCACCCAGGGATCCCTTACATGTCATATTTCAATAATGTGGTTTAAACAAACAAAATGCCCCTGATTAGTGACTACTCAAGCTTGGGGGATACAGAGGGCTGGTATTTGCCTGAAAAAACACACAAAACAAAACAGCCCTGTAGCAGAGTGGAGGATGCCTTCAGGAAGTCGCTACACTCTGAAGGGTGGCAGGCTCAAAGTGCTTATTTTTGTTTATGGCTGGGGTGTGAGCGTGGGTGTGACCAGATAGAACATTTGTAGTTGCCATGTTGGCATGGCCCTCTAGGAAGAGGCCCCAAGCTACTAGCTCCCTACCCAAAAAGGGGTGTGCATGTGTGTGCATCTGCGTGTGCTGTTGGAGGTCTGGCCAAAGGAGATGTCCTGTCGATGCCCTGAAAGGCTGGAGGAGATCAGCGGGGCACTTTCTGAGGCACCCAGGATGGGTTTTGATAACGCCTGCAGGAAGCTAAGGCCAGATTCCAGGGATGCTGGAAGCCCGTCTCTGCAGCCCTTCTCTCTCCTCCATCAACCCTGGGGGTAGCTGAGTGGTGGGTCAGTGGAGAGCGTGACAAGAATCACTTGGCAAGCCTGAATTGGAAGGGGAGAGAGGCTTTAATTTTAAATGAATTTCAGAGTTTGGCTGTTACAGAAGGCTGGACTTACTAGTTATGAAATGAAACTTATGCCGAGAGTGACCACAGGACTTCTCAAGAACAACCTTACTGGAGGAATTGAGATCTGCCAGAGATTCCATTCCTGAGGGCAAGGAAACAGCCACCAAAGTGTGTTTGCAGAGGCACGTGTGAGAATAGTGTTCTTTATGATGGCCCCGCCTAGTCCCTCTCCTTGAATGCCACCTCTGTTTGATCCTTGCATAACTATGGAATATAGGTATTATCCTAATTCATCAGAGATGTTGGAAGGAAGAGCCAGGGGATTAGGCAAATTGCTCTGGGTCACCGGTTGGTGAATCTCAGAACCAGGACTCAAACCCAGGGGGTCGTTCTCTTCTTACTCTGTACCGCATACCAAAGCATTTTCATGTTTTGCTCACATTTGTTCTTGGTTTTGAACTGGCCTTCCCTGTAACCAAAGACAGGAGAAGTGATAAAATATGCAAGTTAACAGAAGGGAGGAGCCATAATAGTTCATTCAGGCGAGAACAGTGAGTTAAGTGAAGGGAGGAGCAGGTGGGGTGGTGATAATTGGCTACCATGGCAACAAAGACTTGTCATCAGGGGCAGAGAGAGGAAGGAAGGGTGAGGGAGGATAGGAGGTGGCTTTGCCAACAGTCCCCAGTGTCCCCTTATAGCCTGTTCTCAGCTGCAGAGCTCTGTGGCTCAGGTGGCCACAAGACCCCTAGAGACCCTCTTGGCACTCGCTTGGCAAGGCTGACTTAAATGAACTCTAACCTTGAGAGAAGGAAAAGCTTACAGGTGTAAGTCATTTCCACAGCAGGCTTTCCCCCAAAGCATCTTACCTGAAATGAACTGTGCCAGCTGCCGCCCCCCCCCCCCCCGCCCCCAGTACCTGCATGGGCAAGAAGCACTCAACCTTACAGACAACAAGGCTCTTTTTAAAACTTCCCTATGAAGACAAGTGGCAGAGGGAATTAATAGAATATTCAAAGTTAAGCTCAAGTTTGGGACAAATGCATCAGCACTAAGTTAATCGGTAGCCTGGATGTTAAGGGAAGCTAAGGTTGATGCTTGGAAAGATTCACAGACAAAGCTTAGCAATAAGGAGCAGAGCCTTAAAAACGTTCTGGATTGTGTTTCTCATACAAGATGGGCTCAATCCCTGCTATGCAAAAATCTAAATGAACCCAGTAGGGTTTTTAGTCCTGGCTGGCTGCTTATTTGTCAGGTATATTGTAACAAAACTCTCCAAATCCAAATATATAGATGGAAAGAAATAATTAGGACATAAACAAAAAATATATATATGGAAAGTTTCCTAGGGGAGGGGCCATGCACCATCCTGCCTATACATTACCCTAACTCTCTGAGGTAGGTACCGTCCCCTTCATGGGTGGGAAACTGAAGCTGCAGGGTTTTACCAACCTGCCTGTGGTCTGCAGATTGAGTGGCAGACCGGAACCCTAAGCCTGGCTGGCTGGCTTGACTGCGCGGAACCACTTGGGTATGGTGTGTCTTGTCTGGCACTGAGTGACTCCATCTTTGTACTGTTTGTCATTAGTGGTTGCTGGGCTGTTATCAGCCCCTCACTAGGAAGTCTGTAAGCTCCTGGGTCTCATCCTGCTCTGTGTGGCCATCATATGAACATCTTCATTTCATCATTGTCTATGAAATCCAGACACTTGTTCTGGATGCTATTAATGGGCTTTGCTAGTCCTATCATTATTGGAATCCCACGGTCCTTCTCCTGTCCTCAAAATGTCTGTGCTTGGAAGGTTACAGAAATGCTAGGCATAAAGGAAGTGTAAACAAAAGCTCATGTCAAATTTAAAGAAACGTCAGGCTAGAGATGCTTTAATGAAGAGAGAAAAATGACATACAACATTGTCTCTAGACTGCTGCCTGCTACCATGTCTTTGAGAAGTGGAGGAAAGCGATAGAAAAAAGGATATGAAATCCAAACCTGTCAGTTATGGTAAATAAAAGTAACTTTTAAAATCATTTAATTTTACATTACAAAGTGTTGTAGACTGTTGAGATGCTCATACTCCAGAGGTGACTAGAGGTATGAATGCCACATTGGAAAGAGACATGCCCTTTGAAGGTGTCCAATTGGTTAATCATAGCAAAGGGACGCCCAAAGGCAAGTCAAGTCAGTCTGCTGTCAGTAACTAATTCCTAAATCATGATTTAATTCTTAAATCATGGTTTATGGCAAGGCACATAAACCTAAGCGACACAGCAGACTCTTGCAGTAATCCAAATCCTCTGGCCACATGAATTTTAAATAGGACATATAAGAATAGCCTGCCTCATTCATTCTTTGGATAAATTATTATTGAGCACCTTCTCTACGCCAGGTCCTAGACGAGGAGCTGGGAGCCCCTAGAAAACAAGAGAAGTCTCTCCTCTCATGGAACCTAATCAATACAACTAGTACTTAGTTATAATTTTGATAAATGCCACAAAGGAGAAGTAGGAGATGAAAGAGAGTGTATACCAGCATGACCGGAGTTAGCCCGAGAGGTTAGGGATGGCATCCTAGAGGCGGGTGATGTTAAGGGAAGATCTTGGGGGTGAGGCAAACTTAGCTGAGTGAGGAAGGGGTGGATGATGAGCCTGGCAGTACAGTAGAGACAAGTATTGAGTAAGGCCTTGGGATAGGTGGAGCACTTCGGGTTATCGGAGAACCTGAAGGCAGGTCTGTGTGATTAGTGTGCAGTAGGCGTAACAGGTGATGAAACTGGCAAAGTGGATCATGATGTCTGTGTCCACCACGGTGGACTTTGGTGAGCCCTGAGAAATCCATGAAATATAGAAAGGCAGGTAGCCATTCCTCTAGAAGCGCCAGCTCTAGAACTCCAGCATGGTGGCTAACCATGTGGGCTTATCCTTAGGAAGCACTCTCCTACGTTTCACAAACCCAGAAATGAAATTCTTATCACCCATCTACAAATGCCCATATTGTAGCAAGGATCTAATTACAGAAAGACAAACCAGCCTGGCTGGCCAGTTGAATTCAGCAGGCAGGAGTTGTAAATGACACATCTCTACTGCCACACATAGCAGGATCATCTGACCCCAGCTTGAGAATTGAGCAATCCTAAAATATCAGAGCTACTTCCTGCCACTGCCAGCCTCCTGTCCCAATCTCAGAAAGGTAAAACCAGTGGAGCAGGTCCATATAGGTCTCAGCATTCAATAAAACAAACCCCAAACACTCCACCTTGAAACCTCAGGCCTCTCTCTGCCTTTGCCCTCTCTGCGACCAGTCAAAAAGGACTCATTCTTGCCAGGAAACTCCAACAAACTCTCTCTTTTGCATTCAGCAGATAATCCATAATTTAGATAGTTTTTCGTGGAACTCGTCAGTGCTTTACAAACTATGATGGAGCCTCTTCCATGCCCCAGTGAGAAGGCAGGTTTTCACTTTATAGCTGAGGAAAGGAGTTAAAAGGCAAGTACAGCGTTAAATGTTAGGTGGGTGGGGATGGGATGCAGACACAATTATAACATTAGGAACGTCATTCATCCGTGAGGTTCCTCCTAAACCTAATTAGAATCATGCCTGGCACTGATCGTCGTTCTAGGTTTTCTGTATCGATGTTTAGTTGAGGATTTCTTCCTTTCGCTTTCCGTTATCCCTTCAGAGAACTTGTAGAAACTGGAAGTTAAGGACCCAGCTAGGAGAGAGATCCTTATGTCTAATTCAGACTGGACAGCTCTTAAGCTAGAGTCTGTTACTGAGACAGCCTTTTAGTATGAAGAGGAGAGGGTCTGATTCCAGGACTGTACCCTGCCCTGGTTTCTACCTGCACTGCCCTGCTCTACCTCAAATAGCCCGCTGTCACCACTGCACACATTCAAAAACAAAGGAAACATACTTTTTCTCAAAGTATTTTGGCTTTCCTTCACATTTATCAATCATTTCTGACAAAATCAACTCATTGAAAATAACCTAAGAGGTATTACCCTACCCCTCCAGCCTAGTCTCCTTTGAGAATCAAGTTTGTGTAGCCGGCGTGGTGGTGGTACTGGAATGATCACTTTGTGAAGCTCACACTAAGGGGCCAGCATTATGAGGGGCAGGATGGAGAAGTGGTTAGGAACACAGATGCTGGGGGCAGGCTTCCTACCTTCCACTGTTTGCTAGCTGTGTCAAGGACAAGTCCCTTAATTCTCTAAGCCTCAGTTCACTCAACTATAAAATGGGGAGAACAGGGTTGTAGGGAAGAGTAATGGGACAATGTATGCATAAAGTGTGTAAGCCACAGGAAACTCTTATTAAATGGTAACTATGATTATTGTTTGAGTAGATATCACCTCTGGAGGGCATGCGATACACTTAGAAAACAGGCAGGATTGGGCAGCCCAGGTGGCTCAGTGGTTTAGCACCACCTTCAGCCCAGGGTGTGGTCCTGGAGACCCAGGATTGAGTCTCACGTCAGGCTCCCTGCGTGGAATGGAGCCTGCTTCTCCCTCTGCCTGTGTCTGTGCCTCTGTGTGTATGTTTCTCATGAATAAATAAAATCTTAAAACACACACACACACACACACACACACACACACACACACACACACAAAACCAGGCAGGATCCTGGAGCAGATACCTGGCCCCGGATTCCTAGAGTCACCAACAAGAAGTATCTCTGTTCTAGGAGGATCATTTACAGTAGAGCATCAGAGAGCACTTTGTTGTGGGGTTTTTTTTTTTTAAAGATAAATTTAAGAGCCTTGAAATGAGACAAAGGAAAAACAATTACCAGAATTGCAAAGTTAACATTTTTATTGAACTGAAATTGGTGTAGAACAAAAGGGACCACCACAGCTGCTGAGCTTTGTAACAACTGAAAAGTCCCTGTGACATTTTACCTTTGAGAGTCCTAACATGGTTTGGGTGTAACAACTGAGAAACAAGTGTGTGTGTGTATACACACACACACTCCACTTCAAAATATTTTGAAATGAGCCTCCCAGCCTTGTTTAGTTTCAGATTACAAAGAACAATGATAACATCTTCTGTTGCCTTCATTTAGTAGTGTCAGTTAATATCCTTTTACAAAAGGTTCCTCGTAATGCTGGCTTTAATTTTTCCCCCATCTGGTATACATAAGAAAAGGATTTAGTAATACTCAGGCAAGAAATAAACCGTATGAACTTCAAAAGTAGTAAGGGCATATACCAAGCATACAGGACTCAACACTCACACTGCCAGAAACACCATGGACTGGTTGAAGGGTTTCAGCCAAGTTCCAGAAGCAAAGAATGCACTAATGGAAGGGATAAGGCAACCAAGGAGAGTGCTGGAACTAATGAACCACTTGTGTCTAATCCTCATTTCAGCGTCTTGCTTCCAACATCCAAGTATGCATTTGTTTTACATAATAAGGTGAAATACTTAAGGAAAAAGAAAACTATAAGGTTTAGAAGATCAATTAGAGATGAAAGGAAAGTTAATACTGAATTTTTTAATGATCGGTGTGCATGGAGCAATGACATAAACTGATCACACCAATTATTTTTGTGAGAGCAAGCACTGAACATCCATCACTAGAGTTGGACGTTACCCCCTCTCAAGTATTCCAAGGGAAATACATGACAAGATAGGAAACAGAATCCCTACTTAAAAAACAAAATCACATCTAGTCAATGTTCCTTTTGGTTTATATTATATAGGCTGCTCATTCAGTCTGGAGTTAATCTGCTGTTGGTAAAAATTTCCAAAAGTGTTTCAAATTATTTTAGATGAAATGTGATAAATAATGCATTCTCTCACCTTGATAATGCTGTTTTATACTTACTGGATCTCTCAAAATGACTAAAGAAATTCTTCTACCAGAGTAACTGGCACTAAGTGGCCACTCATTCCTGCAGCAGTTGCGAGTAAGTTTTGCAGTACTAGGTAAAGGGCGATTTTAAGCATTTTAACAGGCTCATGCTCATCTTCAAAGAGATGCAGCCTCAGGTAATAGCAGATTGAGTGATTCATAACTCAGATTTGCAACTGATACAGATCTTGCAAGGATCTGCCCAATGTGCACATCAGATATCTAAATTAAGGCTTTTATAGGTAGGTTGTCAAGTCTATGAATGTGCAGTGCTGGATTTTCATAACATATCTCCAGCTTCCATTATTACCCAATTTGTAAACCAGAAGATGTGCTGATGTATGTCGGTGGGAGCTCCAAGGACTAAGGACCAACTAGAAGGCTTGTTCCTAAACAAGTTCTGAAATAAGAGTTGGCAGTGAAAGAGTTGAGAGGGTGCCTCACAATCTTGTAGAGGGGAAGAGTGATTTGTACCTGCTGACAGGGATGGGGTTAAAAAAAAAAAAAGCCAATAGTTCAACTTCAAGACTTTGATATCTCAAGACCCAAAGATTTAACACCTTACCTAAGCCAATGGTTCTCATGCCTTCACTTGCAAAAGTCACCTGGAGGATATTTACAAAAGTGTGGATACCTGGGCCCTATACCTAGAGATTCTAATTTGGGTGATGCAAATGGTCTAAGCACCTTGCTTTTGAGAAACACTGCTCATAGCAAATAGCAGCAGAAATCTTTGATTAAAAGGCCAAGATGTCCAAGAAACGACACCAGTGAGGTCATTACCTACAGACAAATCCCTCAGGAGCCTCCACCATAACATATGGAACAAAGTTATCCCCAATTAAGTTTCCTTACCTATCTTTTTACAACTCAAAATTTGAAATCAATGAACATTTAGTAATGATTGTACCCATTCTGAGGTAAAAGGAAGAGCACCAGGGATCTCAGTGTGAAAAGAAACCAATTCCTTAAGAGGTCCACGCTATATAGAAATCTCATTTCTGTAGTGATGTTATAGAGTTATAGTGCACATGGTCTTTTATCAGTCTTTGCATAGTCTGTTTACTTTTGTAAACTCTTCTATAGTATCCACACTTCCAGTTAATGCTTTAGGATAACTGCAAAGAGAACAGTTCATCTATATGCTCTCTCAGGTTTTCTAGATACCAACATTTTCTGGTTTACACTGATACACAACAAAGTTATTTATTTATTATTTATTTTTTGGATGCTGGAGACAAACATCTTTATTAAAGATACTACCAAAATTTTGGCAAACATTTCAAAACAGATTTGTAAACATAATGCTTCCCTTTTCAACTGGCAGCACTTTGAAAAGACAATACGATAAGACAACACAACTTGAATCAACATTAGTTCAAAATCCTTATATTTTTGACCACATAACTTATGTTCCCACATGATAAAACAAATGATAGTTTAAATCAACGTCAACAGATAAACTCCATGAAATGAAAGTTTGTGCTGTTTGATGAATCACAGTATGTTATGGTTAAATATATCCGCTCTCTTTTTTTTTTTTTTTATATATTCCTGGCTCCCAGGATGAAAAAAAAAATCTTTAAATATACATTTCATGTAGGTAATAGCTTCTTTGCATATCTCTCTTCAAAAAATACTTTATAGCAGTATATAAATAGGTTACCTACATGTTTAATTTTTATAATTTTGCCCCAAAACTATAGATCTGTTTCATTTTCATAACATATTGATTTTGCCCAACATTAATAAAGCTGACAGACTGTTGAAATGGAAATGCTTTTGTCTTCTACAATAGAAGTAGCAATTTGACAGGAAAACAAAACAAAACAATACCCCTACAGTAACACTCGTCAGTTGTTTAACCTGAGCGTTTGGCCTACTGAGAGTAGCAGCTTTTTTCCTCCATGCACGCTCACATCCACACCACCTCTGCACACATACAGGTCGAGCACACGCTTTCAGACGCTGGTAGGCCACAGTATGCTTCCCATTGCTCTAACCAAGTGGGAAGCAGTGTAGCTAATGATTAACCACACTATGTACACAACTAGCAAACACCTTAAGGCAACCATTGCAATGGGGGGTTAACTTGCAGGGCGGATTTACTGTCTAGATCAAGTCAGGCTGTATGTACATCTGTGGGTGCATATTTATGCACCCACACATGTACACCTTTCTGTTTCTTAACCCTCCAAAACAATGTTTAAATTTTTTTTTGTATTTTGTGCAAATTTCTAAATATTCTACCATTTAAGGCAAAGAGTTTGCATTAAGAAAGGTCAGAAAATAGGCTTATGTTTATCCAAAAGCATTTCACTTTGCACATGACTTGTTTTTTAAACACACAACTTTGAAGTATGGACATTGGATCCCCAATATCTTAAAAAAATCATTTCTAATGACAAACATAAGTTTTTAAGGAAAAGAACTGATTTAAAGTATAGACACTGGATCCCCAATATCTAAAAAAAAAAAAAAATTATTCCTATTGACAAACATAAGTCTTGGGGGGTAGGGTGAGGGTGGGGAGAGAAGGACCAGAAAAAGCAGCTTCAAAAATGCAGGGAAGCAAAGTAAAGTGGAAAAAAAAAAAAAAGTAAATAACTCAAGTTTACTAATACTGAAACTTTCAACAAGCAAAGTTTCATTTTTTTAGAATCTTAGAGCAACTCATTTGGAATTTTAAATAAATAAGCTTAAGTTTATTCACATCTTCCGGTCCAAGCAGAGATCTAGTGCCATGACTCTGCTTGTTGTTGGTCAAATTCACCTATTAGTCTTTTGATGTGAGCCAGCTTGTTATGAAGATACTCGCATCTATATTTTTCTTCATGATAATTGGGACTGGACTGTAGAGGAAAAAAACAAGGAGGAATTAGGTTGCAGAATTTGTAATACTTCCCAACTATGGGGTCAGGAAACCCACAGTGATGATTCCTACCTGCTTGATCTTCTGATATTCTTGTAAGACTTCTTCGTGAACATTCTACAAAATTAAAAATTAAAATCAGAAGGGAACTTTTTTGTTTTTGGCAATATATACAGCTAACACATTCAGCAAGGGTGTGGGAAATACTGATGATGGGAATGTAAATTGGTACAATCTTTAAAGAAGGCAATTTGGCAACTGCTATCAAAATAGCAAATGCAGAACTGACTCAGCATTTATACTTCTCTTTCAAATGTGCTTGTGCCTGAGTGAAACGCTGTGTGTACAAGGTTACTTGCTGCAGTACTGTTTGTAAAGCAAAATACAGTAAACAGAATCTAAATGTCTGTTAATCCATACAGAGGAATACTAAGAGGTCATTAAAAAGTGCTTCCCATACTTATATAAAGTTCCCTACGGTGCATTATATTGTTTAGTGAAAAAAGCAAAGTGCAGAATGATTAATACAGTTTGATATTATTTGTTTAGAAACAGAATGACATATTCTAAGAACTTCATTACTTCTAAGATGCACATTTCATTTTAATGAGATAAGTAACGTATCACAGTTTAACTTACTGGAACCTAAGACAATGGTACATATTGTGATTGATGACATCCTAAATTTAACTACATATGGCCCACATGTGAATTTTGTGTATATATATCTTACAAACACATACACAGACCTCTGAAAGAATACACTGGAAACAAGTACTATTGATCGCCTCTAGAGAGGAATATTAGGTAGCTGTTAGGAGAACCTGGTTAATACTAATGTGACCTTACATAGTATGGATTTAAGCAGTTACCAAATGCTGACATTTATTCTGCACTTTATAATCACCTTATTTTATGGATGGGGATTTTGATTAAGATTAGATAACTTGCTCAAAGTCACACAAATATTAAATGGTGCAGCTGGGAATCAAACCCAGTCTAGTTCTGGAGCCTCCTCCTAACCACAAGTAGTCCTTGGAATTATATTTTAGTTTAAATATAATCATAGTATACTGGTAAATAAACCAGTATTTTTTATAAAAAAATAAACCCCAAACCACCATATCAAGACCTCCTACACCCTCAAATACTAATTCCTCTGACAAAGTCTTCTATAACTCTAAGTAGTCTGTTTTCCCCATTGTGGGAAACCCATTCTCTCATGTAGATTCCTGTCAGAACAACAGTGGGAGGCCAGAGTGAAGGCACCATCTATGGTTGTGAAGTGCAACAAGTTATGTGGCTTACACAAGGAGGGGAACATTCATTTGTATTAATCCTTTTGCTTATTAACTATGAGAACAACGAGTACATGGGTCTGTCAGTTGTGGTAATACTGCTACTTAAAGTTTGAAAGTGAAAACAGATTAGTATGTGTTAACATATGTCAGTCTCTGGAAGAGCTGGAAATACCAAACTTTTCTTCATTTAAACCCCAAATCTCTGTGGTATTAAACCCTGTTTATATTCTATATCTCTATCTTCCCTATTATATGCCACATTGAGTTTTTTTTTTTTTGTTTTTTTAAAATGTACTTGATATAACAATTTGGGGAACAGCACCAGCTCTAGCAGCTATAGCCTGAGTTGGTAGTGCAATCAAATGTTTCAGTGAATCCCAAATCCAACTTTTTTCCTATTTAGTTGTTTGCTTTTTTTCTCAATACTTTATTATGTCATATAAATATAAAGCATGTTATATATTTTATACATACTATGTTGTTTAAAAAAGTTACTTTTTTCCACTGACAGAAATACAGTTCACTGTATTAACTTATTTCTTTAGTTTTCTAATCTCATTCATTCATTCATTCATTCATTCATTCATTCATTCCTAGCTAATTTTAAATGAAGACCAAAAGCTGCAGAGAGGCTGGTTTGCCGGAAGACATGCTCTGAAGGCCAATAGGGTGCCTAGGGAAGGGCCAGGAGAGAACCAATAGGGTAAAATATGGAAGTCAGCCTATCTAGGAGCAAACATGTTTACCTGATACTCTTTTGAGCCTGGAGAAAGCCGCTTTCGTTGTGCATCTAGTTTGATAAATCTTCTAGCTACAGTCTCCATCCTGGCATGCAAGGCCCTGTACTCATCATACTCAGCATTGAAGTCATCCTTGTAATTTTGGCGTTGCTCATAGGAGACAATAGCAATATATTTTCTAAAAAGAATAAAGAAATGAGAGAAATGAAAAGAGACTATAGTCAACATCATTCACATCTTACATTTAAACCCAATACTTAGAAACTGCATCCAAGCATGTTTCCCTACATTGAATGCTGGTCTGTCACTGTTTGGTGCCATGTCACTCCTTCAGACAACCTCCAGGTGAAATTATCCCACAGGAGAGCTTAAGACCGTCAGTGAAGGAAAGTAAATGTGAAAAAGACATGCTGGCAGTGGAACTGAAGTGTGACTAGAAAACAACACTTACCTAGATTTGGCTTTCTAAGCCTTTCTCTATCCAAAATAATTCACTACTACACTAGCGGCAGAGGCCAACCCATCTGTTTTGCGTCACATGGAAACAGGAGTTGGTGAGTGACATGAAACCAGAGAGTGTCACATAGTCACTAAATGCTGAAGTCAAAGCTCTCTCTAGATCTGCTGCTTTATATGAGGAAGTCTGCCTTTTGACCGTTTACACCTGCTGCCAGCAAGGTGCCTCTGGCTTGTTCCCTCTACTTCTTTCCTCCCACGTTTGACTAGGCAAATGTATAAAATACAAAAGAGTAATTGTCTCTTTTGAAATGAGAGACTAGAAAAAGAAAGAAAAAAAAGCATATTTCTCTAGTTCTTTTTCAACACTTAAGTATCATAGTCTGTAACTGAACAGTGTCTACTATTATTCTAATTTACTTTAATAAAAATGTCATAAACCTGTTTTACTTCAGGTTGTGAATAACTCTACGAAACTGGTGAGTGAAGGCCATTTTCCCAGTGTCAGTTTACTCAGCAGTAAGCAAATTAAAACTGCATTTTATTATTACGACAAAGTTAATATTATTTGTGGTTCTGGGAAGTGGGATCACACCAAAGTCTGGCCTGGGTCTCTGTACTCTGTGTTCCTATTACAGAATGCAAAATTCCCTGGACTTTTTGAGATTAAAAATTGAGATTTGAAAGCAATTTTCAGGCAGGTATCAGGTGGTTCAGCATGCCCCAGGCATGCACATATATTCTTGACTGTGGGAAAACCTTGGAGTTCAGTCCTCTACAAAAATGGTTTTAGACAGCAAAATGTCTGGTTGGAAATGTGAGAAAAGTGATGCAACTGAGCAACCTTAATGTCCCCATTAATATTTTTATTCATGCTGAGTTAGACACTGTGGAGGTTTATTTTTCTAAGTGTAATTGAGACAGCAGTAGTATGCTGATTTAAAGCGTCCTGCTGGTGTCTTTGCTGTAAAAGGAACGTGGCCAGCCAAGCAGCAAGCTGTCCTCTCCTAGACAGGGCTGTCCTGACTACACACCAGAGGAAGCCCAGGGCAGGAAAAGAAGTTCCTGGGGATAAGTGTATGTAAGCAAAATGGCTAAAGTGCTTGTGAAACTAGGCTTAATTTGCTTTATAAAATATCCTGCTTTCTCAAAATCAGACCCAAGTCTATACCCTCATTATTATATTTAATTTCCTTAGGGAAAAATACCAAACTAGCCAACAGCTGTGTTGCTATTATAGAAGATTATTTGGTTATACTGGCATTTTAACGAAAAGCATTTCACTGTTTTTAACAAAAACTGTTACGGTTCTCTAGTTGGTTCCTATGCAGTGATGGAATAAACTTTTAAAGGGTTTGGCTATTTCACAAACAAAAGTAACAGAAGTATTCTTATTATATAAAAATTAGGAATATTGTAGTTTAAGTATGAATTATTCAGAGGCTGATCATTAAGGTTTTATTATGTCCTTTTTAGTTTTCTTACGAAACAACCGGAAGTTTAAGTTCTGTAATTTCAGTGTTTTTTTTTTTTTTAATTCATGGTTTCTCACCATTTTAAGAAAATTTGCTGTTTTTATATCAGTTTCAGGATAAAATAAATTGAGCAATCACAGAGGTTACGTACTTTCATGATTTTTAACAGCCAGAAACATGACAAACATCAAAACACGCTGAAGCAGATGCAGCAACCATCCTTAAGATTAGGGAGTTAAAAACAAGTTTTTAAATATAGAACTAACTGGTTAAGCTGACAAAACACAGCAACATCCTAAATCCATAGGGAAAAGATTAGAATTATTTTTTAGTCTCCCCCTGTGATTTTGTCACATATAATCAATCTATATCACCATTACAAAAAAAAGGGGAATTAAAATCCATCATAAGAGAATGAGAGCACAGTACTGCAGCTGTCATTTGGAGGGGACCAACTTTCATAAGACTTTTAAGGAGAAGTGGGACCCCTCATCGGTGGAGCCACGAGCTGTCCCCCAACCAACCCTTCCTGGGCCAATTCAGTGGCGGCTGCTTTCCAAAGCTCCCTCCCAGAACTCTAAAACCATACCACCTCAGATGAGAGAGTACTCAGCATGGTTTCTTGGGTTCTTTTTAGTTAAGAGATGATAACCAGCATTATGGTTTCATGCTGTATCATTCCCCATTAAGTATAGCTTTCGCACTACTGTTAAGCAAAAGTAACACATTATCAGTATAAAATGTTCTCTACTCTAGAAATGAATATTTCATGGTACATGGAGGGCTAAACGGCATAGTTTAACTTTGTCCACTATGAGATGCTACTGAGAGAAAAAGTGTTCATATAGCTCAGAGTTCATTTTCCAATCTACATTCAAATTATTTTGCCCATTTGTTGATTTTCAAAGCTATCTACAGCCAAATCTGTTTGCTCTTCCAATCTCCATTTTTCCAGGCTCTTGCAACTTAATTATTTCTTCTTCCAGAAGCCTTTGAGTCTATGAAAAAGCTAGAATTATGTGTACAAGTTATAATTTCTGTGATAACCAGTTACAAAAATGTCCCCAGCTCAGCGTTTAGCAACTTGTTGCCATAACAGGACAAACATTATAACCAGTACTGAAGTGGAATGATCAAATTTTACTATTCTCTACTCTTAAAATTAATTCGATGGCAGAGTTTTATTGAAATGAAAATCCATCTATCTCCACTTTGTATGAACTGTGGAGGTTTAAGCTCTTTATCAGTAATAAACTCTCTCTTTGGGGGGAACAAGTGAATGTGCATTGATAGACTGTCAGCTTTGAAGAGTCAGATCCCTGAAATCTTCCATAATCAAATGCCTGGCCTGGCCCCAGAACAAAGGACAGGCTTCTCTATACTTAAAGGCCATGGAGCAGAGCTCAGAGCAGGGGGAGGCGCAACCTGCTCAGGCAGACAGGGGTGGATTTGGGACGAGCAGGCTTAATGGCAGCCTTTCAAATGCAGGGGTGGCTCCAGGACTCTATTTCTGGAACCTCTTTTCTGATTTGCAAATTATGGGAAAAGAATTTGCAAACTTTCTAAAATTAAACAGTTCTCTCCCATTGGCAGACATCTGAACTTACATCAAATAATCTGGGAGTTCAATTGTTGAAGAAGGCTCCGTGGAGGCAGTGCAACCCTCTTTAACTCCTACAACGAAAAAAAAATTAGCTTTCACCAAACAGTATGGTTATAAAATGCCTATAATTCTAAAATAGATCAGAAACATCTGGAACACTCTTCCTCAAATTCTATTCTTCCATCTCAATAAGCAACAGTGAGCAAGGAATACAATTGAACACGAACAATAGAGGCCCTATGACCAGGGCCAGCAGAACTGACGCCAGGCATTGAAAGCGCCCTGGCTACTGCAGTGTCTGCACAATAAAGGAATTCCATCTTAACCCAAGGTCAATCTTCTATTCTTTCCATAACAGTTGTGGCATCTGCCCAGCAATTCAAAGATTGTGGTGGCAGATGCAGCCAGACAATGGAAGATACAAATTTTACATCAACATCTACTTTTCATAGGATTCAAACAAGGCAGATGAGACAATGAAGTCAGGTAGCAGTCTGCTCTGGTCACTGTATTTCATTCCTACCCTTTTTGTATGCAGACAGAGGAAGCAGTGAGCAAGTCTTCCCCTATCAGTTGAAAGTAATTTAAAATAAGTCATTACTGAATCCCGATTTACACTCCTCTCATCTCTACATCTCATAATACTATGGATTCGTTTTTAAGAGGACAAAATAAATAAATAGACAAACAAGTAGACTGCCAGTCATTCAGAGCTATGCTCTGAAAGTGTGTAAAATCCCTCAGTCAGTAGTCTGTTTGTGGGAATGCTCCATTTCCTGAGGGTATATTTAGACTTTTATAGGGTAATTTTTTATCTTTCATGGTAGAATTAATAACTCAAATCCTAACCCTGCCTGCTGGCAAAACATACATGTTCAATGTAAACAAAAATGAAAATTTAGTCATTTCTTGGTTTAATATTTTAAACTAAATACTAAATAAATTATGCAGACTGTGGGCTTATTGTTCATAGTCACATGTATGCGCGCACGTGTATGTGCAACTAAAGCCTGAGTCTGTGTTTTTATGACAGCCTGAGTCTTAAAGGAAAAGGCATTAAGTGTATGTCACCTGGCTTCCTCTTTGTCACAGACATCAGATAAATTTCAACAGATTCAGGGGATGTGGGTCTGGATCCATCCTCAGTATTTTGTGATAATCTCAATTGGCTTTGAGAAGTACTACATTCTCAGGGACAGATTCAGAGAATAGGTCTCACTCAAACTCTACTGTAGGTCTCAACTTATGGGATCCAGTCCTCCCAGCACCACCAGGCTGACTCAGAATCACCACCTCAGGGTAGAAAGTGTGGATATAACCAGGAACACGGCTTGCCAACTCTGAACACAAAGTTTTATTACCTCTTGCCTTTTCCTGACCTGGCAAATTTGAGTACGATAGTATTTGAGGGGAAAAGCTTACAGCTACCTTTTGGGCCACTATACAGTACCCTACTGATCTAAATATTTCAACAGATAAGCTTTGATGTGCAGTATACTCAATCCAGGTCAATGAAGACACTGCATCATACTATTCTGCAAAGTTTCTCTCATGTGGTAAAAATGGTCAGTTAAATCTAAGGATTGCAGACTTCTAGTATTATGGGAAAATTACAGAAATGTAACACTCCTTAAACTCTATTCATTAAAGTAACTTTTCTAAAGTTGCATTTTCCTAGAGAATTTTGCTTTAGTTCAGCTGGGTTTAAAACCGGCAACAACGCTAAATGATGGGCTTGAATCTCTGATGTGCTGGCAGGGGGATATTAAGTTTTAGAGGATAACTTTTAAATAAGAAAAATAAAATTTTGTCACTAGGTGTCAAAGATCATTACACCTCAGGTAAGTGGTCTTTCTGATTAGCTTTCCTTTAGAAATAAAGCATTGTTACAAGCTTCTTTGCATCTCTAGCTATCTGGCTTTTAAAGTTTCCAAAAGCTTGAAATGGTTAAATTTTACTAGTAACAATTAATACTAGTTTACTAGAACAGTGTTCTTAAAATTAAAAAGGAATTTAAGTTCTATCAAGCAAATTGCCAACAGCCTTACATAAGAAAAACTGCTTTCGCTCTGAATAAAGATGATGTGATGGATCTGCATACGCAATCTTACCTTGCCTGTTTTTATAAAGAATTTGACATTTCCCCTGTGTTAATATTAATTAAGGCAGGGGTGACCCTGTTTCTTTGGCAAAGAAGGAAAAGAATTATTTTTATCACTAATTGCATGTCTGGTTAAATTAGTTCAAGACTGGCATATAATAGGTCATGTTGAGGTTGTGCAGTACCCTGACAGGGAAAAAAGCAACATAGCCTACCTTCTAGAAGAGGGTCTCTAGAGGATAATAAAGTCATTTTCAAATGTTATCGTCTTATTCTTAAATATAGAAACTGTTTAATAGTTTGCTAAAAAGAGACAGAAATCCACCACTGTTAAATGCAAGAAAAAAATCTGCTCAAAAGCACAACACTAAGATTAATAACAGAAGGTCATTTGATAAGAAAGCAATACTAGTTATAAACAGCATAATCTCTCACAATCATTAGTCTGCACTGCCCATCCACTGAACACATGCAGTTGGCTTTACAAGTGTAAAACATACCTTCATTGGAATCTGGACTGGAGTTGTTCAACTTGGCAATTTCCTCTTCTCTTTTAAGGTCCTCTTCCTTTTCTTCTGTCATCTCAATGTCATGCTTTTTAATTTGGTCCTTTTCCTTGTGTTTTTTAGACTTCTTTTTGGACTTTTTGTGAGACATTGAATGGTTTTCTTCCATAGGCTTTGGACACTGTAGTAGAACTGAACCAGGGGGTAAGGTTTCCAGAGAAGTCCTAGAGGTATATTTGTCTTGCTGGTCCTCATAGATACTACTGTTTTGACTAAAACTGTCAACAGGTAGGTCTTGAGTCCCCCGGCCTTCTGGAGTGCTAGGGGAATTGGAGTTAGAGTTTACAGTCTGAGGAGGATTAGAGACAGGCAGGTGGGTTGGAGGCAGCGGTGGAGGGGTAGGGATGGCAGCGGCTGCAGGGGGCGGCAGGAGGCCCGCAGCAGATTTCTCACTGGTGGGATTCAAATGGCCGTTTAATGTTGGCGGCACTCTGTTTGTCAGGTGAGATATTCGAGCTTTTTTATTCATTAAAGGATCAATGAAATCTGAATCTAAAAGCCGTTTCTGTAGGGGAAGGGAAGGAGAAAAAAAACGAGCCAGTTTGTATGACAACTCAACACATGCATCACCAGTTACCACATGAACAACGGAACGATTTTATTCATTCTTAAGTTTATCATCGGCATTGTGTTAACCATTCTGCAAGCTCAAGCAGGAACAGACAATCCACAAAAACAAAAGGGAAATAAATTTTCACGTCTAACATAAAAAAACAGAATCTGGCAAATATGTTTCTTGGAGTACTTTATACTTTCTGATCATAGAGCTGCACTCTTAAGTTCTTCGAGAGACTATGCCAATCTATGTGGACTATACCACTTCAGAGAGTATTAAATAGAGGTAACCTCCTTCCTCTGTGAGCCAGAGCTGACCTAGTTATATTGAGAAAGCGGAGAAAGCAGTTTGTACCATTTCACGCTGTCAGAACTAAGGGGAGGCAAAGGGCAATAAAAGCTTACACTTATTTAATCTCCTCTAATGTGTTAAGATGCTCCAGTTATAAATATTTTGGCTGTTATTTATTATTTCACTTGTCTTCAAATGGGAACAGGCAGCACTTTCAAAGGAATTTCTCTAAGTATCTCCATCGTTGATGCAATGCTATTCAGTTTCTTCCTTTGTAAGTATATCTCTTCAAAGGATTGGAAAGTTTAAGTCTCAATGACTAGTCCACTAAAATGATAAGGAATTAATTTCAAAAATTAAAAAAAAATTATGCTAGTGCTAGCCCAATCCAGCAACAATATTTAAATTGAAAAGGAAATTCAGATAGTTGAAAAGTACAAATCATATATCCAATGTAAAGATGTGGCCTAAACTTCAGCTGAAAGAAAATAATAGCTAATCATCCCATTAATTTATTCTGTTTTCAATTTAGTATCATCGATTTGGCAGCCATTACATAATTAGATCAGAGTACAAATAACTTCATGGTAGCTGGCATTAAAAGTGAGGCTTCTATAGACAATGTACACACAAGGACATAATTGCTTTTATTTTGTTCTTCCTCTGCTCCTCACAATAGGTTTCTAACAGTTTTCTTTCTTTCTTTTTTTTTTTTAATTTTTATTTATTTATGATAGTCACAGAGAGAGAGAGAGAGGCAGAGACACAGGCAGAGGGAGAAGCAGGCTCCATGCACCAGGAGCCCGACGTGGGATTCGATCCCGGGTCTCCAGGATCGCGCCCTGGGCCAAAGGCAGGCGCCAAACCGCTGCGCCACCCAGGGATCCCCTCTAACAGTTTTCAATGTATCAATAGCCTTTTGCCCACAGCATGCTTACTGTTCTCACACATGTTTTCAATCTCCTAATCCCTGGGAGGAGGGTCCAGAGAGAGGAGCACTTGATCAATAGCACTGGAGTAGATAGGTCTGTCTCATTGTCAGTCCCCGAACCAGGGAACCAAGGAATCACTTAGGGGAAACTTTAAGCTGGAAAGAGCTGAGGTCTAAATGGAGTACTGTGACTGGGATCTAACTGAAGAAAGTATGTTAAGGAGACCTGTATGAAAGAGAGATTTTTTTTTTTTATTTGCTTGTTTTAAAAACATTTTCCCCCCAAAATAGTTTTCTTGAACATGTTTCAGATAGTATTAAATATCTTCTATTTTCTGTATAATCTGAGATAGGATATGGGACTAGGTAAATCTTCTAGTTAGTGACCTAATAGAAAAGGAGATAATCTTATAATACAATGTAAACTTTAAATATAGAAAAGCAAAGTAGATATTAAGCACTTTGTCAAACAGTGCTTGTGTAAGGAAAAAGAGGTCTGGGCTGTGAGCCGGGACCTGAATTCTAGACGGAGCTCTGCCGTGAACTAACTAGCCATGTGACTTTGGGTAGGCAAGCTATGCTGCTTCTCTGGGCCTCACTTCTCTCGAGCACAAATCAGACCACCTGAAGTAGGTGGCCTCTGAGGTTCATTTCAGGGCTATGATTATATAATTTTATGAATACCTGAGGAGAAGATGCAGTATCTCTACTAGGACATACAGGAGATTCTGAACGGCTGGTGCTGGCAGCATTCTGAGATGGATTTAGTTTTCTGTAAAGGATACACAGGTTCCAATTATGGAGAGAATCTTCAAATGCTCATGATAAAAAGTTTACCTTTGCTTCTCTCTTCCTTCTTAATGTCTTACAATAACGACTAAAATAATTACTTATTTGCACCATTTTTAAAGAAAAAAAAAAACTTACCTTGAGAGCACGGACTCTAATGACCGTCTGTCTAGTTCATTGTATCCAGGCCAGTCTCTTTGAAGCTCTTTAAAAACATAATCCTTTAAAGTATATGAGAGGTCCTTTGGATTCAGATTGGCTACCTGGTACATGGTGTGAAAACACAGCATTAGATCTTTTTGCTACTTTCTAACCCAAAACAGGCAACATTTTTGCATTTACAGTGAAAATAACTGTACCAATTGGTTCCAAAGGGACTGCTAGTTTTGCATATGCCAGATCTCAATAAATGCTGTTTGACTTCATTTGGGAAATTAAAACTTTGTATAAGTAGCTAAGTATTTTTTCCTTGAACATCCACTTCATGTCATATTTCTATTCCAACAGCCTACATTAGGCAAAGAGTGGAGGGAGGTTTATTTATTTTTACTTTTTTAAATCAGGTTTTTCTAGTTTTAGAGTTAGGTTTAACAACTTCATTATTAACTTCTGGTCTTTAACTCCATTACTTTTGAATCACAGTAAAAATCCTTGGTCATTTGTATTAAGTAGAAACCAAAGAGTGCCCAAATGTTGGGTTATAAACTTTCCCTTCAGTAATCAGCAGAAATTATCTCCATAAATAGTATCAATTCTGATGTCCTTGTCTGTCATTTCTTGGCTTGCTAAGGCTGCTTCTTGTAGTTGCCAGTTCTCCTGAAGATCCACTTATTCAAAGTCCTTGAAATTCCCGAAAACCAACAAATGGGAACATACAGCAAAACAACCCCCAAACTACTGTCATTAGTCAGCCAGTTTAATCTTAAGTGTAATCTTTTTCTATCGTGTAACTGCAATTCCTAGAGTGTCCAGGCCTAGATTCCATTAACGATACAAATGTATGAGTTCAGGTGCCAAACCAAGAGTCCTTTTTTAAGTCTGGCAGAAAGGCATCCTTCCTATCATTTCCTACCAGAATGGTCTTTTTAAATAACTTCACTTGTTTCTGTGTCTTTTTAAAAATAAAGTACTATCAAATATATCATGGTAGTTTATGCTTTTCTTACAGCTTAACATTAAGCTAATGTTAATGCTGTTTAATAAAGTAGAAAATAGTAGGCTTAGGATTCAAATTTGCAAATACATTAAGATGAGACACAACCAGATTTCTCAAAGTGGAAAAAATACCAACAATGCTTAGTTTTCTTATTATCCTCAGGACTACATAGACCAACAACACCCAGCCTCATCTCTAAGCTTCATAATGGGGCCTTGCCCTGCTTTCCTCCTCTTCCCTCTTTTTTCCTTATCTTTTTCTGTGCATTCTTCTCTATATGCTGGAATGCTTAGGACCTATTATCTGCCCTGTTTTCTTCATTGTCATCATCTCCTAAGATACTTCCTTCAGCCCTAGGCTTTCTTTTTCTCTTCTTATTTAAGTAATCTCTACACCCAGCGTGGGGCTCAAATTCAAGCTCCTGAGATCAAGAGCCATAGTGCTCCTCCAACTGAGCCAGCCAGGTGCCCCAGCTCTAAAGCTTTCAATAGCCAATTGATACGCTGCTATCTCCCAATTTATAACTCCAGTTCCAACTATCTTCCGAACACCAGACCCTTACATGTAACTAATGAACATCTATCACCATTTGGATATGTCTAAGAGACACCTTCCAAACAGAATTCCTGATTCCCCTCCATACACTTGTTCCTTTGCCATCCCTCTCATCTCAGTCAATGGCTCAGTCTGAGTATCTGGGTATCCCAGACCAATGTATAGTCAGTGGGCTGGGTAAGAGTGCACACACTGGCATTTTTAAAAAGTTCTACAGAAGATTCTAACTTGCAGTTAGGATGAGACTATGCTCTAGATTCTGCCAAATGATCAACACTAATGATACTTATGTCCCATTTGTGGCTGAGTTAAGCACACCTACTTTTAAAAATCTTTATTGTCTACATACATATACATAATCACATAACTACTGACACCAGTAGTAGCCTCTTCGTGAATAAATTGCCTTTGCCAAAAAAAAAAAAAAAAAAAAATTGCCTTTGCCATCATTTTGTCATCTTATCCTCCAACCTAGGAGATCATTTACAACGTTTCTGTAGATTCAGTCACCAGGTATTTTGTGATTTGTAACCTGAACCTCCCTCTGTCCCCAAATAAAAAATTTAAAGAAAACACATGCATTCTCATCTTTATTCATTCTTTCATCCTGTCTTTTGAGCTCTTAAAACTGTTATGTGACATATGGATTTAAATTAAGTTTTTCCAAAAAGTACTCAAGTAATTTAATTAAGATCCTTGAGAATGCCCAAGATGTTGGAGATTGATTAATCCAGAACTGGAAATTTTGGTTTTATTCTTTCAAAACATTTTAGTATCATGACTTGAATGTAAGGGAATAGGTGAAAAAAGGCTTAAAAGTGTTATTTTTTGAATTAATGAAAACCTGTAAGTCTGTATTTTTTAATGGTGAAATTTAAGAACTTTGGAAATGTTACTGCTTTGGAGAAAAGTATCTTTTGATTCGAATGCTAATCAACATTTATGACCAAAAATCAGTATGAAAGTATAGGAAGTTATAGTCTGACAAATTAGTGACTTCAAAAAAAAAAAAAATTCATGATCTGCTTTTACACTTGAAGTTTGCGATATTAAGGTAATTGATCAAAGCTAATACTCATTCATATCCCTTAATGAAGACAAGTGAATGATCTCAGCATTCTCAGTGGTAGGAAAAGGCAGAGTAAAGAAAGAGTGTGCAGGGCAAGACGCATTTAAAACTGGTAGGTAAAAATATTCTAGTTTATACCAACCAAAGACTGATACAACCTCACATACATAAATGAATCAATATTACAGCAATAGTTTAGGTGATTCAAGACCAAAAAACAGACAACAAAAACTTCTTACTTTTTTTTATGGAATTTCAGAGCAAAATTTGTTTAATCCAATTTTAGTATATGTGCTGCCGAAGCAAGCACAAAATTTGTTTAATCCAAATGAAGAAAATGACTTGAACTTAATTTTTTTTTAAAATTCAACAATTCAGTACCCTCTAATTTATAAAACCTACTAGAGATACCTACAGTTCAATTAGTTTTTAATTAAATGTTTAAAATAAGATGACTTAGTATTCAAGAGTTATAATTAATACACCATTGATCAAGATAATCCTGAAATTTCTCTACCTCAAATAACAATAAGAAGACTTTTAAAATGAGCTTCTCAACAAGAAGGTACAGGGAAGGAACTCTCTCCATGTGTCTCACCTGTTGCAGAATTGCTCCGAGGGAGTTCTTGTCTTTTTGATTGACACCATCTTTCTGCAGTCGAGCCAACAGCTCAGGTTTCTTATAGGCCTTCAGTGCCAGTAAGTGAATCACTCTGTCCCTATATGGCCGCTGAGAAACACTGCTGCTGCTGTGTGTTTTTCGAATCGTATTTGCAGGATTCATGGGGGTTGACCGTTTTCTCTCAGGTACTGCATCTGAAACAGCTTGAGGTGCTTTCCGAATTTGCACTCTTTTCCCTAAAGTCCAGGGGAAATGACATTGTTACATATTCGCAGGTAAGAACATAATGAGCATCTCAGTTTCCTCAACTCTGATTTAGGTACTTCTTTATATCTGGAGGGAATTAAGGCTACTTTATTTCAGTTTTTACTTTAAAGAGAGTATACAAACAGAAAGCATTTTGAAAAAATGGCCTAAAATTATGGATTTGACATTGTTTTGATAGAACCATTTATTGGAATAAATATGTATATAGACTTATTCTGGTCACTTAGCTACATATGGTGCATTAGTGAAACACACTGTAGCAACAGACTAGAAATTTTAAAGTCCTAGGTAGTTCATATTAAGTGGAAATAAAGTAATTTCCATGTTTTTCTATGCTATTTACAGAACTTAAATCTACATATTATATGTCATTTCTTTGCCAGACATGAATATAGCAAATGTGAAACATGAGAAATACTTGTATTTCACTAAGAACCTAGTTTTGGCTGAGCTGGGAAATTACTTTAATCTCACGGATTCAGAAACCACAAAGAGGGGAGTCAGGGCATTATTTGAAGTCAACACCCAGAAGGGCATACGCTAGACATACTCCTTTTTAATAAGCCATAACAAATTTTAGGAGTCAAAAACCAAAACCAAAACCAACACCAATCAACCTCAAAACAGTCTGAGAGGGCCAGACAAGCAGACATCTCTACTGCAGGGCTAAGACTACACAGGTGAATTAGAGCAACAGAAAATGGCAAAAAGGAGGCCTTCACATCATTCCTGCCATGCAACTGCCATTTGGTAATTAACCCATTTTCTGCTTATACTTAACATTGGTAAGTGGCAAGTGGCTACTTCTAGAAAATATTTGCGGGCTGAAGTGACCTGGATACTATGTGGATGTGTAGAGCCATTAGGACATAGCTTGTCACTGACAAAACCTGGTAACCATTGCTTGCTGAAGAAAAAACCAGAATTAAAATGTTTAAGACCCTCATTTTATAGTTTCTAAGGTGGAATCTTTTAGCACCTTTAGTACACTCTAAACCTCCAGCTGTGCCCTCTGGTTAAAGAGTAAGGGGAGCTGGTAATGACATACAATGTAGGGCAAGTGCATCTGGAACAATACTAGCAAGTAGAATCAATGGGTAAGTAAAAGCAGTCTCTTAAGTGCTGTGGTCTGTCTGGTCTGGTCTGGTGTGAAAACGGCTTAATGGGGCAGGAGTTTTTACTGAACAGTAATTCTGTCCATACTGGGGTCCTGAGGCCTAGCCAGAGGTGCTGTTTGTTTGACACAATCCTGTCTAGAATAAAGGGGAAAGGAAATATCTCACTGGCTCTTGTATTTCTCTACTGTCCGGACATAATGAATTGCAAGTATCGGATCAAAATAGTGCACAACAAAGGAACTCAAAATTAAAGGAACACTGCCCAGTGATAAGAAAAGTTATTAAGGTACCTAAGATTTAGATCTGGTTTCTGTAGTTTTCTTAATTTAGAGATAGCTAGATCAGTGTCAGATGGGCAGGGAACTAATATTTACCATGAACCAATTACATGGTGGTGTGGGGACACGGTGCTAAAAACCTTTATACACATTAAGCCTCACAGTAACCTGACAAAATAGGCATGGTCATGTCACAGATGAGAAAACTGAGGCTTTCAATGGGATAAGCTCAGATGGTAAAGTGCTCAATTAGCATTTGAAAGGGTTCTGTTATTAGTATCCTAGTTTTCCTACATGTACTTCTTTGTGGGAAAGGTTTTTTTTTGTTTTTTTTTTTTTTTTTTAATGAACAAACACCTGATGTCTGCCATTGCTTCATGTTAGGCTGTAAGCTGCACATGGGCAGGGCTGTGGCTGATTTGTTCCCTAGCAGACTTTGAATCAGTATTTGATGACTAGCAAAGTGTCAAAGTGAATGTCAGTAAGGTAACAAGTAGACAGCAGAGGAGCCAGAATCAATGTGGTATTCCCACATTGCCAGGATCTGAAGAAACACTGAAAGTTCTAATGTGACAAATGCAAACCTTTCAGTCTACCACTTCTCAGTTGTAACGGTATTAACAAACAGTACTGTTCCCTGGAATTTTAATAGGAAATTTGTGTGTGGGGGAATAAAGCCAGGGTCACAAAAGTTTAGGAAATGCCTATAAATTCCACACTTCCCTCCTCTTTGAGACCTGTAGCTTCTACTTCCCCAAACAAAGCTGACTATGGAACCCTCCCCACCACTCTTCTCTAGGGAGGAGTGGACAGAGAATGTTTTTTAGCTAGGCTCACACATACCATGTTTGATCTTTTAGAATGAATTTAAGCCAGAAAGGAAGGCAAATAAAAATAGAAACAAAAACTGACAGTACTACCAGTGTGTTGCAGGCTGCCCTCCCTCCTCTGTGTGTCTGACCCACCTCTGATCCTCAGTCTCAGGAGAGCCCCCAAGGTCTCCTGAGTTTACCCTGGCCCCTCTCTGAAGTAAGCACAGGGCAGACAAATAAGGGAGGCTCATTTTGCCCCTAAGATGGGTGTAAGTATAATGTTCAACAAGAAATTAGAATCTGGTCAGGGATATGACAGCAGTGGAGTCTCACCTGGGGCCTAATGCTAAGCTGTTACTGGTACATGAATCTCCTAAACCCTAGTACCCTCACTCTACCTTTATCTCATTTTTCCTTTTATCTTTTATTTATTTATTTATTTATTTATTTTTTTAATGTAAGCTCTATGCCCAACTTGAGACTTGAACTCAGGACCCAGAGATTAAGAGTTGCATGTTCTACTAACTAAGGTAGCCAGATGCCCCACTCTCTTTTTTCCTTTAAATGGATAGAGCAATCCAGGCACACTGGGCCAAATGAGTTTTATGCAAAGATCACTTGTTTGTTGCCTCCCCATTAGTCTGTGCCTATTCAACCAGGAAGGAGTCCTCTGGTTTAAGGTAAGACAAGCTATAGATGAAAAAAAATCAGTGCTCTAAATAGTTACAGAACTGAGATGCTAAAGGAAAAATAGAAAAGTAAGGCAAGAAAATGTCAGGTTCAAAGTGGGCAGAAAGCTTTATTTTTATTTTTTTACATTTGCCTCAGAAAAGACCTTCTAATAAAGCCGGTGGGAGAACCTAATTCTCTTCCCAGACCCAACTGCTAATCAATTCCCTGGGCTCCTTATATAAACAGCAGCAGTGGGTCTGACAGTTGGGTAACCTGGGACTATATCTGAACCACTGTTTCATAACAAGGAGTCCACTTCTAGCATCTCCATTTAATATGAGATGGTAAAAGTATTTATCCCTCTGTCTAGAGGCTCTGAGTAAACAATCTAAAAGGAAGTTGTTAAAACAGTACAATAGAAAGAGAGCAGGGGCTGTAGCCATCTTCTGCGGTTGTTTTTTCTGTTCTGTGGAACCTGACCAGAAGCCCTGGCAACACTGACCCAATGCTTTAAAAAAAACTGGCAGGACCTTGATGATGGGGTGACTGTCATCATTAAATACATAATCCACTGCAAAGGAAATCATCTCCACCATTTGACATTTATGCTCTTTTTTCCCGTGAAAGGTTCATTATCTAAATATATATATACCTAATAGTCACAAAATGTTAGAAATACAAAGGACCTTCGATGTTATCCAGTTCAAATACCCCTTATATAATAATTGAGAAAATTAAAGTCCACAGATGTTAAATGATTTGTCCAAGGTCATTCACACATGTATCAACCCATTATAAATAAAGAGGATTGGGGGGGGGTGTTGGAAAATTGGAAAAAGAATCCTAGAAATTAGGTTGTTTGGGTTTTGTTTATACACCTAAATAAATATTAGCATGTAATAAAAATTTATAATTCAATAAAGTTCCAGAATTTAGGTAGAAATCAGTGAGCAGACATATTGGTAAATGGAAGCAGTGGTAATTAGTGATAGGAGTTTTTTTTTTTTAAAACAAAGTGAAAGGATTGTAACACAACAGTACTCACCACTGATATAAATGTCACGACTAGAAGTGGAAATATTCTGAAGAACTAATGGTGTTTCCCAGGTTAAAGACTCTCCTGCCCCCCACACATGCAAAATAGAGTTTGTATTTTTTCAGTCTACAAGAGTTGTAAAAGCTCATATTCCTGGGTGACCCTTAGGAGTATAGTCTTTATCCCCTTAAACAGGGCTTGTGCCCTAATTCAACTGCCAGAGGCTTGGCCTGGAATTATGTCAACCACAACCTTTCAGTGAGACCAGAATTATTCCTATTTGTCTTCTACCTGGGCTGACACTGATGAGAGAAGCCTTGTTCTGCTGATATTTCTAAAGGTGGCAAAGGTGAGCTCCTGGTATCATTTCATATTATATACTCAATGATGAGCTAAAGAGGTATCTCCTATTGTCTTAAGAAAATAATACAATTTGTTAAAAGGCCAAATCTGTATCATTTGCTACTTGTTGATACCAATTACATGACACATAAAATGGAGATGTAATCATAACCTCCCTCATGGGATGGTTTTGAGATCTGAGTGAGTAACTTCATGTATAGTGCTAACCAGTGTCTTGTGCACAGCAAGCTCTCCATAAGTGTTGGGTAATAGTACTGAAGGCTGAATGACTAGCATTTAAAAGAAATGAATGAGTCATATAGTCCTGAGGTACTAAAAAAAAAAGCAGGCAGTTACAAATTGAGCCACCTCAAAGGAAAGAAACATGGTAAAGGACTAGCAATGGGTAAGATTAGAAGAAAAAGGTCAAAACATGCCATAACAAAGTAAAAACAAAAAAAAAATCAAAGTTTTGAATTCTGAGGTGAAGAAATGAAGGCAGTCCAGGGACAGCAATAAAAATAATTAAAGGGTTGGTATACAGACCATCTTAAGAAAAGTTAAAAGGAGCTGGGTTATGTGACGCATAGGACAAAAGGCCAAAGAGGTTAAAGACAAGATGGAGGACCAGAGAAGATCGATGTACTGTGCTGGTGAGTGACCAGGGCACCGAGAACCCAGCAGAGTGCAGTATACTGGCTGGCAGGGACTACGGCAGAGACAGCTCATGGGGCAAATGCATGTGTGTGCATAGGAAGGCAGGCTAACCTGTCTGAGAATGGGATGGATGTAATATGGCTCAAGTTTAAAGTTTAGATAACCTCAAATTTTACATGGTCACTCCTAAAAAATGTAAAAAAATTGTAGTGCCTTGAAGAAACCCTGCAAGTTCTACAGTTCCTGTACTATTAAGAAGAGCATGCATTAGATGATTATGGGTGTGGAAAAATCTGCTGTGTAACATGCTGTGCAGATAAACTATACCTGACCCTATCAAAACAGACACATTCGTGACCAGAGGGGATGCCCAAGGGTCATTCAGTAGAAAGATACAGTGGTCACTGCTGATTGGCAAACTTTGGAATAAATCAAGGTAAAGTTTTTCAGCTAGTTCTGTTGAGACAAAAATATCATTTTGATGGCTTCAGTCTTCTATTCCTTTATCAAACACACCAACTTGTCTCACTGTTTATAAAATGGTGGTACTGGACAGAATAAAAAAATACTTTCAAAGCAATAGGGACAGCAAGTTCATTGTTCATACTTAAATTTAACTGTGGTACATCTTGTACATTTCAAAAACAATTTGAGATTTAGCCTATTGCAGAGAAAAGTTACTTGTGAGAATAAAGAGCAAGAAAGGAGGTTGGAAGTTGTTACCTCATTCAGCAGGAAAGGGAAGATGAAAAATCTCACTGCTGGTAACTTACTGGGTTGGGACTGGACCCCGTGGGTACAGATACCTGGGGAAGCCATGAATTGTTGTTAAACCAAACTAAATGTATCTAAGCTAAGCACCAAGTCCCAGGAGCACTGGCTTTGTTCCAAAGAAATACTTATTAAAGACACCAGTGGAGTTTCTCAAAGCTGAATGTACTGTAGCTGGTCAGCAATGGGAAAATACAGAAGTAAAATTATACCAAGCCATGGAATGATGTTGATTAAAGAATTTGGTTATTCAAGAGACTGTTTTTATATGCATTTATATTTTCAAATTACTATCTTTCTATCATTTACCTATGATGACTTATGTTATTAAGCTGACCAAAGCCTCAAAGAGCTCATCTTCACTCCTGATAATTCTTCCTATTACTGTTAATAGTCACTGCCAATCAACTCTAAAATTGTTAGGGTCACTGCTCATAATGGAGAGACTCATCTTGCTGGTCAGGTCTTACTACCCTTCAGTCTGATGGATATTTGAGTGAGTTGATGATAAAGATGATGGGGCTGGGGCAGCTTCTTAATTAATGGAAAGATGAAGATGAGAATCCGTGAATGACATCACAAGCTAGGTACCAAAAAGGCATCACCCTCGTGCTTTGCTATAAGCACGTTTTATATTTTGCAATAAGAATTCCTTGTGCAGAGATCCTCTGAAATTCTACTAATGGAAAAACTCTTAACCTTAAAATCTACTAATAGATTTTACTGTAAAAATAACCCTACAAATATGCCAAACAAGACCTATACAGTCCATCATTGAATACATTGTTCAGTGTCAAAGAACACACAACGGTACCACTATCACAAACTTACATAGCAAAGTAACAGGACCGGATCCCAACATTGTAAAAGTAACAAAGGATTCCAGATTTATGAAAGTAGAACTTTTCTATCTGTTCAGTTTATTATTGGTATAAAGAGAACAGATGATTTTTGACTATGTTATTCAAAATGTTCTGGAAACTAATTCTGTGTTAATATTAAGTTAGTATTACCAGTATTTACCTACAGTGGTCTTGAATTATTCCAATCAATCAGTGAGAAGGAGAACGATATCTATACAAACCTACATATGGTCCACCGGGTTTGATAACTTTTGTGCTTCGGTTGCGGGATTCCTCCTCTGCCTGGGTCATTCTTTCTCGTGTCATCTGATACGAGTCGTTTGTTGCACACACTGTAATTTTATCTTGTATAAATCCCAGGCAATTGAGCTGGGAGGCTCCAGAGCTGTCAAGTAAGACGATGGCTTTGTTATGAGATATCCCTCATTTTCCACAATAAAGGCAAGTGAGAACTGTATAATTCTAAAATCAGTAGCCCTAATAATAGCTTTGCAATTTGGAAGTAACTAATATTAATAATTCAAAATGCTGAAATGTAAAATATTTAAATTCCTTTCCATTCTATAACCACTTCCTTCCCCCTACACTTTTAATAGGTAAAACTCTTAGAAGCCCAATCTGTAAAATTTTGGATAAAATTAGTATTTGTATTGAGGACCACAGACTCAATGAGCACTGTAGATCTTTCATTTTATAAAAAATTATCTACCACTGATATGAAAAATGTTTAAAGTTTACTTTTAGAGGAACCATAATATGCATGCTTTAGAACTGACTAGATGAAACAGACCCACTGTAATGCTATCTTTAATAAGATAATTTATTTTCAGGCAAAATATTGCCAAACATTTACGATTTATTATTAGCCCAAATATCTTAAACATTCGTAGACTCTATTTACCATTTTGTTAAATCTCTACATAAGATGACCTGTTTGTGTGTGTGTGTAATATTAAAGAAAGTACTGGTCAAGAGATTTTTATAAATATTTTTTGAAAAACTCTTATTTAAAAAAATTATGAAGCCCAGAAGATGGCTCTATTTCAAAGTATTACGCTAATATTAAGGGATCATGTTATCTTTTTAAAATTTATATATTTATTTTAAAGATTTTATTTATTTGAGAGAGAGTGAGCAAAAGACAGAGCATGAGCAGCGGCAGGGAGAGATGAGGAGGGGAGAAGGAGACTCCTTTGCTGAGCAGGGGTCCCAAAGCAGGACTCAATTTCAGGACCCTGGGATCATGAACTGAGCCAAAGGTAGACAACTGACTGAACCACCCAGGTGTCCCTACACTGGTATTTTAAAAAGAAATTACTATGGCCTTAAAACAGACTGGAATATGGAAGTAATGAAAATGTCACTATAGCTCTGATACTCTATTTCCAAACTAGCTTTGTTATGATGCTAAGAAATAGGATAAAATTTTTATAAATTTCTAATAACTGTATAAATGCTATTTAAAAAAACAGTTCAATAATCTCAAAGATATTCATTAGGCAGGGAATAAATCTCAAAAGATATTTATTAGGCCAGGCAATATGTGAGGGTCAGACTGAGACCAGGACTAAGACAGATGTGGTCATTTCAAGGGCTGTCTAGTGCGTGACAAGGATGAACATACTGGAAATTATGACACAGTGTGGCAAATGGCAGGGGGGCAGGGAACCCCCAGGAAGGTACTTCACTTGGATCATGGACAAGGCAAAGGCTTCCTAGAGGGAGTGATGCCGAAGCTGATCTAGAGAGATGTCTACAGGGGCTGTGGGGGTGTGGGGTGGGGAGGGAAAGACATTTTCTGGGAGGAGAACTAACCTGTGCTGCCCTAGGAGAAGCAAGGAGGAAGTTTTCAGTTTGGCCAAAGAAAGGTGAAAAGGACAATTAGAGATGAGGCTGAAGGGCATGAGAAGAAGATCACATAGGGCTATGGAGGATTTTGGACTTAGTCCCAAGAAAAACAGAGGCTGAAAACAGGGGAGAGAAAATATCTCATCCTGGATGAAATATCTGGATCAGTTTGGATGAAGAACAGATTGGGAGATAGAGGGCACAAAAGGGAAAGCAGGAGACCACTTAGGAGGCTACTGATGGATTACTGGCAAGGAGAGCTTGAACTGGTGTGGGGCAATATGAATGCAGAAGAGTAAGCGGATTCCAGACATAGTGAACAGAAAAAACTGACAGGGTTTGGAAGTGATTAGCTGCAGGTAGAGATGGAAACAAGTTAAAAGATCATACCCAGTCTACTAGGTGTGTGGCGCTACCATTTATTGAGGCACTGAGGTAGGGCTGGAAGAGAGAAAATGAATGCGGTGTTGGACATGGTGACTTTGAGGAAATGAAGAGAGGTCTAAGGAGGGAACCAACTGTGAAGAACACTAATATTTAAAATAAGCAAGAGGAAGATGAAAAGAAGACCAAGGAGGCTGAAAAGGTATAGCCAAAGAGGTAAGGGGAAATTCAAAGAGTAACGTGTCATGGAAGCCACTGGAATAGAATGCTTCAAGAATCAGAGTGGTCAACAGTGTAAAATGCTGGCAACAAGTCCAGGAGTATAAGGACCCACTAAGCATCCAGTGGATTCAGTGGCAAGGAGGTCAAGGCCCTGTTGGGGGAGCATGTTTCAGTTGAATGAAGCATGAAGCCAGATTTCAGAGTAAGTGCAATGGAAGTTGCTTTTGCTTTTCTTTTCATTTTTTTATGCAACACACTTGAGCATGTATGAATGCTGAAAAATCAGGGAAGCGAAGGAGGAAGGTCTAACCCTCAGAGGAAGCGGGATGGAGGAGGAGAAGTGGGAAGAAAAAGATTACGGTATGAAGTTCTGGTGGCAGGAAGTTTGAACTTCACCATCTCCTCCCCGGAAATTATTAATTTATTTATTGAGTAATTTAAATAGAGAGAACAAGCTCAACTTATTGCCAATCGTGATGAAGTTACAGCTTATACCATTCAAAGTCAAGAAACAGATCTATTAAACAAAATAGAGCTAAACCCTGTAGGCAAGAAGATACTCTCTAGGACTGTCCACTCATCCCCTTTCAACAGAGTTACCTTAGAAGTTTAATTTCTTTGACATATGCATGTAAGCATTCCTAGAGTCTTTATCTAGCCTGGCTCAGTTTCCTATAATAGGCATATACAAGGCTGTGAATGGACAGATTTAAAGAATTTTTGAAAGGTAATTTTAACTTTGGGATTTCCTCCATTTTAGATATGATAAAAGTGAGGTTCAAGGAGAAGTTGAACTATAGCAGAGACAAGATCCATGGGGAAAATAAAAATTCAATTGAACAGAAAAGGTGGAACACAAAATCATAAAAAAAATTTGCTTGCCAGGTTGAGAACTCAAAGTTTCAGGGCTTTTATTTTCACAGTGGCAAATTTCAATTTATACTTCTATAAAACCATTTTATAAAGCATCTTAAATCACACTTTCATAGTTGGATCATACTTTTATAAAACACACTTGGATCATACTACTGTCTTTACCCCAATTTTCTCACAATAACGGTTTCATTTTTCCTGCTGCATCATGTAGCATTTTGTAAGTGACTTTAAATCTTTCTCCAAACAAGCAAGGTAGAAATAAACACACAGGGTGTTTATGATCTAAGGAAGAAACCATATTACCTATGATGCTATTACTTGTTTTGTTTTTTTAAGATTTTATTTATTTATCATGGAAGACACAGAGAGAGAGAGAGAGAGAGAGGCAGGGACACAGGCAGAGGGAGAAGCAGGCTTCCTGCAAGGAGCCTGACGTGGGACTCGATCCTGGGACTCCAGGATCACATCCTGGGCTGAAGGCGGCGCTAAACTGCTGAGCCACCCAGGCTGCCCTATCACTTGTTTTAAAGAGGGGATTGTTCCTCAATAAAATTTCTAATGGGACATAATTGAATTTGAGGTCAAAGTGTTCTCA
Source organism: Canis lupus baileyi (assembly GCF_048164855.1). Taxonomy (NCBI): domain Eukaryota; kingdom Metazoa; phylum Chordata; class Mammalia; order Carnivora; family Canidae; genus Canis; species Canis lupus. The sequence continues at coordinate 14,816,560 of NC_132839.1, read as the reverse complement.
CTATAATAAAGTAATTCTCTAAAGACAAGCATTATAAGTAATAGCACCACAACAATTTGAAATCGGTGTGTCCTGTGGTGTGTAAAGAACACCGGTCAGAACTGGACTCAGTTCTTATTCAGCCTTGTCACCAACTAACCAGCTGTGTAACTATGAATAAATCATCTGTGAAATGAAGGGGTTGAACTACACAATCACCAAGGACCCTTATACTTGATGATTCTGTAATCTTTTGCGATGCTGTCCCACAGTAATTTCTGTAATTGTGAAAATGTTCTGTATCTGTGCTGTCCATTATGATAGCCATTAGCCACGTGGCTATTGAGTCCATAATACGTGGTAAATTTGAGTGAATAACTAAATCTTAAATTTTATTTCATTTTTATTGATTGAAATGTAAATAGCCACATATGGCCAATAGCTATCACAGTAGATAGTATAGAGAAGCCTATATAATCTATAACATACACAATTTATACCAAAAACTTTATTTGGTGGTGGGCAACTTTTAAAAAGCAAAATTAACATTTACTCAGGGAAAATGGCATATAAGATAGAACAGAAACTTATTTAGTTACCCTAAATGGGAGCAGAAATTTAGAACTCTTTTAGTGAAGTATCTTATTTTGTACCTCTGCCTCCCAAGCTCCCTTGCAACATAGATTTCCTTTCCTTTCTCCCACACACACAGCAAGCGTGCACAGTTTCAAGTACTGCACAGATGAGAGATAGGGATGGATAGCCTGGGGCACTTTGGGCCAATTTCAATGTTCTCGGGATGTTGGGGGTTCTAAGGCCTTGTCTTTAACCACTGGCAGAACAAATTCCCCCTACTCAAGGCACCCATTCTTTAATCAGAAACAACCACAGCAAAGATGAGTCAAACAAGTAGCTTATTGTTTACGGAGGACCTAAGTAGATAAGGGTTCCATGGTACCCTGGGATGTGGGTGTATATTCTTGTCTTCCTCCCTCCTTCTTTTTCTTTTTAAATTAGAAGTGACTGCTATACTGAGGTTAATTTCTAGTTTCCATTATGTTGCAGCATGAGCCATTTCTGAAAATCTATCTTAAAACAAGGCTTGCACAGGGATGAAAGGCATATACAAGGTACATATTTTTTTTACTCCTTTACTCTTGAGTATGAACCCTGAGTATATATACTAAGGTACTCTTACATAAATACAGTGAATAAAAACTTAAAAAATTCTTAAGCTTGTTTTTTATTTGAAAAAACTGTTGTATAGATAAAAGAAAATCTATACCTTAAAAATTTCTGAAGGCAAGAACCTTACAATTTTTATGATTGTATCCCACAGTGACAAATATAACTACCAGCACATAGTAGGTGCTCAATTATTTCTAAATAAAAGAACTCTATAATTCAATTCAATAAACATTTATGGAATGACTATTATATATTTTATAGTTTAATTAAAAAAAAACTCTCAAAAAATTACTCTCCCTTCAGCATATCTTGAAAGGCACTTACCTGGAGAATGTTTGCTGGATGCAGTCAAAGCTGCCCTGAGGGTTGTCTTTACCCACATTTGACAAATAGAAGTTAAAAGTATGCACTTCATTGGGGGGATCATTCTTAGGAATTTTGACAAGCTAAAGTGAGGGGAAAAAGAGAAACATCTCAAAATATAAATCTGACAAACAATGATCTGATAACTGACTTAACTGTTTTTCAAGTGACCTTCATTTTTAATATGCAGGCCCTCTTGAACATTTAAATTACCAAATCATTGAAGGAATCAAGCAAGTACACCTAAAAATCACCACATCACTCTTATTTCCATTTTCTACCCTTAAGTGTCAGTAATCACTTCAGATCAATAAGAGAAACCCGCATTTCAAACTAGCAAATGATTACAGTTCACAGGGAAGAGTTATTCATCAATTTGCTAAAAAAGCTCTTTCTCTTTTGAGCTGCAAGGTTCTGTCTCTGGCTAGCATGCTCCTCCTGATGAATAGCTTCTAGATATTTAAATGATCTCTGAACAGAGTCTATGTCCCAATCTTTACCCTCTTATTATATGCACATTTCATTTTAATTCTTGCTTCTTTGAGTAGTATTTTTCAAGAATTACTAGCAGCATAAGGTGAATGCCATAGTTAACATTCACACCAAAACACAGAGGGGTATTTTTCTCTGCCTTAAGATTCTCTTACCCTCATGTTTACAGAATAGGGTCAGCAGCCTGGAAAGATGATTCTGTGGGGTATTCCAAAGCTGAGCCCCATGCAACACTGTGGAAAAGGCAAATGTTTTTTATGCTCTTACTCAAGGTTGTTTCTCTATTAGATGGGTAGCCCCCAAAGTGAAAGGACGGGGTTGCTCTAGATCACTGAGCCCCTGTATTAGGCATATTTTCCTAGTACATAGTAGGACCTCAGTAAACATCTGTGAATAAATGAACTGAAAACTTCTGTCTTTAAATGGCTCCACCCTTTCCAGCTCCTAAAACCTTTCTTTTGGATTTATAGGGGCTACCTTGGTGTAAGGTGATAATTTTATAAAAAGGATTCATTGGCAAGAATATAAAATATGATTTCCTGTTTTCCAGCCCCCCAATACACAGACACAGAGTCTTAGTAATTTAGGAGACGAGGAGGGGGATATTCTCCAGTTCTCATCCCCCCCCCCCCCAAAAGCTGCCCTTTCCATTATGGTAAGATTAAGACTCAGAACTAACTGGCTGCGACAGACAGACATTCATGAATGCACTACTAAGCATTAGCATGTATAACTGGGCCACGCAGGACACCCTACAAGCAACTCTTACTTGCTCATTCTAAAAGACACCTAACCTTTGACCTAAGGAAAAGAGTTTGTTTGAAGTTACCAATTCCAACCACCACTGCCCACCTGCCTTCTCCACCCCAACCAAAACCAAAACCAAAACCAAAATGTAAACTAAGAAGGGAGATAATTTGCAGTGTCTAGTGCATAGCAGACATGCAATAAATGTTTGAAGGAATGAATGAACAAGGGGTAGAAATAAATAAAAAACATCTCTTCAGAGGAGATTTAGAATACTAACATAAAGATTTTACCGTAGGTAATGAATATTACATAATATACTCCATACAACCTCTGTCATCCATGAATTTAAATTATCTTTGACTCCTTATTTTAAATTAGTTCCAACTGCTAGAGTAGTTTTTTTTTTAAAAGATTTTACTCATTTATTCATGATAGTCATACACATACACACACACACACACACACACACACACACACACGCAGAGACACAGGCAGAGGGAGAAGCAGGCTCCATGCACCGGGAGCCTGACGTGGGACTCGATCCTGGGTCTCCAGGATCACGCCCTAAGCCAAAGGCAGGCACCAAACCGCTGCACCACCCAGGGATCCCCCAACTGCTAGAGTAATAAGCTTCTACATTTATCATCTACTCTATAAATTATACCTTTTTTTGGTCCCTAAAGTTACTTTTATTTATTTCTCAAATTTTCCCCTAGCTCTAAAATGGTGGAACTTTGTGAGCAGGTCTTAATTTACTTTTCTCATCAGGCTGTCTTATGAGTTTGAGGGTGTACAAACTGAATGCCTAGTTGGCACACATACACTGGTGAAGCAGAATGGGATGTATTACTTCTTAATCCTATAGAGGTATGGGAGAATGGGAGCTGTGTGAGACATAAGGGAACAGAAAGTCCACCTTCATGCTAGTGTGTAACAGCACTCCCTGACATCTGTCTGCTACTATATTTTGAAGAACAGCAAGGTTCTGCTGATAGAGAAGGAATGTGTATTGTAGGTCAAGCCTCCTTAAAGGCCCAGGAGAGAAGGTGGACAGGTAAAGAAGGTGTGAACACTTGAATGGAATCCTTTCTCCAGCTCTCACACACTTAACTTCCACTTTCCTCCCCCCTTAAGCCTCACATAGATGTGCCTAACCTGGGTGGGGAGATTTCCACAGTAGTTGCAGGCTCCTCTCCAGGCTAGGCTCTGGTTTCACTGGAGGTCTAAGGTCTTAACTCCTGTGCAGCCCAGGCCTGGAGATGCAGAAGCACTTCACCCAGCAAAGTATAGAAGACCGGCCCTTTGAGGAGTTTCTAAATTACATTTTTAAAAAGTGGAATTATACAGTTTTTTTCTATCTTTACTTTTCAAGAGTGACTAGACTTTTTAGTAAAATTCTATAAATGTTCAGTATCCTTTCACTAAAAACTTTTACCTTAATTACAGGAGTCCTTAAGCTTAGACGTATATGAAACAGAACATTTCAAGAAAGCTGTTATCAAACCTTTATAATAATTAAATGTAGACTTTTCCTTTCTTCTCATCCTCTAAACTGTGATTCTTCTGAAGTAATGCTTATACATTTTAAGGTAAAAATTATCTTCCTATACATTAAAAAATTTTTTAAACACACAACCAGAGTATCTTGTGTAAATATGGAAAGTTCAATAACAAAAATATCTTGTGTGAATTAATTATTGTGGGTGCTCCTTAAAATAATAGGGTCTGCCCTGATGGTGGGCATGGAGGGTTTTCATACTTTCTTTAAAAGTGTCTTGAATCGAAAAAACCCAAAACACTGCAGTCATTTAAAAAATATCAGAAACTGAATACAGAAGAATCAGATTTAAAAAGTTAAAAGCGTTTGGATCCCCACTGAAGCTTTTGGAAGTATGTGTTACACATGGATCAGAACAGCTGCTCTCAGTTTTGCAGTTTTGCCCCGCTGGGGACATATGGTCTGGGTGGGTACTACTGGCACCTTATAGTGCACAGGATAGCCTCCACAACAAAGAATTATCTAGTCTAAAATGTCAGTAGGGCCAACATTTAGAAACCATAGATTAAAAACAAAGGTAGATCCCTTAGGAAAGAAGTCAGAGAATTCTGACTTTAGTGACTATTGAATATTAATGAAGTAGAAGGAAAATTAATATCTTAGGATAAAAAGTTCCCAATTCATATCAAATGGAAGGAACCAACTTATTTGCAACACTATACCTTTTTTAAAACTTGTGATCAGACAATAATAAAAGACATATAAGTGCACCTGAGCCATATTTAAATTATATTTAGTCAGAGAGGGAATGAAGATTTAAGTACCTACGGAAAATTAATTTCTTCAACTTCTAAAGATCATAAAGTCAGCAAATAAGCAAAAGTACTTCTTTTGGAATGCCTATTTCATATATCAATTAAAAAACAGTGCTTAGAAAGAGATAATAATTTACTAAGAACTCTCAAAATGAGAAAGGACTGGTTCAGTATAAAGAAAATGAACCTGGGATCCCTGGGTGGCGCAGCGGTTTGGCGCCTGCCTTTGGCCCAGGGCGCGATCCTGGAGACCCGGGATCGAATCCCACGTCGGGCTCCCGGTGCATGGAGCCTGCTTCTCCCTCTGCCTGTGTCTCTGCCTCTCTCTCTCTCTCTCTGTGACTATCATAAATAAATTAAAAAAATTAAAAAAAAAAAAAAAAAAAAAAGAAAATGAACCTTTGTAGTTATGGTCTCTGAGAATTCAGTTTTCCTAATGAGTTCCAAAACCCTCACCAGCAATAACAATGAGAAAAGACTGGTATAGTTTTCCTTCTTTCTTTCTTTCTTTCTTTTTTTTTGTCCATTACCCTACTTACTTAATTTATTTGGTATAGGTTTCAACCTAAAAGAAAAACAAAACAAAGTAACACTAATCTGGAGTGTTTGTAGTCCTCACCATTCCCCCTTAATTCTTATATATACATACCTCACAGGTAGATAAGGGTCTCAGGCTGCTAACTACCAGTGACAAGCAAGCTTTGTCCTCAGGTCTTTGGAAGAAAGGGAGCATGACAGAGAATGACAGCAGGATTCTCAACAATTTCTTCTAACCACTGTTCCACTATTCTATGGTGTGTGTCTAGGTGAGTATTATGCAGATTGGGGCAGAGACAGGCCTCAAAGCAAATCACATTCATTTTGGGACCCAGAGGTGAATTTTGATGTATACCATAGTATTTTTTCCAGCTATGGAACCGGGGTGGGGATGGAGGTTAAGGAATGACGATGAAACAGAGTTCTGAATTTCTATGTCACCTTTCCTCAGTGGTTTTCAGAGCAGCAGCAATGCAGATGGTATAGCCTGACTTAATCTCAGGCTTTTCCTGTAAAAGATCTGAGAGCAAGATGTTGCCAAGCAACTTTCACATCTTTAAAATCTCAAAAGCCTAATTTCCGGAAGGTGGTGTAAATTAGATACAAATTTTATTTCTACCAATAACTATATACTTAAAAATGAAAAAGATATAGGAAGGTGCTCTTATGTTCATAGCTGGTAAGTCTGCATAACAGTTTGGTCCCCATGGGCACTAATGCAAGAGACTTAATAAAAAAAGCAGGTTGTGTATGACAGAGCAGATGAGGGTGGATGAGTGGGAACTTCAGAACTAAATTATGGGGATCTCTGAGTGGACCAGAGCCTGTGGGACTGCTGAAGGCCACAGCTAAAGTAGGATTCGATACCTTGTCAAATCTAGGCCATTTCAGAGACTAGATATTCGGGGGAACTTGGGGATACTCATCACTCCTCTCTCTGTATAGGAGCCTACTCCACAGCTTGTCTAGGTAGTAAAGCAGTAGTCAGTAGTCAGTTCTTTCTTCCAGGATGGTTACAAAGTATTTTCTTATCAACTGGCTTTTAAAATTATGGAATATGAAAGAGAGGGGGATCAATATGAAATGACTATTACTGGAAGCCCTAGGGTCAGCTTTGGGGGACTGGGCTACTGTTACAGGAAAAGAAATAACTGGGGTCTGATTTAGAAACAATCTTGGAAGAGCAACCCTTTGTTTGATAGGAATTTCTCAAGTTTATTTATAGTATTTTAAGCTTTTCCTGCAGGTCAGTGGAATACCATTATATTTTTGGGACACATGGTCTAATTGAAATTTTGAGCTAAATGCCTAATGAAATATTACTTAAAAATATCAAAGACCATGATTCCAAACAGTTTCTTATTCAAGACAATATAAAAATATACCACCATGTTCTGGGCAATTGGAAAAATAAATAATTTTTATTCCAAAAATGAGGGGGCTGAAAATCAAAGGCTTGGGACCATACTCCGTAGCCCTCCTTCCAAACTCCAGTCTGTCTCTGATAAAAAGCTACAAAGAAAGTTTCAGGAAAACTTTCAGACATTTATAATTACATAAACACTGTATACCAAGATGTTTAAGTCAAAACTTCTAATTATTCTGAGATACAAGCTCAGGCATATAGAAATGGAATACTGTCTAGGTCATTTTAACAGCGAGTCACAGACCTCTTATTTACATAAAGATGAAGGGCAGTAGCACAATGTGTACACTGATGCATATTTTCATAGACATGCTAACATCTGCTTAGAGGCCACTGGTATCTTTACAGCAGAGGTTTCTTACCCTTATGTACTATCTACTCAATACTGGATTGAGTTACATGCTAGATTAAAAAGAGGACCATCATGATTTTTTTTTTTGCATTTATTTAAAATGAATGCATTGTTTTTTTGTGGGCATTAACAAATGATTTGAACTTACAGACTTTTCTTTGAATTTTAATATCCACCCTTGGTGATTATAAATGCTCAGGAAGATGCTCATGACCCAGCAGTAACACAGTTGGATATGACAACCCTTGGTGATTAAAGCAAACCCATAGTTCTGGCAGGGCCTTTGAATTTCTTCATTTTATAGATTAGAAAAACAGAGACACTCAATGATTGCTCAAGATTATGACTATTTAAAATTGCAACCCCTGTACTCCTGACCCCCTGACCCTGCTCCATGTTTGTCTAAAACACTTAGTAACTATACTACTTAAAGATGATGTTTATGTCTTTCTCTCCTGACCAGAATACAATCCTTGGAAGGACAGAGGTCTGTCTGGTTTGTTACCTGAATGTATCACCAGTATCCCAAATAAGAGTGTGCCACAAAACAGTCACTCCATACATGTTTGTTGAATGAATAAAAATGTTAATTTTTAACATTAATTAATGTTAATTAATGCTAAGCCAGGACTAGAACCAAAGTATCTGCTTTCTTTTCACCAATATTTCCAAAGTGTGCTGAAAAGTTTCCTTACATGGAAAAGGTTCTATCCTGAAATAAATTTGGGAAATGCTAGGTTAAGTAAATGACTTTCTTTGCTGTAGGTCCTTTCATACTGAATAATAGTTTCCCATTTTCTAAAACCTCGGAACCTACCTACTCCATTTCCTCTAGTATCTTAGTGGAATAGCTGATCTCTTAATATTATTATTACTAATACATGTGTTATTTTCCTATATATAAACTATATGTCTTAGCTTGGATAAAAAAATTGCTACAAACATTTAAACATTAAAATTCTCTGTTGTTTTCATTTTTTTTAAAGATTTTATTTTATTTTATTCTATTCACGAGAGAGAGAGAGAGAGAGAGACAGAGAGAGAAGCAGGCTCCATGCATGGAGCCCGACAGGATCAGGCCCTGGGCTGAAGGCAGCACTAAATGGCTGAGCCACCCAGGCTGCCCTCTCTCTGTTTTCAAACCCTTTCCAGACTCATGATTCTGTGATTTCCTAAAAATCTAGAAAACTCAGTTTAGCTAGAGAAATGTATTTGCATGTACTGTTCCAGAGTTGAGGGGCAAAATGAATAATCTAGAATCAGAACAGAAAATAGAAACCTTAACCTGAAAGCCACAAGTCCTATTTTTCAAATCAGAGCGGCAGTTATGACTGTTGGCCTACCATTATGGGGGTTAGGGAAGGAAAAAAAGCCTGTCAGAGCTGCCCAGATGTGAAAACCAATACCGGGGTGGATGATATGGGGGTGTACGAGGGAAGGGTATCTTTTACTAGCAATAGAAAAAGTTAAGTATTAGGGAAATCAGTAACAGCTAAATATTCCTACTGACAAGGAATAGCAAGGGTTGGAAAGGATCTCACGCATACAAGATAACATCTGAAATTTCCACATGATAGATACTGTACTGAAGAGAGTACTGCAAAATGCTAACTTTATCTAGCACAAAGAGAAATACTGGCAGTTATCCAAAAAAATTCAGGCCATGTAGCAATTAATATGAATAATTCAGGACAAAATAAATCTATTTATTTCCTGCATCCTTCCTCTATCAAAATGTTATTACAGAAAAAAGTAAAGCAGAATAGCTTTCTTTATTTTTCTTCACTTAGCTGCTTTAGATCCAGTATTAGAATTCCTTAAAAAGTAGTCGATGAAGTGGTAGGGTAGGCCAATATTTAGCTCCCTTGGCTCTGTTACTTCTGTGGGATATATAGTCTTATTAGAAAAATCTTTCTTGAGAATTGCATTCTCATCTCTAAAGTGTTCTTTTAAATTTATGGCCATCTTGGGGAAAACACCATTGAGAGTAACATTTCAAAACTAATTTTGATTGGTTATAAGTAAGCAACAACATATTGAGTGGCTACTGTGTTTATGTTTCTGTGACACAATAATGAACAAAAGCTACAAAGATCTCTGCCTTTATAGCACCTATGTCTAGAAATCCAGGAACAAGATCAAGAAATAGGAAGATGTGGAGGGATTTAGGATATATTTTGCAGGTAGGTGCAGCAGGATTCCTAGATATACTAAGTGTGAAGAATGAAAGAGAGAAATCAAGGATGATACCAAGGTGTTTTTCCCTGGTAGAATGGGATTGTTTTAGAATATGAGTGTGTGGGACACCTGGGTGGCTCAGCGGTTGGTGTCTACCTTTGGCTCAGGGTGTGATCCTGGAGTCCCCGGATTGAGTCCCACATTGGGTTCCCTGCAGGGAGTCTGCTTCTCCCTCTGCCTATGTCTCTGCCTCTCTGTCTCTCATGAATACATAAATAAAATTTAAAAAAATGAGTATGTGTGCATGTGTCTGTGTATATGTGTGTCCACATATGCCTATATATATGTATGTACACATATACTCATATATTTATACACACAGTATATGGTATTTGGGATATGATGTGAGTACCTTCATATAACACAATACATACTAGCTAAGTGCACTAAAATACAGCTGACCACTGCTGGTTTCACCAGCTAAAAAAGAGGCTTCACAGTGAGTTTTGTAATGACTCATTTTGTAGCTTCATGGTTAAAAATTTAGAAGAGACCAGGTGGCTGGGTATAGTTGGTTGGTAGCTGGGTATTTCCAAGAATAAAGGGAGGGATGACAGTTATTGGCAGGGGAAAGATGCAAACAGCAGGTACTAGAGAGATACTGTATACAGACTATGAAGCATAACAGAATACAAAACATGGATTTATAAATGACTACAGGGGCACCTGGGTGGCTCAGGTCATGATGTCAGGGTCCTGGGATGGAGCCCCACACCGAGCTCTCTGCTCAATGGGAAGCCTGCTTCTTCCTCTGCCCCTCACCCTGCTTGTGCTCGCTCTAATAAATACAATCTTAAAAAAAGATTACTACAAAATTGAGAAAATGCCAAAGAAGCTTTTAGAAGAAAAGTTAGACAACCACATAGAGAATCTCAGAAGTTTTTCAAACTTCATGGCTGGGCTAATCCATAAGTCTTTCTTTGGCAGCAAAACCTAAAATCTCCCATTGAGTTCCATAACTCTGACCATAAAGCTGCTTTTCATTTTCCTTTTATTAAGTAGTCCCTTCTAAAATTTAAATATATTCCATAGAATCAATGCTAATATAGAAAAGAATTCTCATCTTATCCCTAAATCTGCCCACCCCCCAACTATGTTTATCTCCCAGTTAATAAACCACCATTTAACTGGTTACTGAGGTTGCTGGCATCCTGGGGAGTGAGTCACCCTCTGACTCTTTTTTTTCTCATACCACCTCATGCCCCCCAAATCCAGATAATCACAAGTCCTACTGCTTTCATTTCCTAAATGGTCTCTCAAATGTATGTTTTCCTCTCCCTCCTCTGCTTTGACTCAATATCATCTTTTGCTTGGACAACTTGTCTTTAAGCCTCTACTTTTGTCTGTTCTGGAGCTCCTTCTTTAACCATTTGGCTGCCAAAACTAGTTTCATAAAATGCCAATCTGACCATGTCATTTCCAAGTTTCATTTATTTCTTCATGACTCTCTACTACCACTTTTCTACCTCTTAGTCTAAGCTCTTAATAGGACATATGAGGTTCCTTCCCAACAGACCTGGCCCTCACTCTCCACCTTATGTTTTATGTCCCCACTTCTTGCCTTGGCTTGTGCTAACTTACTCTTTATTTTAAATACTCATCTCAGGAGCCATTCTCTTAGGGAGCCTTTCCTTCTCCAGTTTAAAGCTCCTTTTTGGGGAGCCCGGTGGCCCAGCAGCTTAGTGCTGCCTTCGGCCTGGGCTGTGATCCTGGAGATCCAGGACTGAGTCCCACGTTAGGCTCCCTGCATGGAGGCTGCTTCTCTCCCTGCCTGTGTCTCTGCCTCTCTCTCTCTCTCTCTCTCTCTCTGTGTCTGTCATGAATGAATGAATGAAATCTTTAAAAAAAAAAAAAAAAAAAAAAAAAAAAAGAAAACAAAATTCCTGGCCTAACAAGAGACTTCTATCAGAAAGCGTGTTTACACTTGAGAAAGGAACTTTGTCCTGAGTAATTTATCAGAAATGATTACCATAAAAAAAAAAAATGCTCCTTTTCTGGGTCCCCATAACCTTTTGGGCTTACCTTTAAATGCTGCCTTTACTATGCTGCATGCTAAAGTCATTGTTTATGTGTCTTCTTCCCTACCAGGTTAGTTGGGGGAAAGGACCATGGTCTTACTTTCATATGTATCTGGAACACAATTTATACCTAATAAATATTTGTTGGATTCTTCTGAAGAAACATGGAACAAGATTACATTCATTTAGATGAAGCTTTACACTAGGAATACTAAAAAATTAGAGCTGTATCTGAAATAGTGAAATAGATCACTTAAGAGTCTATGGAAAACCTGGGCTCCCCAGAGCAGGCAAAAATAAATATCAGAATGAAAGGAGGAAAAAAAAAAAAAAGTCCCACACAGCTGCATGCTGTGTGGTACAAACGTCAGGATGAGAAAATTTCTGACCTCTCTTGTGCTATGTTTAGCCCTGAAACCCAGGCCAAGTGGCTGCCCGGATTTGTGGAACTTACATTTACATTATACATTTTTCTTTTTAAAAAGTATCTTCATCTTTATTAAAATACTCACAGAATACTTTGTTCTCACCAAATTCCACTTGAACATATTAGTGGCCTCTAGACCATTTTGCATTTAAAGAATTTACCGAGAGACCACACTAAATAATTCTAAGTTTAGTAATTCTCTTGATCAAGTAGAAAGCAGAATTTTCTTTTAAAAAATTTTCTTTTTCTCAGAAACAAAGCCCAAACTTGAATTCTACAAGAAAAAAAGATCTTAAATATGTCAATTTCCAAATTCATTCCCAATCTTCTCTCCTTTTTGCTCTCCTGAAGCCTTGAGGAAAGCACTTTTTGCAAATGCCAGGAAGAACTGTGGCCAAAATATGAGTGAGAACAGAATCATGGATGGCTATCAGTAATAGCTGTGTAAATCTAGAGGAGACTGTTACTTAGCAGATGTGAATCCTCAAGATCAACATAAACTGCTAAAAGTGGCCAAAGTCCTAGATTTCACAAAACACATGGTTTTCTTCCAAACCAATCAATGTTACCATGAAAGCTCATTAAATTCAATAACATAGGGGCAGCCCCGGTGGCTCAGTGGTTTAGCGCCTGCCTTCAGCCCAGGGCGTGATCCTGGAGACCCAGGATCGAGTCCCACATCAGGCTCCCTGCATGGAGCCTGCTTCTCCCTCTGCCTGTGTCTCTGCCTCTCTTTCTCTGTGTCTGTCATGAATAAATAAATAAAATTAAAAAAAAATAAAATAAATTCAATAACATAAATAATATTAAAGCTTGAGGAATATTTTCATATAGATTTGGAAGTATGTTCAACTCTTAATTCTCTGTTTTTCACCAACAATAATCATACTTTTTTTTTAAAGCCAAATCTTTTTCAGAATAAATATTATGGGAAAACCCACCACGTATTACAAATAGAGTCAGTATTGTTCTGGTTGAAGAAAGGGATGATGAGGGGCTGGGACTGCTGAGACAGTCACTGTGGTGACATCACAGAATTCTAGGCTCTGGGGACCCAAGATACAAAACCAAGGCTCTATGCTAAGGAAAGAGAAACAGCTACAAGATGTAGTACAGTTGGGGGCTATAATTTTATTTATTAAATTTTAGTCACTTCTTAAAAATGACAGTTACAGAAGAGTGTACAGAATATAAACTCTTACATGCCATTTTTAAATGGAAATTAGTGCCAAATATTAGAAGGATACTAAAGATAAAAAATGGTGTTCTGCTGCTTTGTTCTCTTTGCTTTTTAAAATGTTTTATTATTGGATCCCTCTGTACTTCCAGTTCTACGCCAGGTCTTCCTCAATTGTTTGAGAAAAGTGAAAACTCTTACACACAGAGGAAAAAGGGAGCAGTGCAAACAGACCAGCTCTAGTGTGCTACATAACGAGTTCTGGAGCATGGTGCCCAGTTTCCAACTTGGCTCTGCATTCTACCTCTGTGTTACCTTGGGCAAATAACTTAACCAGATTAACCCCTAGGTTCCTCATCAGCAAAATGAGGGCAATGATATTATTTATCTAATAGGACTGTTGTGAAATTTAAAGAAATCACTCTTCTAAAGGTGCCTGGCACAATGTCCAGCCTGTAGTGTGTGCCCCCAAATGTTTGCCCTAGTGATATAAAAGACACCATTGGAGAGCTCCACTGATTTTAGCTTCCTCCAAACACATACATAATGATGTATTTGGTTTTTGAAGTAATTTTCAACTGGCACAGGACGGATAATAAGTGTCTCATGGAACATCAAAAGCTGACAATACTGAAAAAAAAAAAAAGCTGACAATACTTAATCTGAATCCTCAGTATTTATAAAAAGTAAGGAACTAGAAACTTTCAAGGTCAAATTTCAGTGTTAGCTTAAAAAGAAGTCAAACTATCTGGGGAAACAACTAAAAAGACTAGCAGTATTTCTAAATGTTTCAAACTCAAAGTACAGAGAAATTAGGTACAAGAACAAATGGTCCACAACAAGTGTCCATGCAAGCTGAAAAATTACAGATGCCTGCCGCTACTCAAGAAGGGGAGCAAACACTGTTCCCAAATGCCTTATCCATAAAAAAATATGCCACCTTGAGAGCCCTAGATAGTAGCTACAGCACAACAAAGAAACAAAGAAAACAGAATTAAGAGTTCTCGAACACCACAACTTTGCGGCTTGAAAGTTTACAATCTTCATAAATGAAAACATATTTTAAAGTTTGTGATTTTTAGTGTCAAAGCTATAGGTAGCCCTAAAAATGAATAAAGCCTATATAGTATTTTAATTTTTATAGACCTCTTTCCAAATATCTACCCTGAAAATACATTCCTGAGATGGGGTCCACTTCATAAAATTTATTTCTATTCAGTTTTCATAAGTCAAATTCATGTGCTAGTTTTCTTAAGGACTATAATAAAGGAAGTAAAATTATTTAACATGTTTAAAGCTATTGATATAACAGTGCATCAAGAGCTAATAAATTAGAAACTGCAGTTCTAAGAAACTCAACAGGTCTAATGTAAGTAAGAGGACCTATAAAGTCTCAGAAAATTGATTTATAATTCTAAAAAATACAGGGCTAAAAAGATTCATTGTTAAGGACACTATACTTAAGCTATTGGAAAAGCCATCAAACCTCTGCCTTAAAATAAGAGAATGTATGTTGGCAAAAAAGGGCAAAGATTTACATATGGACAATTATTATATTTGGATAGTTTATAACCAAAACTGTTGTTTAATTATCTTCTAGAGAGTTATGTGATTCTAAGAGGCAGAACCACACACCACAGGTTCCTTTAGAACACTAAAATTATATGAAGTAGCAAAACATTTTATCCCCTTGCCAATAATTCACTGCACTGCCCCATAAAAAAGATAATTCATACAAGTAGATTTCATGAAAGTTTGCAATATTCTTTTAAGGAAGAAAGGCATCTAAAGAGGAAAGTGGAAACTCAAAAGCACTAAATTATTACAACTATCAGCAATTGTAAAGAAATAGTAAAAAATATAAAAAAAATAGAGTAATTATTTTAAAAGGTAGAACAGTTATTTCAAAGAAAGTCCCTGAATTACTAAAATAAAAAGCTCTCCACACTATATTGGGAAAAATAAATGAAATTAAATGAAAAACTCAAAACCACTCCTAGCAGTATCAGTGGAGACAGTAAACATTGGATAGTACTTCAACAATATTGCGTTTTACCTGTGCCAGATATTATCAAGCAAGTCACAATGTACAACAGTTTTTAAACATTATCAAATGATTATTTTTGAAATTAAGAAAATGTGTATTGGCCAGGGAAAACACCTAGTGACAGGCACTTTCAAACAGCTGTGGAAAGAGCAGCGGCTTTCTGGGAGTGGGGGGTACATGAGTGCATTAGCCCACAGTCATCAAAAAATCTAAACATTCATGCTTCTGACCTAGTAATTCCACATCTAGGTATCTAGCCTGAAGAAATCATTAGAAACGAAAGTAAAAATTTACACACAGAATTTACCATTACTGTTACATAAAAACTATATAAGTAATAGGAATATAGCTAAAATAAATGTTTATATATAAAATGAAATGTTAGGTAGTTATTTAGAAATAGCTTTTACTATTTAATGACATAGGAAAATGCTCATATGTTAAATGGAAAAAGCAGGATATAAAAAAACAGTAAATACACAGTGACTACAACCTATGTGTGAATATGAAAAAAAGACTAGAAGAAATCCTACACTAGCTGGTTTTCATTATTATTAAGACATGTATTCATCTTTGTATGTACTTTACATACAATGCTAAAATGTATATTCATTAGTTTTTCAATCAAAAAGCAATAAAGACTGCTTTAAAAAGTAATTAGATTTTAAGTAATCACTTTCACATTTGCCTTTCATGACTCAATCAACTTATTTATTTATTTTTTTTTTAAAGAATCAACTTATTTTTTAAAAATTAGAGGTTCTTTGTTTTTTACAGGATCAGAAATTGTGAAACATAAGACTATCCAAAGTTAATCGTGGAATCATGATTATCTTATGCTTCAAGTTTTCTCTGAAGGAACAGAAACACTATCCTACTTAAAAAAACAAAAACAAAATACCAAGCATTCCTAGAACAAAGTTTTTCTTTATAGCCAAATACAAAACCTCTAAGTAGCTGTGGATATATAAGTCAGCATCATCTTACCCTTCAGTGGGAATGGAACACCATCAAGTGTTCTTTCCTAATCTGTGAATACTGATTTCAATGAATTACTAACACAATTAGATTAAGAGAAAACTAAAGAGCATTCACATGAGTCAAAGAATTTCTTAGTATCGATTAGTAGAGTGTTACTACATTCATAAATATAACTGTGCCCTATATTCTCAGTCTAAAATAAGATATCCCCAATATAACTTACTAAATGATTATTAAACACTAAGCTGTTTAAGTATTGTAAAAGACTGCCCTTTTGCTAAGGCTAATTTAAGTACCAACCCTCTAATACTGCGGGCCCAACTTAATTATCCTTCTTTAGTCGTCTTCTGCATTTTGAGTTATATTACCTCTTAAGTCCCTAAGAATTTTATCTTTTTAAATTCAGCTGACTACTTCTTTTCATTCCCATTTGTCCTTTCGAGACGAGACCCATTCCTAGGGCACATCACGGTACCACTGCTCCAAAATGTCAACTGTTAACTCAAAAAAGTGGCCTTTCCTCTCATACCCTTGTTAACAGCAGTGACTCTGCTTGTTACCTTCCTTCTAATGGGGAGAAAGATCACAGACAGGGAGGAAACTTTCTTTTTCCATTGATAGATGACAAAGCAGCTCTATCAAGTAGTTGACTAGCAAGATATTTAGCTGGTGTCCAGCTCTAGATAACTTCTTAAGACGTGCCTTCTCTATGTTCATTGTCAACATAATTTTTTAAACCTTTAGTATTTAGTTTTTCTCCTAGATTCCTGACATATTTAAACTTAGCATCTCAAAACATTTATGTATATAGAGCAATTAGGAAACAGACAAATACATATGTAAAAAAAAATCTCATATAGATTACTAGCAACGACATTTTGGTGTAGAGCATTTCATATTTACTTTGTAGGTTTACATTTGTGTTTTCTGTATTTTTTTAAAATTAGTATAATGGTATATATGATGTCTTATTTCCTATTGATTAATTAAGGAGATGAAACGACAATTTAAAAAGCTTCTTACCTAAATGGACAGTCTTGCCATTTACCACTTATATTTTCTCTTATACCCATCAGGAAAGTAATATAAAGCTCTTTAGACAGGTCTAGAAGAGCATGACCTACACTTAATTTTTGGTATTTCATTTTGGTAATTTTTGGTTGCTATCATAAATGAGATCATTTTTACACTGAAATTCTAACTGCTAGTGTTTAGGGGGACCAGTCAATTTTAAAAAAGAGAGATTCTCTCTTCCTTTCCCCTCCCCCTGGACCGCTCCCACTCTCTAGTAAGTCTTTAAAAAAATAATCCTGTTCTTTCTTTGATTTTGAAAGAAATGTCTTTCTGCTCCAACCGCTGAATATTAAGCTAGATTTTGAAAGTTATTTCTGAAGTGACTACCTTAAGAAATCCTTAAATTTTGCACTTGGTTTACTTGGATTATCTGCAGATATGGGCAAACTTATCTATTACCCATAGCTTTTATTTCATTTTCTTTTCCATTACTGAGCATTCTCAGAACAATGTTAAACTAGAGAGATGATAGTGGGCATGTGTGTTTATTGCTAACATTAATAAAGGTATTTGTATTGTCTTATCACTAAGTATGTAACTGGCTATTAGTTTCATAAAGATTTTTTTTTTTTTTATCATGCTATGGAAGAATTCTTTCTGTTCCCTATTTACTTATGCCCTTAAGTTTTTAAACAGATTTAATATTGAATTTTTATCAAATGCCTTTTTTGACAGCTACTGAAATATGTCTGGCTTTTCTCTTTTAATCCATGGAGATAAGATGACAGATTATATTTAAAGTTAATGAGAACAAACTTTATGTGATACACTTCTACAAAATGCAGCTGGAGTTATGAAACTTGACAATATAATGAATACCTATGAACTCACTGCCCAACTCAGAAATAGAACATTAGCAATAATCTAACCATGTGCTCCATTCCATCCCTTATGCCTGCCTGCCTTTCTCTACCAAACGTAACAACTACTCTGACTTTTTTCACAATTGTTTCTTTTGTTTTCAATAATTTTATCACGTGTGCATACATACAACATATTTTGTTGGTTAATAAAAATTAATTAAAATGGTGCAATGCCATATGCTATCTTCTGCCCACTTGAGTTTTCACTGTTGTATACTTTTCCACTGAATCAATATGCAGAGTTTATCCTCTATTTGCTACCACTCTAAATTGGTGTGAACAAAATTTGGCAAAAGGAGCTTTAAATTCCCGGTTAATAATTAAAAGTACCAACACTCATAAGTCAATCAGTATTTTTAACAGTTGAAAAAAACACCTTAAATATAGCTTAATACCACAATTCCATCTGTAAATAAACCTTTTTGTCTTCTTACTACTGAACTTCCATGTATAATTAAATCCTATAAAATGTCCTTTGGAGTTGTTTCTCAAAAATCCTTTTGTTCCAAACTCCCAGATGCCACTGCCTTCCAGACAGCTCCATCTTGACAGAACAAGGTACAGCGTATCACCTAAACATCTCATGTACAGCATGTCCCAAATTAAACACACCCCTTGCCTCCTGCCTCAATGTTTTTCATCTATTTCAGATTTAATAAACTGCCCAACCAAATATTCATCCTAAATATGGAGCCACCTTGACTCCTTTCTTTCCCTCTTTTCCATATAAAAGGAGTAACTAAGTTAGGGGAGCTACTGGATAAGCATATTAAAATGCAAACTTGACCACGACTCCCTGGTTAAAATTTTTTAAATAGATAATTTCCTGCAGTGCTTTTTTAAACCACAGACTGTGACCCACTGGAAGGTCACAACATTAATTTAGCGGATAATGACCAGGATTCTTTAAAATGAAATAGAATATATCAGACTACACTGATAAAGAAACAATACTGTGCTATGAAACTCCTGTTTTAAGCTGGGTGAATGTGTATAGGTATTGTGTAAAGGGTCACAATGTGAAATGTTTTTCCTTATCATGAATTGTTTCTCAATGTGCTTTGCAAACCTCCTTCAGAGAACAGAATGTACATACACCTATACATTTGCATATTCTTATAATATTCCTAATTAAAGCAAACCTAGCTATCATATTTTAAAGTTGTGCTCTTCAGACTTCATCAGAGACTCCCAGGAAAATTTTACAAATAAGTATTGATCTCCAAAGTGAAATTCAAACTCCTTAAGAAGGTGGGAACGTTTGACAAACCATTTTTGCCACTTTGCTCATGCTGCAGTATGGGATTGAAAAGAATTTTCACCTAGCCAACTCTTGGTAATCCTTCAAAGCCCAGTTCAAACTACTTCTCTGAGACCTTCCTAACTGTTGCTCTTCCTCTTGCTAGTTGGAGAGGTATTCAATAGATGTCTACATGAATGTGAGAATAAGTAAAATGCTTATTGAACATTTGTTATAGGCAGGTGGGGATCACTGTAGTGATGACAACAAGCTCTGGAATCAGAGGCTACAGTGGATTGTAGGCTCCTTTACCCACTAATTGTGTGAGCTTCAAAAACTAACTTCAGAGCCATGGTGTGTATACACATCAGCAAAATGGGAGTATCTGCTTCACAGCATTCCTGTGAGGATTAAATGAGAATGATATATGTAAAGTGCTTAGTACAGAGTTCTTAGCATGTAGTAAATATTTCATTTTATCTGTAATCATTGAAAAATAATTGAATAGATTACTATACATGTATGCTAAATATAGTATAAATTATAAGAGGAGTTAGAGAAATTTGAAAATTCTTAGCCTGATAAGGGCAAATTCATTAGCCTCAAGGCATGTCTCTGGATTTATGAAGTCTTTAGCTCAGTAAAACTCTTCTAAACTTGTTTTCAAAAAACAAACACCACCCCCTCCCCAAAAAAACAAACTTGTTTTCAAAACAAGTTACTTTAATAGGGGAGGTTTTTAGCTTAAAAACAAATCTGAGAACATTATAATTTCATACTTTTGTTCTTTTCAGTTAGATCACAATTCAAGAATAGTTATTAAAGTATACCTTCTCTGTAAATTCTCCCAGATAATCTAACATATGGAGCTAACTTAGCAAGCTAGTCAAGGGTGGGGTCAGGAAAGAAAACTTGAAAAAATTTTATTAGATAAAATCTTATCACAGGACACACAGACTCTCTAAATATTTCCATTGCAGTGCTGTAATTCATTGAATCTACGATGCCAGCAATGTAAGACTGATTTTATGTACCACTGCGTAATATAAAATGCTAACCAACTATGACAATACTAAGATGCCATCCATAATGAGATGCATTCCAATTCCAAAGGCATTAAATGTTAAAATGAAAATTTCAAAATATTGTTTGAAATAAGATCTAGGGCTTGGCCATATTCTAAGTTGTTTTTCCTGTTTATTTAAATTTGACTTTTCTTTTGAATAAAGCTCTTATAAACTCATTTTATGTGCCTAAAATATCATCTTGACACAGTAAGAGGTCAAAAGATACTGAAGTAATGCTCATGGTTCAAATTTAGGCGTGGTTTAACTATAGGAAACACAAGGTACTATAGAATGGGAAATATTATTATCCAAGCTTAAATAAGTGAGTGCTATTAAAGTGAAAATTTCTGTAACACAGGCGACTCAATTTCACAAGTTTCAGTTTTGGTGGGAAGCAAAAAGGCAAAGCCATCAAGGCAGATTTTATTGACAAATAGATGATGTCAGTTAGGAACAAGAGCTGGCATTTCAAAGTCCTATTTACCTTTGTCTACACAGTGTCTATCGTGGAGCATGGTACACAGTGAGTATTCATAAATGCTTGTTGAATGTAGACAGCATAACTCACTGCTAAGAATGCAATTTATGGTATTTGTGGCTGCTTCAGATTTCACTCATAGTTCCAGCTGCTTTCCAAAGTGACTGCAGTGTGGTGAAGGACAGAGCAAAATGCCATCAGTTCCTGTTTGTGCTCGTATTTTGGGAGGCTTGTCCTTTTGTAGCCCACACTGAATCTGTGTGAAGGTGTGGTCAGCAAGTACTTTGAGAGAGTTTCTGCAGGCACCACAGACACAAAGGCAAAGTCATGCTCCCACCCTCTGGCATTTTTGTACTCTTCCAGGACAGGGGATGGGCCGTGTCCCCTGGTGCCTGTCCTGTTACCTACCCAAGGTGTGAAACAACGGACACCGAATTTAGCCCATTGCTCTCCTTCTTTAGAAACCCTGCTGTTAGTTCTTATCCTGAAGAAAAGGAGGGCAGTGTATGGCAGCATAAAATAGACAGATTGGGCAATATACAATAGCTTCAAACTTCAAACTATGGTTCAATTATTTTTTAAGATAAAATGAGTTTCTACAATGTCAGCCCATATTCCTGGCCAAATGAGCTTTTATACATATAAAGTATATGTTATATATTATATGACATATAAAATTATGTTATATATAATATAATCTTGGATATATATTGAAGTTAAATATTTCTTTCAAATTAGGCTATTTACTATTGTATTGATACCTTAGTATATTAATAGATGGATAAGAGTCATAATTCAATGCAAATATTAAAATTTATCTATATACATGTTAACCACCATAATATTAAAAAATTAAAACAGAACTGCCATTACAAAAAGGTATAATTCTAACATCCTTCTAGTATTAATTACATTCAGAGCTGAGTGTCTAAAGGTAACTGTTAGTCAGCAACCTTTGAGCAGACTGACTAAACACAACCATTGGCAAAATCAATGGGGTAGCCAAACCAAAAACAGCAGGGGAAAGCAGTTGGAGCACAGGCATATCATCTACGAAGGAATGGCAGTGTTGGTGATTTATTTTTATCTCTCCTGCTGTTTAAAACGGATAGTTATCTTTGCTTCCCAGGTATCAAGTAGGTTAGAGAAGGGTAGTCTGCAGAAAGTATCTGTAGGTGGGTTGAAACTGCCTACTAATTTCAAATACTGTATAATTTAGTATTTCATACTTGATCTTTTCCCTGATCCTGCAAAGGAAAATAAGCAATTGATAAAATATTTCTGAATGCTTAAAAGAAAAATGCAACCCTCTGTTCTTTTCAGTTAATGACTCTACTGTAAGAGTTTTATAGCATTATTCAAGCCTTTAAAGTTAGCAGTTAAATGCTGATTTAATCTTCAGAAGGTCACAGTGCCTTTTGGAAGACATACATTTAAAACTTGTTTGGCTGGTTATTCCTTGTTCATTCCTGGAAACGTATGTGTGACTCACTATTTTGTAGGAGACACTACACGGTACTTATAGAAAATATTTTCTATTTTCAGTCTTCTTCTTAAAAATAATTTCTGAATTATATATGCCAAACTAAGTTCTATTTTCTAAAGCCTCTGGGATGGCTGAGTCTGAAGTAAGCAATTAAATTAGAAAATTCTGGAACAACATTCTCATAAATACTGAGGTCTGGAATCCCAATTACTGTGACAAAGTTAACATTATTTCTCCCTGCTCTGGGGATAGTCATTCTCTGGACAGGAGTCCCTGAGGCTGCAGGCAAGTGCACTCCGCAAGGCCACCAAAGGCCAGCAGAGGTGGCTGTTATTTACTATTGAAAACCTTGCCATTTCAGTTTTTATCTGAATGATACCACAGATTTACCTTTTTGTATATGTGTACACAGATTTTAATAGGCCTTCAGGGATTTTACTTATCTACCACCAGGACGTATTTTGCACGCACTGAAATCTTGGTCTAAAATGCTGATTCATACCAATCAGAAATACACACCTGAGCCTCATTCCTTCCTGACAGTCTTATTTACACAGAAGTTCTGAGTGGCGAACTCTGGGTTAAGTTCTACATTATTAATTCTTTCCTGAGTACTGGTCTGTGTGTGCTTGTCAGACTCTGAGTTCCCTGAGGGCGAGACTCACGTCTTACACATCCCTGTATCTGCACACTAAGCACTTAGCAAAGTACTTGGCACCAGTGAGGACTAAAAGAATGTTTATGCAATAAGTAAGAAACGAATACAACAACAAACCTATTAGCACAACCATTGATTAAGCACCTGCTTAAATTTATTGTGAAGAATAATTAGGTCAGTAGAAAACTGCCATTACTTGAAAACAATGAGTCTAGTTGCTTCCAGTACCTCTTCTTTTAAAACTGCACAGTATACTGGGAAGAACTTTCCCCTGGTAGTGTGAAGACAGACTGTAATTACAGCTCTGTCTCTATTGTGTCTTTACACAAGAAACCTTCAACAAACATAAAAATACAGTGTGTTTTTTTTAAGATTTTATTTATTTATTCATGAGAAACACACACAGAGAGGCAGAGACACAGGTAGAGGGAGAAGCAGGCTCTGGGCAGGCAGCCTGATGCAGGACTCGATCCCAGGACCCCAGGATCACGCCCTGAGCTGAAGGCAGACCCTTAAGCACTGAGCCAGCCAGGTGCCCTTACAGAGCGTTTTTTTTTTTTTTTTTTTTAAATTTTTATTTATTTATTTATGATAGTCACAGAGAGAGGGAGAGAGAGGCAGAAACACAGGCACAGGGAGAAGAAGCAGGCCCCATGCACCGGGAGCCCGACGTGGGATTTGACCCTGGGGTCTCCAGAGAGGCAGAGACACAGGCACAGGGAGAAGAAGCAGGCCCCATGCACCGGGAGCCCGACGTGGGATTCGACCCTGGGGTCTCCAGGATCGCACCCTGGGCCAAAGGCAGGCGCTAAACCGCTGCGCCACTCAGGGATCCCTCAGAGCGTATTTTTAAAAACTTTACTGGAACACATATTTTTGGCAAATTTCACCCGCTACATTTTCAGTATCCAGTTAAAATACAAGAGGCAGAACTATATTTCTATAAATATACAAATGATTTCTATAAAGCTTACCTGACAGCTTTTGGAAACCAGGTGCATTTTACCAATACAACCCTCACAACACTGTAACACTTCGTTACTGTAGCTCATGTGCCTCTTACCAGCTACCTTTTCAGTTCAATTAGAATGATCTATTGAAATTTGTAATCCTAATAAACCATTAGTCATGAGCATCCTAGATGTGATTAGAACTGTGAGGATAATTTGTTGACCCATACCCTTCAGAATCCACAAGGCATTTTTCACTCATTTATTCAGCTCCTGATATTCATGAGTTTAGAAATCATATTCAACTGCTCCCATTGGTATTTTCTCAATCTTTCTGATTCTAGAAAATACCTTCGATGATCACTCAATTTACTGAGCACCGTCTTCCACTAAGGAAAAGGGGTGAGGATTGTGAAAGATACAATTTACAGTTTTTTAATGCTATAAAAGCTGCAGGCTAACTGCAATGATAAAAATCTAGGTAGTCAATGGTTCTTAGCAGTTTCACTCATTAACAGCATACTGCTATAGTTTGTTTAATGTTCCAGGCTGCATTTATTTAGAGGAAGACTTCAACCTAAGAGAACATGTTCAGGCATAAAAGTAAATATGCTTAAAAGCTAACCTGCCAAGACCCAAATTCTGACCTTCTAAAGACATTACTGAGGCAAGAAAAATCCTATAATTAGTAACAAGGAACAGCAGTAACCATGCAGTGCTTAGCATGAGGAAAATAAAATACTCTTAACACTTTTGAAATGATATTTTAACAGTACTTCAGTTATATTTAAAATATGCCTAAATATGACACCATCATGACAGTTCATGTCCTTTTTTGATTACATTTGATGTAAAAGACATTTGTTAGATTTGCCAAATCCTTTCCAGAAAAACTCAAAATTCCTGAAATACTGTATTAGCATTTCTCATTAAGAAAAACTATCTTTTGTGGGAAACCTAAATTTGAAACAAAGTCTTCTTAAAAGTCCTGAACATTTTCCACATAGGAAAACCGTAAGCATACTTCTTCAGGGCTTTTAAAGCAATCAGCAAGGCAATGTTAAATTATCATGGCTCTCGAGAATAACAGAGGAGCACTGTACAGAAGACCCTCACATTTGTGGCTCTGCGTATTCCCTGTGGGCTGTGCCAACCCACTCTCTCCCCTGTAATGACTCTTTGTTTTTACTAAGTCCCAAAGGGCTGGTGAGAGCTCTGCAAAGAGAAGGGGGGGAAGGGTGGATGGAATGCAGCTGCAGGCTCAGAAACAATGCTGAGTCCATATATTTTGTTCCGAGTTAGAATAATAAAAAGGGGGCTGCGGGTGGGGGTGGGTGTAGAGGGGTAGAGGAGACAGAAAGCAAAGTAAGCAAGGTAGGGCCAAGTATTCCATCGCTCTGGGTCTACAGCCTCCTGCCCCTCCCCCACTCTACTAAAATCTAATAACCATTCATTTGGGTTAAAATAGCTTATCTGTTAAAATTCGAACACCCATTAAGATTTAATCCTATCAGTCACTCACCTCTAAGTTATCTTTATCAGTGAACTACACCCAGGCAAGGAATGGAATAGAAGGGGGAATGGAGCTTGCAAAGATAAACTGAGGAAGCCAGGACACATAAGACAGGAAAGCCTGGGGGAGGTAGGTAAGAGAATCCAGAAAAGGACACGCAAGGTCTCAAATATAAACTGCCAGCTTTACAATGGTGCCTGGGGCCTCTAGGGGGCAAATAGTGTGCCGGAGAAAACTATATTCTAAGACTGCTAAAAGCTGCGTGTGTCTGAATCAAGAGTTTGAAGCCTGTACATGTTGGTTTCTCAATATTCCATCTAACTGATGCCTCCTAGTAAAATGTTCTCTTGCATTTCCCTAGCCTCTGTGTCCTAACTGGGAAAACGGAGATTTAAGGGAAGAGGCAGATCCCAAACAAGGTAACAGCTGCTAGTGAGGGAAAAGCAGCTCAAACCTTCACTATTCTCCTAGGTCTTGACCTCTCATTTCAGATAACCCTTTACTGAAAATCCTTGGAGCCCTCCAGGGTTCATGGACTCAAGCTTGCCTCTGGATCATTGTTTCAGAGATTACCGATGCCATTAAATTTTGTGAGAAAATTTAAGAAGCCTTAAATAAACCACCAAAACTAATACCTCAAAAATAGTGCCAGCAGGTGCTAAGGACTACCTAACAAGCCATAAAACAAAACGCAGAAGAATGCTTGCTGTAATTAGGATCCCATTCATAAACGCTCAGTTACTAGGGGAGAAAAGAAAACAGACTTAATTGTAAAGCTATCACACAGATAGTCTTCTGACATCCACACAAACACCTCCTTCAAGTTAGCAATATTATTTACTAGTACTCTTAAGATGGTATTGAATGATATAATTAAAACTCTTGATGCTTCAAATATTTTCAAGTTATAAAGTTTAGAAAGACTGTACTGATTTACATTGAATATTTTCATTTTGTGACATAATAAAGATTTACAAAGGTAGATTCATAATTAGCAGGAATATGATCTCTCTCCTTCCGCTTGTCTTTTTTTCTAGAGTGCTAAAATCCATTTACAGATATTCCAAAGTTCCATACTACAGTCAATATATAGACACAAATTCAGAAATGCATATTCAGGGAAGGAATGATGGAGACTTTTTATTAATACTAAACTCTAATAGTTAATAATTTTAAAATAATACTGACACTATTCCTATAAAGTTTATTATAAACAAAATTCATAGGTATATTTTGAGTTATTATTTATTATGCTTTTAAATGCAGCAATAAGATACATAATATTTATTCTGTGTCCTGGAAAAACTCCTATTTATACATTTCATTTCTTAGTATGTACAATAAAAAAAATTAAGTCTGCAGACAGCAAAAGTTCAATAGTAACAATAATCACATAATTATAACTTGCTGAAAATAATTCTTTATGGTTGCTTAACTGTGGTTAAAAAAATTTCTCATAATACTGTAACATATTTTACTTCAAAAAAGGTAAAAAAAATGCCATTATTCATGATTTTGGGGGAAAACTACTCTCAATAAGTATTATCTAAATTATTTTTAAATAAATCAGGAAAAGGTAACTCAAATTTACATTTACTAAATTTACATTTAGTCATGAAGTTCACAAAGTACGAGTGACCTTATATTGAGGCACGAGTTAAAATAAATTTTAAGAGATTAAATATAATAGTATGTAAGAAGAATATTAGATTTTCTTGCTGAATCAACAAGAGTACTCACCCCTTGGAGCCCTTGGAACTGAATCGAAGGTCGAAAAGGAATTAAATTCTATTAAAAGAAATATAAGAAACAAACAGGTCAACCTTGTTAATGTGTCACAGAACTAAATTTTTAAACTTTAAATCTGTGCATCTGGTCAGTGCTATAGTCTATGAAAATATCTTTTCATTATGTAATTACCTAGGTTTATATATTTTCATATTAAGATGCCTTAATTAGAGCAAGATCATCTTGTTGACATTTCTCTGAATACGCAACCACAGGTATATTTTGGAAGTGTACTCAGGTTTTTGAAAATGATGCAATTTGGCAAAAAAAATGATTAGCATATTAATTAAATGCCACATTAAAACACATTCTTGCTTAGTTTCTTAATAGGTTTTTAAAAGGGTAGGGGGAGGGAAGAGATAATTGGGGGAACTTTACAAAACTCTAAAAGGATACTATAAATAGAAAATTAAAGTACTTGATAATGAACTGTGGTTTTCCAGATTCTCACATTTTACCACAGGTTAGTTTCTAGCTGAGGGTCAAACAGGTTACCAGTTTTCTTACAAGATTTTCACCAGGAGAATATAATTTTTGAACATTTTATTTTATAACGAGCTTTGCCCTCTTCATAACTTTAATATTTTGTCATAGAGTTATGTATTTAGAAGAAATGCTGTAAGTATCTGCCATAATCCCAGTCATGATTTCCTGTATAGAAAGTCACCATTATGTTTCTCTATGAGAATGCTTTTTCCAAACTCCTTTGAGGCTGGTTATAATTTCCTCTCTGACTTTCTGCAACTCAGAAGCTGTCTTAAGTTCACCACTGGAATTTGAAATTCTTCATCAATTTCATCAATTCTTCTTGGTCAAATGCTAACTTTTCTCAATTTTCAAATTGCTCACTTCTCTGTCATTATCACAATTTCCTTCTACGCAGTCCTCTTAGCTCTTGTACCATGCCTTTCATTTCAAAAGCTAGTGTCCTTCACTTTGCTCTTTCTAGATCCACTCCCTCTTGGAGGCTCACTTCACCTGTTTGATGATGACTTTGAATCTCTACTCTATTTCTCAACTCCCTTTCTCCACAGCCTAGTACTTATTACTATTACTGTCTAGGGACATTTTGCATTCGAAACTCAACAACAGCAAAACTGGCAAACACTATACTTCCCTTTCCCACCCCTCCCTCAACCAAAATGGCACCTCTCTCATACTTTTCTGGCAAGTGTACTTCAATCTTCTTGGCTCCCCAGGGTCACAACTTTAAATTTAATTAACAGCCTGTTTTTCCTTTCCCCCAACCATATTCTATTAGGCCATTCATTACACAATGCTAGAATTAGCAGAATTCCGAATCATAGATAATACAGCCAAGGCCTACCCCCCACAGGCCATGTGTCCCATTAATAACTAAGCTGGGACCAGAACCCAGGACTCAATCCTCCTATTCTGCGAAGCCGCTTTTCTTTTACCTTGTGCTCTACACCATCTGCTCTGGAAGATTCAAGAGTATGGAGGCCTACTCCTTCATGCCAGAGTTCACATTTTAGTCGGGGAACATGTGAGAATGATTAAATACTAGGCTAAGTGCTACTGGGAGGTGCAGAAAGAATTCTCAAAAGGAAGACTATGGGTTAGAGGAAATACTAGAAAAGCCAAAGGGCTTATGGAAAAGATGGTCCTTAGAAGGAATTTTGAAAAGACAAACTCCAGGGAAAGGGAATGCCCTGAGCCAAAAAGCAAGGAGACAGAAATAGACGCTGTGTGAGCAAAGGGCAGGTCTGTGTCTGTGTACAGATTTCTTTCACACTTGAAACACAACACAAAGGATGAGAGTTGGACCTGGCGATCCCTGCCTAATCTTTCCTTGACCTCAAAATTTGTCTTCAGTTTTAGTTTCTATACACTACAGAATAAATAGGACAGTAATTTAAATTTTAGATCTCAGGATTTCAAAAGGTTTATCACCCTGTGAAATAACCCTGCCCTAATCTCCTCCATTACCCCCTTAGGGATGGCCTTTAAGTCTTGCCTTTGACGTGATCAACAATTGGAGGGCCTTCTAATTTTTGGAATAACAAAGTGAGCTGCTGAAAGAAGTGTTTCAGGGAAAGCAGCTCTTTCCGTCATGTGTAAGAAAGAGGGAAAGAGATGGATTGGGGCTAGGGAAAAGGATTAGACATTAGCTCCAGCGGATGCTTTATTTAGAAATACTCTAGTGATAAGGCCTAAATTAGTATGATTTTATCCAGAGCAAACAGGAGATGGGGGAATAGGCTGACTTTCTCAAGAAAGAATGATAAAATGTGCTGAAAGCTTGAATATCAGGCATCAAAGAAAAATGAAGCAGAGGTGGCTTCATGGCTCTGAATCATCATTTTTGGCAAGTCAGCTCCAGATTCCCTCAAATTAGGCTCTTAGTCTCTATTTTGAAAACCTCTGGACTGTTTCAGGCCCCTATCACTGAACACCTAGATAAAGGCCTTCCTTCCTCCCTTCAATTCCTTCCAAATACTGCCCATTGTTCAAAGAGCTAACAGAGCCTCTCTCGGATACCATCCCAGCATGTCACACAGGCTGCAGTGGGTTCCATCAAAGCCAACCAAAGCCGTCCACGTGACAGGACTAACCAAATTCATCTTCTACTTTTTCCCAACTGTGCCTCAGCTGTTGTTAACCCTTTTTGTTATGTAAACATTTTCCTTTTTTTTTTTTTTTTTTTTTTTTTAAGATTTTACTTTTAAGTAATCTCTACATCCAGTGTGGGGCTCAAACTCACAACCCCCAAATCAAAAGTCACATGCTCCACTGACAGAGCCAGCCAGGCACTCTTTCCTCTATTTCTACTTCCTTTCTTTCCTTCAAGCTGGTATGCCTTCTCAAACACTATTTTGTCAATTCATACTAATAACTTACTTAACATTCAAGTTTAAGATCAGTTTCTTCAGGTAGGCCTTCCTTTGGAAAAATCAGGAATCAAAGGCTCAATGTGTTTAAGGCAGGTAAATGTTAAAGAGACTGATATAAAAGCAACAAGGACTGGCAAGTACCTGGAGAATAAATGCCCACCTGAGAAAGGATTCAAATTTTAAAATGTTAAACCTTTCACAGCCAAACCAAACATGGATACCACCATTTTGCTCTCACCTATGCCCACTTTGAATTAACTCTTGTCAGCTGCTGTTTTACCAGATGCCTGTCTAGGATTCCATTACATTGGAGGTGTATTATTTTCATAGGTTGTCTTACTCCTAGTTGTTATGACACAGAGGAGTCTAACACATATTTAACTTAAAGTATTTATCTACATTATGCTCATCTAAAGAAAAAAGTGATTGTAAAATCATTCTGGCCATATTCTTTTTGTACTACTTTATAGCAGCATATTACTATATACATATACTTTACACATTACTATTCATGGTTGTAGACAAAATAATACAACCACACTTCACTTTAGTTTAGGGACTTATAAGAGTAGCTTTGACTTTAACCAGATTTTTTTGTTTCAGGACTTGAATTTAGAATCTAACCTTCCAATATGCTTACAGTTCTATCTCTGTTGTTTGATTCCTCAACAGAAATGATCATTTTTGTTTACATAGTTTTGTAATGTACAGGGCATTTTTATATCCATTGTCTCTAGTGAGCTTCCTAAAACCAGTCCTGGATGGTAGGAAGGCATCATTATCGCCCATTTCAGAGGGAGATAAACGAGTCTCTAACAGGTAAAGGGTATTGTGGAGGAACACCAAACTAGTGATTAGGAAAGCTGGACTTGAAAGGGGGACTTGAAAGCCAGCCCCCGAAGTCCTAAACACAGAACACTTTCCTTTCTTGCCTCTGTAACAGGTTACCTCACAGTGCTGAACATTTAAAAGTCCTTCAATGCTCATTCAATTCTGGCATTTTGTTTCTTTTTCTTTTTTGGGGGAGTGGGGGAGCATTTTGTTTCCAAGGAAAATGAATTTCAAAAAATGATTACAATTTCCAGGCTTCAGTTTCTGATTAAATAAAAACTAAACAATAACTTTTTTTTTTTTTTTTTTTGCTTTAAGGACCATGTATAAGGAATATGTATAAATATGTTACCATTCTTCATTTAAAAAGTAATAAAACCCTCTCTATGAAATAGTTATGCATGCTTAGCCAAATAGGACATACATACTAAGATCACTGTTACTAAAAAACTCCTTTATCTGACAACCCAGAAGAGAAAAATACATGAAAGTCCAATGCTTCATTGATTTTAATCCCAATTTTAGACAAGAAGATGTTACTAGTTCTAGAATGCTTTAAAAATGCACAAGAGACAGCTAGAACTCTATATCACTTATTATGCATCTGACCACTGTGTTAATGGGATAGCTACCAGGAATTCTGAAAGTCAATACCAATATGAGCAAATGTTTCATGCATGTTAGCTCTTTGTCTAAATGTTCTTTAGTCTAAACATGACCTCAACTGATAATATATATATATTTAATTCAATTCTAAAAGATAATGTAATTATAGGTGATAAGGACGTCTATTTTAAAATAAATGTTTGACTTACTAAGTACATTTCTATTACAAATGAGTTTCAACAAAGGCTTCAAATTTTGATTTTTAGCTTTAATTAAATATTGCACCAAATAGCTCCTTTGAAGATCAAGTAACTCTAGAGTTTAACTGAATAGTAGTTGAGCTCTAAGTAAGATAGTGATCTAGCATCTTCATCCAGCAAGAAACACAGCACAGACTGAATGAAACTGACTAGGGAAACTCCTTTTGACAAATGCTTCAACAACCTGATAAAGGTGGTGTTTTGTAGTCAAAAGGTTCTGTTCAACTCTTAGTTGTTTCACTGTTATTAGAGTTCCTTGAATTAACTCTCTGATCTCTTAGGAAATATATGACATTCTTAAGCATAGAAGTGTGGGCAATACTAAAATGCTCAAAAGTGTCATTACACTTTTCACATTTGCCATTACAAGCCAATTCTGCTGCAACAAAAATTGCTCAATGACCAAATAAATCTATGTCCATTTATTTCCAGAAACTATTCCTCACAATGTATCAGGACTATAAAAGTAATTTACTAAGTAATGTTACTAAGTAATCTCAATTTTGCTGAGTAATAATAATTTCTGACATGATAGTGGAAGGAGCAGAGTTAAGGTTTTCTGGGGTTGAATAAAAGAAAGTTACTTATTCTATGAAAGTTGTTATAACTATCTCTTGAATATTTACATATTACTTATCTATGTAGACAAATTAAATATATGATTTACTTTTACTTTACCAACCACCACTGGTTTTATGAATATACAAACATAACAAATAGCATTCTGGGCCTAGAAAAGAGTCTCTTAAGAAACACATTATAGAGATCTAACTTCATTCCCTCAGATTAGATACATACTTGATACATCTTTAGCTTTTCTTCTGAGCCCATCATGGAACTCTGACTCAACTCAAAGTTAACTTCAATTATTTAATCAATCAATAGGCATTTATTAAGTAGTTAGTATTTATCTGAATGCCTAAGTTGCATTTTAAGTCATGATCAAGATAGCGCAAAAAAAAATTTCCAAAGTCAAATATAATTTTGGAACTTTGCCAAAACCCGGAAAACTTTCTAGAAATGGTAATGGGTCAAGAGACTGCTTTAAGTGGAATTGCTTCTCACTACTTAGTTACTATTT
This sequence comes from Canis lupus baileyi, assembly GCF_048164855.1. Lineage (NCBI taxonomy): Eukaryota > Metazoa > Chordata > Mammalia > Carnivora > Canidae > Canis > Canis lupus. The sequence goes on along the minus strand of NC_132839.1, from coordinate 14,783,522 downwards.
ACTGAATGCTTAAAACATGTCAGGCACTATAATCATTCTTACTATCACCTCCAGGAATTCTGAGATCACCTTTGTGATTTCAATTCTCTGCTAAGCCCCAGGAATTACCAAAGGTTATACAGCTAGTAAGTAGCCTGGGATTCAAACCCAGTCTCAATTTAAGAAATGTGGTGTTTTTGTTTTTTGTTTTATTTTTTTTTTTAAGAAACGTGGTCTTAACCACCACTTTACAAAGCTAGCCTCTCCTGCCACTCTTTTAACAATGGTTATAGAAAATGTGAAACATCTGAAAGTTAGAAAATTAAGAATTCATAAGAACTGATAAGCACTGACAGCTTTTTTTGTTTTGCACTACAGTTTAAGGATACTATCAGGTACTTGAATTTGTTGTCACTTACACAAATAATAAAAAGTATTTATGAGTTTCCTTGGGATACAATTTGTATAAAAATCGTCTTTCTTTAAAGATTTTAAGAACTTGTGGTTGTGTTTTTTTTTTTCTAATTTAGAAAGTCATTTTATTGTTTTTAAAAACTTAACCTGATAGAGAAACCAAAGACCACTTAATAATTATATTTTAACCAGTGTAATTAAAACCTATCTAGGTAGGGAGAGAAGAGGCAGAAAATAAACTGGAGCAAAAGCAGAAAATAGTGCAGGAAATCAGACACTTGCTCCTAGAGAAATCAAATATATTTAGCCCTAGTCAAAAGCTAGCTACATTCTAAAGTAATGTTTAGAATGATAGCATGCATGCAAAAGTTACTGATAAATGATAATCAAAGCTACCTTAAACAGTATCTCCTTCTTTGCCTCAATATTTTATTAAATGCCAAAAAAGAGTCACTAGGCTTCACAAAATCTAGTACTTTGCTTCATTAGTCAATCCAACCTCACATATGAGAAACTTCTCTACAAATTTGGAAGAACCAGATTAAAGTGAATGTGCAATAAAGAATAATGTCTTTCTAGTCATTGTAGCATAGAAAAGACTCCTAGTCTCTTGAGTCATAGAGTACACAGAAAAGAATGAAATATAAAAGGATTCCCAAAACAGTAGTGAGAAAAGGTTAAAATCTGATTTATTTAATATAATCCTTGTTTTAAATGATAGCTTCTGAAAAACTGTAGCTATCTGATGAGGCAAAAAAAAAAAAAAAATATATATATATATATATATATATATATATATATATATTTATTTATTTTAGTTGCTGCGACCCAGGCTTGTTAAAACAACAATACTTGAAGCCTAATATCCCATCTTTTTTTTTCTTTTCTGACAAAGCTTAATGTAGGCTTTGTGACTATATAAAAAGCTCACATGTCAAATCTGACTATAAATGCAAATGAAGAGTTCTTTCTTGGGATCATGATCTCTAGAACACAAGGAGAAACAGTAAAAGGAACTTGGAATGGAAGATTTATCTTTAAAGTAAAGAAATTTATAAAATAAACCATCTAAAACATTTTTACAGGGACGCCTGGGTGGCTCAGCGGTTGAGCACCTGCCCCAGGCTCAGGGCGTGATCCGTAGTCTCAGGATCCGGTCCCACATCAGGCTCCCTGCATGGAGCCTGCTTCTCCCTCTGCCTGTGTCTCTCTCTACCCCCGCCCCCCCCCCACCCCGTGTCTCTCATGAATAAATAAATAAATAAATACAATCTTTTTTTTTTTTTTTTTTTTTTTTTTTTAACAAACAGAGCCATAAGAAGGCTCAAAACCAGGAACCTGCATGATCATACCTAATGTTTTAAAAAGATCACTGGCTGCTGTGTAGAGCACGCACTATGCGGTTAAGAATGGAAGTTTGGAGGCTAGTTGCAAGTCCATGGAAGTCCTTGAGAAAGAATGGTGGCTGGGACTGAAATATTTGTGAAGGATGGGGTTAGATTTTGGATATTTGGAGATTCACAGGACTTGTTGATAGATCAGTAAGTCAAGAAATTAGGAGACAAATCAAGAATTACTAGCCAATTACTACGCAACTGGTGACACAGGTGCTGCCAATTACTGAGATGGGGAACACTTCTGAAGATGTAGGTTTAAGGAGTGAAATCAAGAACTGTGTTTGGATTTGTTAAGACTGAGATGCCTGTTAAACTTTGATGAGATGATGAAGTGTTGGAAAAAAAAGTGCCAGGAGCTAGAGGAAGGTCAGAGCTGGAGATCAATTATTTGGAAGTCATTAACATATAGATGACATTTAAATCCATAAAACTAAATGAGTTCACCTGGAGAGAATGATTAGCTAGAGAAGGGAGCTGGGATCTCCAACATTCAAAGACCAGTCAAAAAAAGAGGATGGTCAGCAGAGGAGACTGAAAAAGAATGGGCAGAGACGTAGGAAGAAAATCAGCCAACTGTTTCCGTAACAGGAAGGAGTGGTTAACAGATTGGAATGCTGCTGAGGTCAGGTAAGGGAGGAACAGAGAGAGGACCAATGAAGGGACCTAGTCAGGTGCAATCTCAAGAGGTGTGACAGAGACAACCTAGAGTGAATTGAGCAGAGGATGGGAGGTAAAGAAGTAGACACTGCTTTTCAAACACATCCTTAAAACATAATCCTTCTCTCTTTAGGTGTACCCTTGAACGAAGACTTTACTGCAATTATTTGTTCACAGATCTGCCTGTTTGTATTAAAGCACAAGTACTTTCTTGATGGCAGGGACCATCCAGGACTTACTCAGCTTTTTATCTCTAGTGCATAGTTCTATGCCTGGCACGTGCCAGAAAATTACTAAGTGTTTGCTAAATGAATAAATGAATATTTGGCAGTTATAATTCTGACTCTTACCTCTTAATCTTAAAAAAAAAATCTTAAGATACTCAATTGAGTTTCTACTACATGTATATGTTTTCTGGTTCTGAGGCATCATGATTTCTGATAATGGAAATCAAAAGCAATGATACTAAGTTATTTTTAAACATGCCAACACTTAAGTTTCTAGGTAAGCATATCTAGATCCTTAAACATCTCAGTGAATCTTATCAGTAAATTTAAGCCTGGCTTCACCTTTGAATAAGTGGAAATTCTTCTAGACAAGATTATCTCCAAGGACCATGCAACCATACCTAGTCCATTAAAATGTATATGTATAACCAAAGCTTTATGAGGTCACATTATTTTTTTGTTTAATTTTTCCCAGTGAAACTAACAACAAAAAAGAGAATCAAAACACCAAAACAGAAATGGAGGTAAAGTGGAAGTGAACACATTGCCTCCTTTAAGGCCTCCAAAATAATTTCAAAATGATGTTGGAAATGTAAATTCAGGTACTTTATACAGTGTTACTTAATGTTTCTAGTCACTAGGGACAGAAAACACAGGTCTGATCTTCATGTTATAATCAAATTATATTTTCACATTATCTGTGCTTGATGATGGTCTTAAGTGCAATTTATAGAGGTTATTAAATAAAATCTATGAAAATATAAACAAAAAAATCTCTGCTCAAAACCAAAAATTTCTCCCACTTAATAATTTCAGCTTCCTCCCAAATATCACCAATCCCCCAAATTTTCATTCAAATGTCAAAGTTTATAGGATATGTGAACAATTTAGCACTGTTCTAGTCTAGTGTCAGACTCCCGAATATACTTCTTAAATATAAAACACCTAATCAAATCTAAGTCTCTTGGTCACCAAACAAAAGATTAAACATTTACTAAAATGGTACTCATCTTCTCTGTGCCCACCCCACTCTCCCAACTACTTCTGATTTCCCCTTTTTCTACCAAGAATACCTGTAGTCCTGAGGGCTAGAAATCTCAATTCAATCTTACTCCTTTAAAACCTGTTAAAGTCTAGAGACTGTATTCATCTCTAATGTCTTCCATAAGCATCCTAGTTTACTCTGGCCTGGAGTACATACTTCATCCTAACTTGTCTACTTCCTTCCAGATTCATGTTCTATTTATCATGCAACACTGAGGCCAGGATAATCCTAAAATACAGCTCAAATCTCTTTATATTTCTATTCAGTGTCTTCCCAGTGTTGACAGAATAAAATTTAACCTTCTGTAATTTCCCTTTCCTCTCTTAAATTCAACTATATTTTTCTCCTATATTAACTTCAGGTTAAGTAGAATATGGTATTCCTTGGAATTCCTCAGACCCTGCTGTAACTTGTCTTTTTTTTCCTGCTGTAACTTTTCTAACGCTGTCCTTCCCTCTGCTGGAATTGTAGTCCCCCACCTAGTCCTTGCCTGCTAAAATCTTGCAAATATCCTTTAAGACCTGAGGATGCTTTTTAGACCAATAATATATAGGATCCCCAATAAGAAAGGACATTTATACCATTTGTCTAACTAGTTACTATAAAACCAGCAGCCAAATGCTCTGACTATAGAGTTCAATTCCGGGTGCTAATTTGACTCATGAATTTTAAGGAGCAGGCAGCCTAATTAATTATAAGATTCTCTCTTCTTATAGCCTATATTAAACTGCCAGCCACGGAAATGCTAGATTTGGCTTTTGTTGGCAAAGTATTAGTGAAGGCTCTTAAACTCGTTTTTCCTAAATATTTAACAGGGCTCTCAAAGGCTATAATGCCATGACAGAAATTATAAATAGGTAGGAAGAAAGAGAGGGTGAGAGCAAAAGAAAAGAAAGCAATTTTCCTTGGTAAATTTGAGCTGAGTTATGTCTTTTTTTTTTTTTTTTTCAGTTTCAATTTGGCTCTGGAAATATGGCTATTAATTACCATATTCTACTCCAGACCTGCTTTTCTACATTTTTGCATTAAGTCATGGAAAATGTAGTATGGAACTGAGATATGCAAGACAGTCAAATGTGGGGTAATATACACATCGTTTTCTTTATTCTAAAACTTAGCTGATCTTAAATGTACAAATGCCCAGATCATCACATTTCAGGGACATCTTTTCAAATACTCCAAATACATTTGGCCCAGTGGGCAAATACCTGACCTGGACTCTGGTGCCAGGCTCCTGAGCCTCTCTGTGGTCACTGCAAATTGTTAAAAATGACCCAGGATTGGTTCAGCTGAAATTCTAATTTTCCTCTGTTGGCTTTATCACAACTTACCTAGTAAGCACTGCCTTCATGAATTTTTTTTTTTTTTTTTTTTTTACAAGTGCAAATGGAGCAAATGGAAAGGCTGGATCTGGTGATTGTCTTCCATAAGCTTTCCTGTAAATCATTCCAAGAATTATACGCCCCTTTCCTTTTAAACTCTTTTCTTGAACATGTTCCAATCCTTCACATATGTTCTTTCTTTCTCCTTCCAATTCGGGTGCCAAAGTTCCCTGTCTATCTTTTTAGGCAATCTGGCTACTGCTTTTCTCTGGGAGGAGCACTCTTCTTTGCACTGAGCACCTGATCATTTGAATAAAAATTCCAAACACTTAACTGCAACACGAGGTACAAATTTGACTTTACTCAATAAAAAGCATGTAAAATCAAGTTCAGCCTGAAGATGGGTCTAAGGTAGAAGTCAGTAAGATTAATGTTTTAAACTTAAACCTGGCAACAATTAAAAAGTGCAAGAAAAACAATGTGATGATGCAAGCCTCTTTGTTTTGGTTAATAAACATGTCCTATGGCAGTGACAATTCTGTGCTGGCAGGTCTGGATCCTCAAGTAATGCCTTAAGAACAGGGTCTTCTATATTTATAATGCAGATTATTGAACACATACACACTCAAAATTGTTTGAGGACAGGCAGAAAAATGGGAGATGAGAAAAAAGTTTAAGGTAGGAATCTTTTCTATGCCTTAAACCATAAATATAAAATCAAATGCTAAAAAGTTCACCTGGTAGAAAGACCAGTTAAGAGGAAATCACCTGCCTCATGATTTGTGGAATCAGTGATTTTGAAAGATCAAGTAACATACAAACGGAGCTATTGTGAAGGGCAGTAACTTTGGAGGTTTATGCTTTGATTGGAAATAACAGTATCGGGCAATACTGAGAGTTTTTCATGCAAAATTAAATGTAAGTGTATTTGTACAAAATTTCAAAACACTATAATTTTCCTAGAAGACACTTATCAAAGAAGGAAAATTCATTTAAAGCCAATAATTAGAGTTGCCAAGAGAATATAACAGACACCTTCTTAAACACATCCGCTTTCTGATTTTAGGCATGGGGAATGTAAAGTCCCTGCCAAACACACCTATGCAAGGGTTTTTATGTAATAGGTAAACATGATGATATTATTTGAGCCACCATCTTCGAAACAGACTAAATATTAAAAAAAAAAATAATTTGACAGGCTCAGCAACGACAGAATTTGATAACAGTTTGATATTTTTTCTTACTATAAACGTCAGAATAAGCCAGCTACACATTACTGAATTAGCTAAAATATATTGTAGAATCAAGAGCTTTAATTTTAAATACAGTTTTAGGATACATTTGGAAGAAATATGTAATTACAGTAATATATATTCACTTAAAGTATGCAGCGCTTATACAGACCACGCAATCACAAACATCAATTTAGGATGAATATAAAGTTGTAATTTGTAACTTTATTTAGCAACTTTCCTCTCATTTAAAATAACCTGTCTACAGTTCAAAAAAAAAAAAGTAGCTTTGCAATATATCCTAGGTATCTGTATTATTATGCCTAAATTTACTTTCCATTTGACACTTTTTAATATACGATCAATTTGAAACTGTTTCCGCATTCATATTGAGTGGAAAACAACTTTTAGGAGATACTTACTCCAATTCTAACTCCCATTCTTGGACTCACAATTTCTCCTCTCTCCCCTACCCCTAATCCCTGTGTTGAAAGATTCTCAAGATAGCATTTTTCATTTCTCTAAAAATAGAAAACTTGAATAATGATGGTCAATTAGATTTGTCTTTTGAAACAGTGAGGAATTGTTTCCAATTGAAGATTCTGTTGTACCATAATAACCTCATATACTAGTTAAATTAATTATACTAGTTAATTAATTATATCTAAAGAACTTTTGCATTCTGCTTAAATCGTAGTTTACTAAAATCCCCGAATTTACCTCCCTGAAATCTTAGGTCAAGCGGATTAATTTAGAAGAGTAAATCTAGTGGGCAAAGTAATCTGAGTAAAAATAACTTTCTGATGCATAATTTAGGAAACTTGAAATTTCTGGCTCTTAGAAAGTCATCCAAATATGAGGAATAATAGTCATAACTTTGTACAGGCCAAAGTCAGTTGAAGGCCACCTGTCAAGCATCAACCTTCCTATCTGAGCACAGGAATGGTGGGGACAGTTTTCTATGAATATTAAAGCCCAAAAAATAAAAAAATAAAAAAAAAATAAAGCCATTTTTCCTCAAGAGGGAATAGGCTTGACCACCAGAAACTTCTTCCCATTTGGCCAATATGTGCCAATGTATTTCTAAACAGCTGCTACAATTTCAAGTCCTGGGTCCTACTTCTGATAAGAGCGTAAGGTATAAAAAAAACCAAGTAAGTTATCTTCCTATTGGAAGATAAAAGCTTAGCCAGATGCTTACTGCTAGCAATTCCATGATGGGAGAGCCCTAGTCTGGCCTGAAAGGTCACGGAGAACACATCTGTAGGAGACTTAGCTGAACACACTAGAGTAAGTATGAACATTGCAGTCCCCTGAAAGGTCCCTCATTTCTTTTCCTACAGCCTCTTCCCACTTCTCAACCACCTGGGATTAATATTCTCACCCCAATTCCCACTTTTCCAAGACCCTTAAAAAAAGTATTTTGTAGCTGAAATGACAGTGAGGCCTGTGGTCAGAAGCTGGTTAAGTCAGAAACAAAGCAGTGTCCAATTGCAAAGGCCCAGTCGGTTTATTTCTTCTTTCTCTTCTTTTTATTGTCACTGCTTCTGACACCAGCTTTTCAGGAGAAAAGGAATGCCAGGACTAACTCTGTCTACCTGGCTCCGCCCTCAGAAAGGTGGAAGGACTTGGAAAAGTCTTCTCCCTTTCTCTTCTCTGCTTCAATACGCAGTGACCAGACTCGTTAATTTGCATGCAGAGAGATGGAAAAATATAGTAATGACATTAATCGGCAAAGAGGTAGTTAGGACCAAAAAAAAACAAAAACAAAAACAAAAACAAAAAAAACCCCAACAAAACAAACCCCAAAACCCACTGACTTCAGTACCTTTGACTATAAAAAGTAAAAAGAAAAAGAATCAAGAACTAAATGGTGGGTTGAGAGAGAATTTTTGATCTCCTGTTTCTTGGAAGGTACTGGCATATAAACGTGAGGACTTTTGGAGTCAAAGTATTTTAACCTTAATCCCAAGCATATCGCACTAAAATGTAGAAGGCAGATACGAAGGTAGAAAAACAATTATCTCCTTTGTGGGCCTCAGCCTGGATTATTGAGCACTGGATGCTCCTGGCACCTCACTTTCCACCGGCACCATCCCTTCCCATTATGGGTCTCCTCACCGACCTCTTCCCTGCCAAGTGTAGAGCGTCTGTCAATTTTGCTGTAATCAATTGTACAGTTTGCCTTTCGTCCTCTCAAGGTGGTTGGTGACCTACTGTCCCCAGAGATGAATCTCCCTACGCTCCATGTGTCTGTCGGTCTCTGACTGAAAGTTGGCCTTCTCCTGCTGGCTTCTTCCTCTTCAGCCTGTGTGTTTTTCTCTTCACAACCCTGACCTACCTTCTTCCCAGTGTCATTCCTTCCCACGCCCTCCCTTTGGAACTGGCAAGCTTATCTCTCCATCTCGCAGGGCTGAGTTTCTCTCCATTGTCTGCATCTGTCCTTCTGCTTGCCTATCTGGCCTCCCCATATGGGCCTCCCACTCCATGCTGGTCCTGATCTCTCCCCGGCAGGTGTACCTGTCTGGGAGCAGTTACTGACATACGCAGTTTTTTTTTTTTTTTTTTTTAATTTATTTATGATAGTCACACACGGGGAGAGAGAGAGAGAGAGGCAGAGACACAGGCAGAGGGAGAAGCAGGCTCCATATCCGGGACCCCGACGTGGGATTCAATCCCGGGTCTCCAGGATCGTGCCCTGGGCCAAAGGCAGGCGCCAAACCGCTGCGCCACCCAGGGATCCCCTACACGCAGTTTTGTATTTCTGTTTCCTTGCGTTCCTATTAGCGGGTGCACACGCACTCCCCAGCCCCAAATGAGGCTTCTTGCCTGGATTTCTCAGTGCGTCTGAAGGTACTTCCCCCCGCCCCTGTGCACGAACGCCTCCCTCTCCCCCCAAGTCTGAGTGTTTTCCACCTTACACTTTTCTGGTGGATAACATACGTGCCCACTCAATTCTCTGAGTGCCCTCCTGAGCAAGTCCACCTCTGCGCGCCTCTTGTATGTACACCTTACACCCTCAGGAGTCCATGTGCCTCCCTCTGCGCGCAGGGGGCCTCTCGCAAGAGGAGTCTCCCTTCACCCAGCTTCACAAGCTCCCACTGAAAACCACCAGGTTTCACACCTCTCTGGCAGCTCTGCTTCCAAAGCCGTCTTCCTTCTATGCATTTAAAGTACCTGGCACTAGTGGGAGCTCAACAGATGTTAATTCCGTTCTCCACTTTTTATCTGAATAACTATGTGAGTCTGCGTCCGGGTGTCCCTCTGTGCCTGTTTCAGTTAACTGAAGCATGTTGTCTCGTATGGACTGGACTGTCAGTGTGCCCCGTGGGGTGGCTTTTGTTTTTTTGTTTTGTCTTGCTTTGTTTTTTGCTTTTTTCCTCCCTCCTCTCAGTTGTAAGCGTTACCGATCTCTCGGCGGGTCTCTATCCCTCCGCTTTATACATCCATACGCTTCCTGTCCGTAAGCGGCTTCCCCAGGCACACTGGGTCGTGGCGTGTCTTCTCGGGTCTCTCCCTACCCTCCTCCGCCGCTTGTTAAATGCCATGATTTTTTTTCCCTCCCCCAACGAGAAGACGCGTTTCTACGGCTTGTCCTCCGGCGGCGGCGGCCCGCGTGCGTCTCTAGGAGCCCCAGCCGTCCTGGAGCCGTGTTAGGCGTACGCGGGGGGCTCTCCCGAGCGCGGGGTGCACGGGGGGCCGAGACCCGGGGCTCTGCCCCGCACGCCGCGGACCCATCCCCTCCCCCCCGCCCCGCGTCCTCATCCGTCGCGCCGGGCGGGCGCGAGCCCGAGACACAGCCGGTGTCTGGGTCCGAGGAGCCTCCGCGGACCTTTGTGTCGCTCCCGGGGGGAGCGCGGGGTGTGTGTGTGTGGTTCTCCGGGGCACGGTGCTGGTCCCTCTCCGGGGTCCCCGAGTTTCTGCGGGTACAAGGCGTGCCCCCCGCCCGGCGCTGTACCTGCGGCCCCAAGTCCTTGGAGCGCAAGGTGCGTCCCGCCTCCGCGCGCGGGGCTGCGGGGCCCCCGGGCAGCTCGCGGCCGGCGCAGCGCCCGCCCCGCTCCCCCCTCCGTCCCAGAGCGCGGAGTCATCTCCGCCGGCTCTCGAGGGCTCCCCTCCCGCCCCGGGACGCGCAGCGCCAGGAAACCCGCGGGCGCCGTCGGAAAGTCCCGCAGCGGCGGCGCGGCCGGGCCAGGGCTGCGGCTGCCTCGGCCCTGCCGCCAGGGGCCGCCCGCCCGCCCGCCCGCCTCCCGACGCCCCGGCGCCCGGCCGGCCCGGGACGGCGGCGTCAGCGACCCTGCCCGGCCCTGCCCGGCCCTGCCCCGCCGGCCTCGCCGCCGCCGCCGGGAGCGCCGGGAGCGCCGGGAGCGCCGGGAGCCACGGCTCGGCGGCCCCGAGCCCCGGGAGGCGCGGGCGCCCCGGCCGGCCCGCTCACCTTGCGGCCCTGGTAGGTCTCCAGCGCGCGGATCGCCGTCTCGGTGAGCTTCACATGCAGCACCGTGATGTTGTCCTGTCCCAGCCGCCCGCACGACAGCCCGTAGCGCTGCTCCTCCCGCAGGCCCGCCGCCCCCCCCGCCGCCATCTTAAACTCCCCGGGGTGCCGGCGCCGACGCCGCTCGGGCTTCAGCCTCCACTGCGGCCGCGGCTGCCTGGGCTTCTGCAGCCGCCGCCACAGCTACGGCCATCCCGCTGCTGACGTACTATCATATACTGCGCGCAGCCAGACCTCGGGCTGCCACCGCCGCCGCCGGCCCCGCCCCCGGGCGCTGGCCCCGCCCCCGGGCCCGTCCCATTGGCCGCGCTCCCCCTCGGGACCGCCTTCATTGGCCGCCCTCCACCCTCCCGGGGGCGGGGCCCAAAGTCGCCGGAGTTTCGCTCCCGGGACGGGACGTCCGAGGTGAGAGAGGCTGACGTCGAGGTGACGCGCCAACTTAATCACATCTGACGTCACGCGTGGTCGTCTGGGCTCGCGGGCCGCGATTGGCCAGGCTGGCCCGGGGGCTCCCCGGCTAATTGGGTGTCCAGGTGGCCTGGCCTGGTAACCTGGACTCGGAGCCCCGCCCGCTGGGGGGAGAGTAGTGGAGACCCGGGGGAGTAGGGGAGTCTTCCTGCCCCGCTGGCGCCTGGAGAGGAGGACACCCCCACCCTCCACCCCACCCCCACCCCCACCCCCAGAGTGTGACCAAGTAAGCCCTTCGTCCCCCGACGGTCGCGGACGCTTGTGGAGCTTGGTGTGTGCGTGTGAGGCAGGGCGAGGTAGGCGGAGTCCCTGGAGAGCATCTTCTCCAAACTCCGTTTAGTGTTGGAGGGCCGGTGACATTGGGGAGCACGCCCTTCTTGGGCGTCTCACCCGAACCTTGAAATTAGCGAGCCGCCCCTAGGCTTTGGGGGCTGCGCTGGAACACGGGGAGCCCCCGAGGTACAGCACCCAAGGCGTACGTGCCTTTGCTGTGCCGGGCACGGCGCGATGGAAAAAGGGAACTTCTAGGTCTTTCCCACTGTGTGCCCGGCTCTGACCCCAGAGGGACAAATCCCGTCGCTCCGGGGCTCGCCCCAGGGCCAGAGTTGGGTCTTTTTATGGGATGTGTGGAGTATGATCCTTTCCGAGGACCATTTGAGAGTAGAACTGGGATTGACCTAAATTCAGAGAAACGTCGACACCTGTCGTTCTTCGGTTTCTGCTTGAGCTCTGCTCACTTCGCTTTACATGGATGTGGGAAGGCCCAGCTCCGAGGCTCCGCGGAGGGGGCGAGGGCGTGCGGGCCGGGCAGGCGTGGCTAAGCCCCGAGCCTCGTCGGGAGCCCCCTTCAGGCGGTGCTTGCGTGGCCAGACAGGCTTCCTGTCGGGGAGGACGAATTAACCAGGTGATGCAGAACACCAGGGAGAAAGAAAGCATTGGAAGGATCGAAACCCTTACAAGGCAGTATGTAAAAAAAAAAAAAAAAAAAAAAAAAAAAAATTGTTTCCCCCAGATTGAAACCCTTGCTGCGTTTTATAGGGATTCCCTAGAAAAATGGAAAGGCTTTTAAGCAGTAGTGCCCATCCTTTTAAATTGGGTAGGGCTGAGATTTTCCCCAAAGATCCAAGTGGGAGTTGTTTTTTTTTTTAACGATTCATCCCCCCCTCACCCCCCCCCCGAATCAATCCCTTCCCCATCCTACAGATACACCGCCTCTTGATTCTGCCCCGTGAGCATCGCATGTGTGTAATAGGAATTATAGAACTAATTCTCCGTCCACCGAGTATGGGGTAAGTGGAAACATCTGTATTAGCTGCTGGTTACATCACAGGAGACCATTTTTTTTTTAAGTTGACAATTTGCATACACTGGAATTTGCTAGCTGTTAAGACGTGATTAACACGTGTCAATTCCGTTGACTAGAGTGTAAATTACCTTAAATGCATTGACTAAAGAAATTAAGGTTAATTGTCAGGTTTGATCGGGTTGGTAGTGAAATGAAATAGACAGGCCAAAAAAAAAGAAAAAAAAGAAAAAAAAAGAAAAGAAATAGGCCAGGCAAAAGTCGGTGGAGGCAGGCTTTTTTTTTTTTTTTTTTTTAACGTTTTATTTATTTATGAGAGACACAGAGGCAGAGACACACACAGGCAGAGGGAGAAGCAGGCTCCATGCAGGGAGCCCGACGTGGGCCTGGATCCCCGGACTCCAGGTCACGCCCTGGGCTGAAGGCGGCGCCAACCCCCCCCAGCCACCTGGCTGCCCTGCGGGAGGCAGGCTTTTAATGGACGCGCTGTCCGGTGAGGTACGGGGGCCGCAAGGGGGTGAGACAGGGGAAGTCGGGCTTTATATTTATTTTTAAAGATTTTTTAATTTTTTTATTTATTCATGAGAGACACAGAGAGGCAGGCCCCATGCATGGGGCCGGATGCAGGACTCGATTCTGGGGCTCCAGGATCAGGCCCTGGGCCGAAGGCGGCGCTAAAGCGCTGAGGCCCATCCCCACCCTAATCCCCCCCGCCCTAAATGCGGGCTTTATAAGGGAGGGTAAGGGGTTGTGTCTATGTGGGGTGATAGGTTTTGGGGCGTATTACTGGCGGAATCGGTATGGGGCGATAACTGCCCATGCCCTTATATGGGGCCTGGGTAAGGTGCGGGACCGTCTCCTGCTAGCTCCCGTTGTCCCATGATGACATGTCCTCGGGGGTCTGCTGGTGGCGGGAAAGTCCTGAGGCGGGGGTGACAAGATGGAGGGTCCGCCGCCATATTGTTGGTGCCCCCCTCCCCCGGTCCCCCTCGATCCCGCCGGCCCAACAGTAGTCACAAAAAATGTCTTCCTTGAATTATTCTTTCCTCATGTTTGCTCTACTTTAATAGAGAAGGACTGACCGCATAGCTAAGACCCTAATTATTTTGGTGTGTGTGTGGGGGGGGGGGGGGGGGAGGAGGCATCTGACCAGAACAAGCAGAAGCTATATCTCATTACTTTTCTGGTGAAAGTGGGTAAATCCCTGCCCACATGTCACGTTGGTCTGTTACTCAGGCCTTGTGATGACACCCAAGGAATGGGATAGGATCAAGGATGGTTTGTCACTGCCCTTTTTGGGAAAAATATGACTTTATGTATGATCAGCACCTTAGTAGTAGTTGATTTTCTTAATTGTGGTGGGAAAATTTCTCAGGTCCTATTTCAGTGGGTAACATAATCTTTCACTGGGCGATATCTTATTATAGTGAGTTATTGTTTGTTTATAGCTTTCCTCTTTTGAGCTTTTCAGCTGAGGAAGGAAGCAATGATCAGGTGCAAAGTAGTACAGTCCTCTAGTAGTGCGTGTCTTCATTACATAGTACACCTCAGGCCCACCTGAATCAGAGGAGCAAGTTGTGATGCTCATGCGGGTAATTCGTGTGGAGGGATCTGATGAAAGTTGCTCTTTGGGAAGTTTTACAGTTTAGAGATATTTTTTGTATCATTCAGAGTAAATAACAATTATTGAATGCCAATTAAGTGTAAAATGCTGTGGATTTTAAAATTAAACTGTGTAGTCTCTTATTTAAAGGAATGTTCTGTAGGATTATGGCAAATGAACCAAAGGACTCTAAGCAGAGCAGTTAGAGAACTAGAAAATGCTAGTTTGGGGGATTAGTGGTGATTAGCTCAAAAATATAAGAAAAAGAAGTCTGGACAGGTTTTGTAGAGGCGGTTGGACTCAAATATCTCTGGAGGGCTGAGTGGATTCTAGATAAGTAGAGGTGGTATAGATGGGGAGAGGCCAACTGAAATGATCAGAATGATTATGCTAGCTGAACCCTTTCATTTTATGAGTGAGTAAACTGAGGCATTGTTCATTCAAAAGCAACCTGTTTAACCTATTACAACCGGGAGAGGTAAGTCTCTAATTGAGACTTCCTCTTCTAGTCACTATATACATTAAATAGTCTTTTGGAATTAATAAATGAGAAGAAATAAGTCTTATATGATAATTCAGCACAAGGAAAAGGCAAAATAGACTGACATAGGGTCTGCTCCATTTGTGATATCTAGTGTACAAAATGGGCAAAGGACTATGAACATCTGTCTTTGCTGGTCTTCAAATGGTGTGCCACCCCTTATTCCTGGTTGCCATGTATATAATGACCATTTTTCACTTCTCCTTTGGAGCTGAGCTCACTAGTTCAGATGCCTTCAGGGGCTATTAAGTACTCAAAATAAATGAAACGGGCCAGACGGTGCCACAGGGACTGAAGGTGCTGGACTGTGGTAAGCTGAGGGTGTCTAAAGGGTTTAGCAAATTTCCTGGTCCAGCTGATTGTTGCAAGGTGAACATGCAGGGGCCCAGTGTTGTCCAGTCTTCTAATTTTTAAAGAAAGCTGGAAATCACAGATTTTACGTGAGCTTTCTGATTTTTACTTGTTGGCATCCTATCTGAAATTTGCCATAAACATTTTGTGGACATAAAAAACCTCATTGTGCCTGAGTTAACCCCAGCTTTCTAGTTCTCAACCTCTGCTTTAGTGATTTCCAGTGCACAAGGCTGTTCTGTCTTATACTTGTCTTAGTAGTTTTGTTTTTTTAAAGCTGCCTGTAAAAAAGTCCTGCTAATGTCTTCATATAATGCATTGGCTTCTGTTAGGAAAAGAGAACACGGAATCTTATAGAGTTACAGCAGGAACTCTCTGGCAATTCTTTTTCCACATGGAAATTCTTTCTCCCTGGAATTCTCTCTCCTTGATGGCTCCTGTCCCCATTGGGTTTGACCTTGTACCATTATACTTTCAGTTCTGTGCAAAAAAATCTCCTCCTTTCCTTTGACACAAGTTAAATGGGAGTTTGATAGTTTTAAAAGAAATTCACTGAATATTTATAGAGAATAAAAGTGCAATACCTACAAGAAAAGCACGTAAATATTTATTGCCTAAACACAGATTTTAAGCTAAACAATTATTGTAAACCTGTGATTATTATTTACTTCACTCCATTTAAGTATAAGAAATGTCACATTGTGTTATCATCTTAATTATTATTTTTGCTAAATCTGACTCTGAGGTTGCCATCTCACTGTATGGTAGAACAGTAAATCCAGAGGTGCTACAAAGGTCCCAGAATATATGAGGAAGATTGTCTGGTCTATTCCATCACTGCTGATATTATCCACTGGAAGCTCAAGAATTTCCCTTTAGGAATGGTTTGTGATTGCGTGTAATCTAGATAGAAGGAACCAGATGACCTGAATTGAAACTGGGCTTACGTAAAAAACATACTGGTTTTATTATTATTATTTTTTAAGATTTTATTTATTTATTCATGAGAGACACAGGCAGAGGGAGAAGCAGGCTCCATGCAGGAAGCCTGATGCAGGACTCGATCCCGGGACTCTAGGATCACATCCTGAGCTGAAGGCAGGCGCTAAACCACTGAGCCACCCAGGGATCCCCATACTGGTTTTATTTAGATTGTGTGTTTGTTTGGTAGTGAGGTTGACAGTGGCACTGATGGAGATTATGAGAAAGGAGGCTGAAACTTTTTAAGTACTGCTTGGCACAAAACATTTCATGGTGGTAGTCTACATGATTTCTTGGAAGGTATAGCACATCTGGGAACTTTTCCGAGACTGGCAGCTTTGGGTATCGAATCTAGCCTCTCTCTCCAGGTGTGCACTTTCTAGGGATGGTGAAAAGACAGTGGACTTGATTTGCATTCTTCCTGGAATTGGCATCCTTTGCCCTTCCTAATCCTGGGGAAGCTATCCTGACTCTAGACTTCCACCTCTACACTCTCTTAGTCTCTAAAGTTTTTTTCTCTTCTTAGGACAGTCTGATTCTTTTCAAAAATTATGATATGGGAGTAAGGAAACTATCCCCACCCCCCCACCCCTCCCCCCACACACCCATACCCATGTTTTCATCCTCCCCTCCAGTTCAGATCCCTTCTTTACTCTTGGTGGAGCTGAGTAGAGAAGGCTAGGTGAGTAGAGCTATCGTTTATTTTTTCAAATGTATCAAAAACACAACTCTGGCTTCCTAAGATGGTAGTACTCAGTACTCACTAACACTTCTTTGGCCTTCTTTCCCTCTTTATTGTTTGCCTTTCCCTACTTGAGGAGCAGTCTTGGGCAAGTTGTACAATTCTTTGAAAGCAAAAGACTCTGGTTGAATTCTCCTGCATGCCAAGAAAGTTCTCCTTTCCATGCTGATTGAGAAACTTGTCCTGTCCATAGAATTGCACACGATAGTGACCAAAGTATCCCTTTCTTGCACATAATAATTATTTTTATGGCTTTTCATTGTAATGCAAGGTGCCCTGAAAGGTGTTAAATAAGTTCTGAGAATGGGAAGAGTACTAATGGTGACTTCTGTCTTGTTTTGTACTAAAAAAGAACACATGTATTTAAATAAACTGAGGACATGGGAAGACCAGAGGAGACAAAATACCTCTTCAGCTTCTCACTTATAAACATGCTAATGGTGAGCCAAATGCCATCAATATTAAGAACGATATTGATAATAATAGGTTTTCTTTTTAAAAAAGATTTTATTTTCAAGTAATCTCTATACCCAGCGTGGAGCTTGAACTCACAACCTCGAGATCAAGAGCTGTACACTCCATTGACTGAGCCAACCAAGTGCCCCAGTAATAGCTTATTCTTGATGGAACTTTACAGTTTAAAAGCATCCAAGTTACATTGTCTCTGACTTTTCTCTCTACTCTGTGAGGTAGCTTTTGTTTTGTATTGATTTTACCTTTGAGGTAACTGAGACTCACAAAGACTGTGTATCACCCAGTTGTTAAGTGACAGAGCTTGTTCCAACCTAAGATTTTATTTTCCAAATCTAGCACTTCTATCTTTGAACATAGCTCTAAGGTCTGAGGAATTATACTGAACGCTCAGGTTGTCACAGTAAAATTATTAAAGAGAAAAGTGGGGGCATCTGGGTGGCTGAGTAGGTTGAGTGTCTGACTCTTTTTTTTTTTTTTAATTTATTTATTTATTCAGAGAGAGAGAAAGGAGGCAGAGACACAGGCAGAGGGAAGAAGCAGGCTCCATGCAGGGCAACCCGATGTGGGACTCGATCCCGGGCCTCCAGGACCACACCCTGGGCTGCAGGCGGCGCTAAACCGCTGCCCGAGTGTCTGACTCTTGAATTTAGGTCAGACCATGGTCTCAGGATTGGGAGATCAAACCTTGTACCACCTCCATGCTCGTTGCAGAGTCTGCTTGAGATTCTCTCCCCCCCACACCCCATCCCTACTCATGCTCTCTTTTTCTCAAATGAATAAATAAAATCTTAATTTTTTTTAAATGGCTGGTTCTACCATTTTGAGTTGCTTAGGGATTGGTTTTGTTATTGATCTTGAAAGTAAGACTAAGTGATTTGAATCCCCTCCACACCCCCACACAAATATCAAATAACCTAATAGTAAGAAGACAAAGTGATTAATTCATTTTTGGTTTATTATAGCTAGCATATTGACTTTAGTGAGATTTATGAAAGCTATTTTTATATCATCATAGATAATTTGTGATATATTGGAACCCTTGGTATAACAAATATGCATAGTATGTGGATGCCCATTTGAAAATACTCATATTATAATTTTAAATTGTAAAGATTTACAGTTGTTATCCTTACTTTTATTGCATGTTGTTCCTTTCTCTGATTTATTTGATAACGAGTCTTTGTTGAAAAGCACAATCCCCAATAACATCATTCTTCCCATGGGAAAATGATATTTTATGACCTGGTTTCTAGAACATATTATGGC
This sequence comes from Canis lupus baileyi, assembly GCF_048164855.1. Classification (NCBI taxonomy): domain Eukaryota; kingdom Metazoa; phylum Chordata; class Mammalia; order Carnivora; family Canidae; genus Canis; species Canis lupus. The sequence continues at coordinate 14,765,031 of NC_132839.1, read as the reverse complement.
AAAAAATACAGAATAAATGTGTCACACATATGAACACAGAAGGCTTTTGTGTTTCTACTTATAGGATTAGAATTGCAGCTACCCTGATTGCATTTTGTTTTCAATCAAGTATCGTATTTATCATCTTTGATCTTTTGATCTGTTATGGCCTACTGTTTGGGAGCTTTCACTATTGTGTTGAGTTTTGGAAATTTAAGAGTCAACATGACTCTTATAGGTTAAAATATTTACAGAATTGGAAACAAAACAGTATAGTTTAATACAGAATGCAAGATATGAAGATAAGGGATATTAGATGAGAAGTACTATACAGGCACTAGTTCAGTGGTGTAGGAAGTTCTGGATCGCTAGGACATATTTCAGCTCATTTGGGAAAAGCTTCATGGAAGAGTTAGCTTTAGGAAATCCAAGGTTTGTAATTGTGATAATGAGAGCATTGGAGCTTTCTAAATTTTGGGATCCTAGGAGCACTAGTTTGCTATCACAAGGTACTTTGGCAAAAGACTGTAATCTGGTTTAACTGGACTATGGGGCACATGAAGGTAGTTGTAACAGAGATAGAAAAGACAGGTTGAAGACAGATTGTGAAGAGAACTTTCAATATTGGATGAAGGAGTTATGGCCTTTTATCTGTGAGCAATGGGGAACCATTGGAGGCTTCTGACCAGGAAGTGACATACTCTAATCTATATGTTAGGATTAACTAGATGATAGCAGTATGGGTAATGGATTGAAATGGAGGAATACCAGAAAGAGGAAGCTGAATTAGGAGGTGATAGGTAATGAGGCCTGTGTTTGTGTATTGATAATGGGAACAAAGAAGAGGAGAAGGATATGAAAGACTCTTTGAAGGCAGAGTTCACTGATTTGACAGCTTTATTTGAGTATGAGAAGTGAGTGAGCATAAGGAATCAAAAATAAGTACTAGTCTCATGTTTGTTTGCTTGTCGATAGTATTGGTATAAAAAGGAAATAAGGAAACCAGAAAGGGAGCTAGTTTAGGTTAGAAGTAGTGGTATAATATATGAGTGAAAATGTTCAGGCATTTGGAAATGTGGTCCTTCGGCCTCAGAGTCAATCCCATTGAAATAATAGTAGGACTCCTAGAGCTGGACAAGTTTTCTGAGGGACATTTTGAGAAATGAAGAGGAGAAGTGAAAGTACTGGGAAGTTTACCCAAACCACACCCACCATAAGGGCTGTCCACCTCTTTCCCGTTAAGAATCATGACCATGTTGGGCCACTGTTACTGATAGGAATATTTTATTCCTGAGATATGTATGTATCCCTGTATATATTTCTAAGATTTTCCCAATAGTGGCATCATTCTCAGTCACTTGCCTTCAAATATTTTGGAGTGGGAGAAAAAGGGATGGAAAATTAACAGTTGTTTCTTAGGCATTGCATTTATTCAGTGTACACTCATGAAGATGTGTTGGCCTTGCACACTTTGTCCATTGGCTATGTTATGGCAGAAAGTAGGTGATGCAGTCAGTAATGGGGGAGCCTGAAGGCACTTTGATCTGAAATGTACCGGAAACAGGAGTGTACTGGGAGAGGATAAGCAGGAAGACCATGATCAGAGATAACTCTGTATCATTTGGAGGTTTGAAATAGGGTAACCATCAGTGGAAATAATGAAAAGTGTGAAGCTAAAGTGATAATGTGCAAAAAGAATTTAGTAAGAGATCTTTGCTGTTGGTAGTAGCCACATACTCATTGAATAAATTTCACTGGGTGTACATTGGTATTTAAAGTGATAATGCCCCCCTTTAAGTTGTCATAGCAAAATAATTTTAAAGATAATTTATTAACTGAAATGTTTTTGGTTTGTGTTTGTTACCTTGAAATTAGGGCCATTAAAACTGAGAATAAGGCAAGTTGCTCTTTGTTTCTGATTCTGTCCTTCTAATTTTACCTTGAATAAGTCCCTTCTCTTATGTGTAAAATGATTTTAGGTGACTTAAATGCTCTGGATATTTGAATTATGATTTCTCTTCAATATTTCTCAACTGAGCCAACATAAAAAAATGTAAAAAGTATAAGGTATGATATGATTTACCTGCCAAAGAATATTGGGCTCTAACAAAGATACATTTCTTAAAGACAAGAACTGTCCAAAATATTAATGATTTGTTACAACTCTGACTTCTGGTGAAAATACTGGTACTGGAGTCAGCGGATTGTGTTAAACTTCAGTAGTATAGAAAGCCAAGCAGCATGATTTAGCTTTGTCCAATGTTGACAAATCATGCAGGGAGGAAGAGATCTATGTCCTACGTAATCTTGATTGGATCAGTACTTTTGCCTCATTTTTAGGTTCCTGAATCTTAAAAAAAAAAAAAAAAAGTTTTTATTTTGTGACTTTAAAGTTAAGCTTTTTTTTTTTTTTTTTTTTACATACTCACTGTAAGCATATAGGTTTGAACAGATCGATTGATGTTATTTTTGAATATTTGCCAAAACAGAAACATGCCATTGGAAATTTACTTTAAAAATAGATATTTGGGGGCACCTGGGTGGCTGAGTCATTTAAGCATCTGCCTTTAGCTCAGGTCATGATCTCGGGGTCCTGGGATTGAGCCTCACATCAGGCTCTCTGATCATTGGGGAGTCTGCTTTTCCCTCTCCCTCTGTGCTCTCTTTCAAAAAACAAAAAAACAAAAAAACAAAAAAAAAAATTGAGAGCCTTTTTGGTATGCAATGACAATTATCCCTGAAAGTTTACTGTAAAATATTCAAGTGTTAGCTCAGAATAAGCTCTTTAAAATTTATTTTTAACTTATATGCAGTAAAATTTATTCTTTTTGTTTTATGTATATGATAAACAGGGCAGTTCTATCACTGCCGAAAAACTCCTTCATACCTTTCTCCTTGACTCTTCTGACAACCACTGATGTGTTTTCTATCCTTATGGGTTTTGCTTCTCTGGAATGTCACATAAATGGAATCATACAGATGCAGCGTTTTTAGTGTGACTTCTTTCACTTAGCATAATGCATTTGAAATTCATTCATCCATGTTGTTGTGTGTATCTGTAGTTTGTTCCTTTTTATTGATGAATGATATTTCTTTTTTTTTAATAAAATAATTTTTATTGGTGTTCAATTTACCAACATACAGAATAACACCCAGTGCTCATCCCGTCAAGTGTCCCCCTCAGTGCCCGTCACCCACTCACCCCCATCCCCCACCCTCCTCCCCTTCCACCACCCCCAGTTCGTTTCCCAGAGTTAGGAGTCTTTATGTTCTGTCTCCCTTTCTGATAATTCCCACACATGCTGAATGATATTTCATTGTATGGATGCTCCACAGTGTTTTTAGCCACCGATTGAAAAACATTTGCATTGTACCCAGTTTTTGGTGATTCTGCATAAAGCCACTACAAATATTCACAATGGTTTTGAAGTCAATGTAAGTCTTATTTCTCTTGGGCAAATACCTAAGAGTGGAATTAACTGCCTATAGTGAGTGTGTATTTAACTTCATAATAAACTGCCAGATTATTTTCCTAAAGGGTCCGTACCATTTTGCATTTGAGAGTTCAGGTTTCTCTGCATACTAGCCAGCACTTCATATTGTTATTCTTTTTGTTTTTAATTTTAATTATTCTACAGAGTGCATATTAGTATCATATTGTGGTTTAATTGAATTTCCCTCCATGACTAATGATATAGAATATCTTTTCCTGTGCTTATTTGCTTTCCTCATATCCTCTTGGCTGAATTGTCTTTTCACATCATTGGTCCATTTAAAACATTTGGTTGTTTCATATCGTTGAGGTTTGAAAATTCCATATATATATAATTCCACATATTTATAGAAGTTCTTTGTCAGATATGTGATTTGCAAATGTTTTACTCTAGTCTGTGGCATATTTTAAATTCTTTTATATTGTCTTATGCAGAGTAAAATGTGTCTTTTTATAGGACAAAGAAAACATTTTTAATTTTGATGGAGTCCCAATTTATCAATTTCTTATGGATAGTGCTTTTGGTGTTATACCTAAGAATTTTGCCTAGCTAAAAGTCACAAAAATTTTTGCATATGTTTTCCCTAAATGTTTTACAGTTTTACATTTATATTCAGGTCTGTGGCCCATTTTGAGTCAATCTTGGAGTAAGATATGAGGTATATGTCTACGTCCTTTTTTTTGCATTTGGATATGTACAAAAGATGATCTTTTCTCCACTGAATTGCGATATCTATGTCAAAATTAACTGATCATAGTATTTATGTGATTGTATTTCTGGACACTCTATTCTTTATTGCTCTATATGTGTCTATCTTCAATGATATCACGTGATGGCATTATTGTAGCTGTATAGTAGAATTAACTTTCAAACATCTTTGCTAGAAAGAAACCAGTCTTCTGCAGTACACTAGTCAAATTCCTTTGAGACTTTCTTCCAAGCAAATGGATCACTTCTCAACAATTTTAATGTTTTCTGTCTTCATTCAGTTATATACTAATTATAAATTCAGAATAGGCCATAGTCATACTTCTTATATTCCTTCTGTGGATTGAAAAAGACTCCCATGGACTGTGGGATTCAGTTAGGGCTTTCTCTACATCACAATCAAAATACAAAAATTTGGGGCACCTGGGTGGCTCAGTCAAACTTCTGACTCTTGATTTTAGTTTAGGTCATGATCTCCAGTCTCTATTTAAGATTGAACCCCTCATTAAGTTTCTCTCTCTCCCTCTCCTTCTGACCCTCCCTACCTTCTCTTTTTCTCTCTCTCAAATTAATCAGTCAATGAAATATTTTCAAAAGCACCATTTTCTAAGCTACTCCTCTGTAGAAGTTCCCTAAATGGGCTTGCCCTCTTTTTTATAGGACCCACTACCCAGCCTTAGCTGCCTGAACCGTAACACCCATGGACAACCAGCTTCCTGTCTGGTGGAGTGACAGTTGGTGGAAACCAGCTGTTATGATTCATCCCATTTAAGACTTCTGTCTTAGTGACAGAAGTGACACTTATAGAGCCAGGCTGAATGGTGTCTGATTGGGCAAATTTTATGAAAGAGGTTTGATTTTTAGTGACTCAGCAATTGAAATTTTTATTTTTTAACAGGTACATTCCAGGTTCTAGAGTATGTATGAGCTTAGTTATATAGATAAATGTTGTTTTCATCAAGTGTTTATACCAGCTGTTATTTTTTTCCTAAAAAAAAAAACAAACAAGCATGGAAACTTCTATAAAAAAGGTTCTTGCATTACCAATTCTTTAATAGTTTTACAAGCTTTTATATTTCTGATGTCATCCAAAAGGCAAAAATTCTCTGCCCAAGATCTTACTTGTTACATTTTGGATTTGGTGAAAGAAATCTTATGGCCTAAGGGGATAACCTCACATACTGTGAGGACATGACATGGCTTTTCTCTTGGAATGTTGGAGCCAATTTCATCCCTCTTCACTTTTCTTTGGTCAGTTTCTTAGTTCAGATGAACTTATGAATATTATTTATTTATTTATTTATTTTTATTTTTATTTTTTTATGAATATTATTTAAAAGCAGAATATCTGTTAGGAGGTTGAAGAAATTTGCAACCATAGGGACAAGTTTTTGTGCTGGTCAGTAAATACACTGAGAAGAACAATATAAGAAAAATACATTGCAAAATATTGGTAAGGGAAAAGTGTACTAGGCTTTATGAGTGATCTCAAATTAACATCATCCGTACTTCTGGGAATATGAGAGAGCATCCTGGTGAAGGAGAATGACAGTGATTAATTTGGGGACATAGCAGTTGTAGTACCAGTCCTGTGCAGGGACTGGGATAGAGCCTGTTACTGCAGCTTTGTACAGGATGCGCAGATTTCTGTAGCAATGCTGTATAGCATCTGTGCTACATGCTGAATCATGCCCCTAAATATGAGAAAGTCAAATTGTGGCTGGAATTTTTCTAACACTAACAAATGCTAGTTTCCTATAGTTGAAGTCATGCCAGAAGTTCAACATTTTATAACATTTGGTAGTAATAAGTGATTTTTAGCTTTGGATTGGTGATACCCTCGGGCAAAAGTTCTCAACTCAGTGTGCATAAGAATCCCCTGGGGAACTTGTTAAAATTTAGGTTCCTGGGCTCTGGCCCTCAAAGGTTTGATTTAGTAGGTCTGGGAATTGGCCAAGAATCTGCATTTCAACAACAACTTCACTCAGTTTGGCACCCTGAGTCATCTCTCAAGAAGTTGCAAAATTTTCCTAGGGAAAATTGTTGTTTCTCAACTGATTTTTTTTTTTAAGTAGCCTGAACTCACAACCTTGAGATCAAGACTCAGGTTCTTAACTGAGTGAGCCACCCTGGTGCCCCCTCAACTGAATTTTACAATACTATTTCACTTAGCACAGTAGTGTTATGAAATTTAATCATTGAGCTTCAGAGTTCCAATAGATTGGATTAGATTAGATAGATTAATCTCTGAGCTTCAGAGATTAGCAATAACTAGTTTAGATTCCCCAGGTATAAACTAAGTAAGATATAACATGCAATGAAAAAAAAAAACATGCAATGAGCAGTATGTATAGCCTCAAGTTAGATTTATTTCAATTAGAAATTATTAGTTACACAATTTCCATTTCTAGGTCATCTGTGCCTCCACAGATGGTATTGGATAAGGAAGGTAGACCAGGCATAGATATCTAGGGAATTTCACAGGGTTCTTTATAATCATTTATTGCCTACTGTGCCCTTAATGATGTTACTCAGGATCCCATTAAGTTAGCTGTGAATATACTAATTGGTCCCTTGACAATAGCCAGGGAGTGTCAAATCCTGTCCCTCCACCCCATTTTGGCTATGTTGGAGACAAGATAGAAATTGTTGCCTGTGTAAGGGTACTTTTCTTTCTGGGAACAAGGCACCTGTGGGCCAAAGGAAATTTCTTAAAACACAGCAGGAATCCCTAGAGAATCTTTGTCTAATTCAGACAAGCACTTATGACCTACTTTTAAAAGTAATTTGAAAATCCCATCAAACATAAGCAATCAAAATCCCAATTTTCTACCAGGTATTCTATAGACCTAGCATGGCATCATTTCTGCCTGCCCATATGAACAGCATAAATATGTTTTGGACAGGCTTTTTCCCTTCCTTTGTTGATACTTAGGTAAAACGGAGCATTTCTAGTTACTGGACTCAAAGCAACTATAGAAGTGAATACAATGCGATGTAAATTGGTTCTTTTTGTACATAAGAAGGGAATCAAATTTGCCAACTTGGTATTTAAATTCAGACAAAGTACTGCAGTTTACAAAATTAAAACACCTAAGCCAGAGCTTATTTTTCCTTCCTTTGAAGCCTTTAGCTTGTGGTTTATAAATGCATCTGGCTTATATGAAACTTTTTTAACTTTTCAAAGCAAAATTTTAACAAGGCAAAGAGTTTCACAAAATCTTCCAGAGTTGAAAGGTACATTAAAGAATATCCAATACTATTTCTTACCTAATTTTTGAATCTCATCTTGCTTCTATTTTAACTCTCCCACTAAATGGTTAGCTTCATAAGGAAAAGCTTCCTACTCGTTTGCATATTTAATACCATGAGATTTTATTAATAATCAAGTTTAGCTTCTTGAGGAAGAAGGTTTCATTTTGCACAATTGGCCAAATAAATATTTTTGAATTTGATCAATCAATAAGTTGGCAGATGGCTTTTTTCACTCCCTATTTTGCTCTTGCATAGGTTTGGCTGCCATATTGGCTTAGTTTAGATATTTGCCTTGTCTCTTGCCAGGTGTGTGACTTTGGGCAAGTTACTTAGCCTCTCTGTGCCTTAGTTTTCTTTGCTGTAAGATGGCACTCAATAAACGATAGCATGATCCTCATCACTACCAGCAGACCTTGCTGTTTGCATTTTAATCATTTCAGATTTCTGTTATTTCTTCTATTTGCACTGGTGTCTTTAGCTAACCCTACAATCAGTCTGATTTTCTGCATTTATTCATTTCTGGCTATATTTTGTCCAGTAGAATTCTGCAATATGAAGAATTGAATGGCAGTGATCTAGGCTCTGGGAAGGAGGCTTAAAGGGTTGTGAGATTGTGTAACATAACATAGGCTGTGATGCAGCCTGTTATGATCTCAGATTTGCCACTTACTTCACTTTACCTCACAAACCTCAATTTCTTATAGATAGAGTGGAGATGATAATAGTACACTTGGAATGAGGTATAGCATTAAATGATTTAACATATGTAAAAGCACTCAAAATGATGACTAGTACATAAAAGAGATACCATGCCCAAGCTCCATCCTGAGATTCTGATTAAATTGATCTGGAGTGGGGTTCAGGCCTCGGTATATTTAAAAACTCTTAGGGGGACTCTAATGTGCAGTGAGGAATGAGAACCACTAGACTAGATGATTCTCACAGTCTAGCCTAATTAGCAGGGTACAGGCTTACATACTTAAGCTTCCTATCCTTTCATTTCATAGTTTAAGTTCTGTCTAGAAAATACTATGGGAAGACAGAACTTACTTGATGGCTGTTGAGAGTATGACAAATTAATAGTTACAATTATTTAGTGTGTATATATTGGATATACTTTATTATGGTAAATTCCTCATGATTCTGCGTCAAGCAGTTTTTCAACAGAAACTGTAATAAGGAGTTTTTAGGCTGTTTTAACTTATCGTCCTACAACAAAATATGGAAATCACTGTTCAAAAAAAAATAACTTCATGATTCAGTTAACAAAATCAAGATATGTATGCTCATGTAGAGAGAAGAGTAAATTAATTGGTGTTTAGAGTCTGATATGTTATAATGAACTGGGTTATCAAGTGGTGACTTAATTAGCTATTGAATGCATTAACACCCCATAAATGTGGGAAGTTCACACTCAAGTTTTGTCACTTTTGTCAGTGAACTGGTGGCAGTATCCAAAGGATCAAGGTGCATTTCTGAAAAAATCTGAGTGGTTCCTATTAAAAAATAAGTATGAGAGGCATTAGGGACCTATCATGTAATGGAACTAATGTTCCCTATAATATGCACTACAGACAAACTGGGAAAATACAGAGAAATAGAAAGAAGAAAAATAAAACCACCAGCAAGCCCATACCGTAAAACACCCATTACTAAGAACTTTATATACCATCTTTTTATAGCCACAATTATATATAAGATTCAAAGTATGATCATACTACAGATGAAGTTTTGCATTTATCCCATTAAACAAACTCACTGAGAGCATCTTGCCAGACAAAACAGTTTTTAAACTTTGCTTTCTCCCAAGTTATACATGAGATATACTCAACAATATTATTGGTTCAAGATAAAGGATGCAAGTAAAAGGAAGATTGATTCTGCCCAGGGTACAGAAACAAGACAATGAAGAATAATGTGTTTTATTTCTGAATCTCATTTTTACTCATTAATAAATTATTTATGGAAAAAGTGTTTCAGAGGGAAGTGGTTTAAGTTCACTAGTGATCTTTTAGGGAATGGCTCAATAAGTAATAATTGTATGAATGAGTTAAGGAAGAATTAAACATAAATAGTCCTCAAAACCTTAAATTGTTTTTCTCTCCCCAGACTTATTCCAAAGCCCCAGTATTTTCCCCCATTCTGCCGTTTAGGAATTTTAATTTTAAAAAATATAGAAAGTGTTACTCTTGGTCATACCTTCCTTTTTAAAATGTAGAAAATATGGAAGCATACCTGGGTAATAGTAGATATAAACACAAAGAATTAGGAGATAGGTGCTTACAATTCTTAGTCTTGGCTTATATTCCATGGTGGAAAGTCTCCTTTAAAGAGAGAGACAGGCAAAGCTTATCTTGCTGAGGGTTTCTTGGAGCCATCTTGTAATGAAGACTGCTTTTGGGACCCGTTAGAGTTCACCATTGGGCCCGTGCCCCTGCCATGCAGATGCTGGAAGTTCATCTTTTGATTTCTAGTGACCTCTGCAGCACTGATTACATGATTTGCCAGGCCTAGTGCAAAGTGAAAATATGGAGCCCCCTGTTCAAAAAGCAAGAAAATTAAAATATAAAGCTTTTTCCTTTCTTCCACTGTCTTTTTCTCTATCTGTAATGGTGTTTTTATTTTCTATGTAATGTTTTATGGCCTTGGGCATGGGGATACTTGCCCAGCGAATGCAGATTGTCACAGGGTACCATCCTGTGGGTGGTAAGCACACATACCACCCACTGGCTGCTTGGTTTCCCCTCCCACCAGCCGCTGGATGTGCCCCTGTGTCCCCTAGGCCTGCCCTGTGTGGGAACCCATGGCGGATGAGGGACCTCTGAGGGTAGGGCAACCTCCCTACTGGAATGTGGTGGGTACCTGGATCAGCAGTAGGTGAAAGACTGTCTTCCACCCACCAGTTGCCAGTGAACACTCCATTGTGCTGCCAATCTGAGATGCGGATGGTTGCCAGCATACCTCTCTGAGTTGTCTCAGAGAACAAGGGAGCCCTTCTGTTTGTGCCCAGACCCCTGCTGGGGCTGGAGGGCAGCAGCAATTGCTGAATGAGAACCTGAAAGAATAGGATCCCGAAGTGTCAGAGCAGCTGAGAACCCATCCCAGCAAGGTAGGGAAGTATGCTGATTGTAAGCTGAGGCTCCATGCTCCCAGGGCATGCTCTGTGGTCTCATAGGACTTCATTTACAAAATGGAAACTCAAAGATAAAATTATTAAGAATTTCAAGGTGGAGTATTAAACCTCATGTTGGAGGAAGGTCTTCTAAACCAATACTTACATAGTTAAACTGGCTGCATACAAGTGAAGCAGACCCTGAGCTTCATGAATAACCTTCCTGACACCGAAGTGAAGGAACTATTTTTTTTTTGATAGAATGAAAAATACTTGAATATCACTTTTATTTCTTATATAACAGTGCTTCTAAATTTTAATGTGTGTAAGAATTATATATGAGGTTCTTGTTTTCTAATTAGGGAGTTCTGGAGCCTGAGATTTGCATTTCTAACAAGCGGATGCCATCCATAGCTGGTCTGGAAACCACTCTTCCACACCTGACTCCTTTAAAAGCATTTTATTTGGAAATAATTAGAGACTCACAAGAAGTTGCAAAATTAGTAGACTCCTATATAATAAATATTCTCTTAACTCCCGATGGTGACATCTTACATGTAATGCAAATACAATATGTGATAAGACTGTTATTATAATATCAAAACCAAGAAACTGACATTGATACTGTCAAATAACAAAAAAATAATACAATTTAGCAACAAGTTTGATGTCTCTTATTAAAGGGAAAACAGTTCATGAATTGGAGAAATACAATGCCTCACAAGTAGTAGAACATTGTTCCTGAGACACTTTGAGGTAGAGCAAGTTTTATAGAATGTTATGAGAGGCAACATGGAAGCAGGCATGGTTCGCTAGAATTTTGAGGATTTTCTTGTAAGACAAGCAGGTCCTATTTTCTAGCTAGCTAGCTAAAGCAGAGTTAGAGGATTATTATTAATGTATGTTAGGTTTCCTTGATAGGTGTTTCCTATGAATGTAGGCTGACTTAGGTGTATATTTGTGACATGGACTGGGCCCCTGGGATGTCTTCCATTTTATGGGTCCTGATATACAAATTAACTTTATCAGTATGGTATTGTTAACTGGACTACAGACCAGGTTCCATTTTCATCATTTTTTACGTGTGTGTGTGTGTGTGTGTGTGTGTCTGTACACTTATTTATAATTTCATTTCATGTATAGATTTATGTCACACCAAAATCAAGATATGGAACTGTTGTATTACCAAAGAGAATTAATTCATGCACCCCAGACGATGGATATAATTCATTAGGAATTCTCAGTAATTCAAACAATAACAATTCCTATTATTTTCTCATAGTTAGAATTGTACCCATAATCCAACAAACCATGAGCTTGGCAGTTTTAAGTTCAATGAAGCAATAAAGTGAGATGAAGCTTTGGGGGCAAAATTAACAATGTTCATTGGAGGAAGTACAACATTCCTTGTGCTATGACCGAAATCAAATGTAAATTTGGGGGAATCTTTACAAAAAAGAGACATAAGGAAAATAAGAACCAGATATACCCAGTAGATCTCCAGGGCTCAGTATGGAAATTGATAAATATTAATTGATAATGACAGAGTAAGATGTTAATCATCATACTGTTTGGTGGACCTGCTAATTGCTTATTCTATGCATTAGACAGCTTTCAAACTTCACACATCTTTATAATAATAAGCCTACTTTATAATGCCACTGAAATAAGACTTCTTACCTAATACATGCATTGTAAATGGAAACGTTTGTCAGATTTGGTAAATATGGCTCATAATTATCAACTTCTCTTTGTATTTTGGTGGTATAGCATAGTGGTTAAACACATTATTCTTAACAGTGTGACCTTGGCCAAGTGACTTAACATCTCTGTGCCCTAGTTTTCTTTTCTATAAGTTGGAAGTGAGTATAGGCCCTAACACATGGAGTTGTTACATAGGTAAATCATATGCAACAGTGCCTTGCAAAGTGTAAGCAGAGTCAGTTATAGTATCATTAATAATAGGATTAGGCCAGCCTTGGGTGCCTTCTACTAACAATTTCCCCAGATTTTGGTTCTTTATATCCAAATTATTGACCCCAACAACTTTTTTTTTATTGAACATGTGTAGATTTTTAAGATTAGAGTTTCTTTTAAATATAACCATTCACTGTATAAACTAAAGTTAAGCACATAGACTCTGGATTCAAGTTCTAGTACTTACTAACTGCAGAGTAATTGTGACTCTAAATTGTAGTTTTCTTATCTATAAACAGGGGCATAGTAACAGTATTTCCCCCATAAACTTGTAAAGATGAAATGGAACAGTTCATGTAAGGCATTTGGCATGTAATTAGCACTTTGTTGATAGTCACTGTTTTTTGTTTTGTTTTGTTTTGTTTCGTGGATTTCTGGTTTTCTCTGTAAGTGTACGTAGTCCACAGACTTTCAAGGGTACTTGGGAGAAGTGATACAAAACCAAATATGAACAAGCATAGCTTCAGTCACACCTTAAGGACAGAGAAGTTGGAGCTCCTAACGATGTAGATTCCCAGGTGCCACAGAGACTGCTAACTATTCCCTGATATCCATCCTCTTCTTTCTTTCAATAATTGAACCCTGCCCCTTGTCAATTTTAGGAGGGCACATGGCCAATAGAGCTGGAAACTACATTTCCCTGGGCTGTGTTGTAACTATATGTGACCATGTTTTCTGCCAATGGGAGTGTATACAACTTCTGCACTTCCTGACGGATTGATTACTCCCTACTTCCATGTGTTCCCATTCCCTCTGTTAAGAGTGTGATAGTCCATGGACAAGGTAAAGGACAAGTTTTCTACCATGCAAGCAAGACTGCACCCTTAGACTGACAGACCCACAAGGCAACATGAATTTGATTCCTTGAACCACTTTAAATAGACCTACCTTCTTCCCATTGGCCTCCCTGTATAGTACAGGCCTATTAAATGAGAAAGAAGTCAACTTGTATCTTGTTGGCGCTACTGTATTTTGGAGTCTCTTGGTTACAGCACTTTAGACTATATCTTAACTAATTTATGAGGTCCATCTCCAAAGATGTTGAATGCTGGAAAAGATATACTTTAATAAGATCCTCCAGGAACTATGATGCCAGCAATCCAGGGACTATCCTTTGAAAAACCAACACTAATGTGCTTCAAAGATGTCTCATTATCTCTTAGCAAAATAGAAGTTTTGGAAACGAGTCTAGAATTTGGAAGATAGACCTCTTGTTAAAATTTTATTGTATTTGAACTGAAATCTGTTCAAGAATTCTGAAATTATTAACAGGACACCTCATTTTACATTAACAGTATGATTACATTTTAAGTTTAAAAAAAATTTATTAAAATGAATGCCTAAGAGGTTCTTTACAATGTTGTTTTTTATAATGACCAAAAGAGTGAAAATACTTTGGATATCAGGTTGTTTACTTCTATACCATCAAATTACAAGGATGAGGTAATTCTGTATATGTTGACTAAGATACTCAAGATGTATTAAGCTAAAAATATAAAGTACTATAAAAAAAATACGCCAGAGACAAAAGAATACATTTGGTGTGACTCCATTTATTTAAAATCTGAAAACAGTAGAAGTTATAGTTCTTAATGTTGTGTGCTTAGGCAGTAAAATTAAAAGGAAAAATAAGGAATTGGTTAGTGAAAGTCAGGGTACTAGAAACCTTGGAGAAGGATGGGGGAAGAGGGTGGTAATTAGGAGGAGTTACAAGGAGAGCTTCTAAGGGGCTGGTAGTGGTTTACTTCTCAATCCGGGCAGTGATTGGATGGGGGTTCACTTCGTTATTTTGCACACTTATCTATGTATATATTATATTTCATAATAAAAACCACCAAAAACATATTTCATAATTACATTAGGCATATACATATTCTCTCTTTATTTATATTTATATCTGTCTGTCTGTCTATCTATCTATCTATCTAAAATGAGTGTATTCCTGTGTGCTCGTAGAAAACTTCACAAAGGACACACACAAGAGTTGTGGGCATTTGTTATTACCATTGGGTAGTGGGAATGTGGGATAGGAACATTTTACTTTGCATTTTACAATTTGCATTTAATTTATAATTTGGATTTTCTTCATAATCCTTTGTTACTTTATTTAAAAATAATCCCTCAAATATTGTATGTGAATATAGATCATTTTATTTTATTTATTTTTTAAAGATTTATTTATTTATTTTAGAGACAGCAAGATTGCATGAGCAGGAGAGAGACAGAGGAAGAGGGAAAGAAAGAATTCCAAGCAGCCTAACACCAGCTCAATCCCAGGACCCTGAGATCATGACCAGGCCAAAATCAAGAGTTGGACAGTTAACTGACTGAGCCACCCAGCCACCCCTAGATCGTTTTATTTTACATGCTTTTGTACTATTTGAATTTTGTTTATAATCATGTTACTTAAAAAATTCTTTTTCCAAATTTGCATGTGTATACATACGTGTATGTTGTATATACATACTAATATATGCTTGGACAATTGTGGGGTGATACTCATGAAACTCTTAACAGTGGTCACCTCTGAGGGATATACCTGGGTTAATTAAGAGAGGGGAAAACTTTCACTTTTTACTTTATATACTTACAGTTTGTTTGAATATATTCTTTTACAATGAACATGTGCTACTTTTAAATTTATAGCATACATAATAAAAATAAAATAAAATCTTAAAAAAAGAAGGGGGTGTCTGGCCGGCTCAGTTGGTAGAACATGTGACTCTTGATCTTGGGGTCATGAGTTCAAGCCCCCCTTTGGGTGTGGATCCTAATTAAAAAAATAAATAAAATGGAAAAATAGCTGGATCAAGAGGATTGTGTTAAATTTTTTTTTCATTTGAAATAATATAGAACTGTAAATTTAAAACACACACCAAAGGTGGTATATAGCATATTCCAGCATGTTTTGTTTTTTAGGCAGAATGGACTTAGAGGGCTGGAAAGGGTCTACTTAAAAATGTGTCCTATTTGGGGAGAAAGTTCATGTATTGGAAGAGATATGCTGGAATGCAAATCTAAACCCCTGCCCCTTCACACATAGGCCAGAGGCCCTGGGCTAATCTGATAGAAATCTTTGAAATTAAATCACTAAGACACAATTCCTTAAAGTCAAGCATGGCCTGGCCTATGCAAAGTATTCATTAATTATTTGTTGAATTTATTGAAGAACAATGCAGTATTTAAATGATACTTAATGCACTAAAGCTTCACTACTTGTTGATACTTTATTTTATAACACGTTAAATTTTCTTGGTGAGAGGATTGAGAGGTGCAGAACATGATTGATGACATGCAAGTGGGTCATTTCTGGGGAAATAAATACTAGCATTTAGGTCAGCTAGTATTTTAGTCTGGTTTTTAAAACCCTAGGATACTTTTAAGATTGTTAATTGACAGTTTCAAAATGGCAGAAGAGTAGGAGACCTTAGTTTCATCTGGTCCCAGCAGCTAGATAGCTGTCACATCATTCTGAACACCTGTGAAGTCAACCGAGCTCTAAGAATTGCTGCAATTCTACAAATAGAAAACCACCACTTTCTGCAAGGTAGGAAGTACAGAGAAGTGAATCTGAGGCTGATATATTGGAAGATAAACCTTGTGTGGGGTGGGGGTGGGGGGCTCATAAGCCAGCTGCCAGAAAGTGATAGACCAGTTCAGCACAAAATCAGAACTTTTAGCAGTCTGCTCCAGTGAGGGACATCCCTGCCTTGAAAGGCACTCAGGTGGTGAAGTGGCGCAGAATCCTATGTGGGACAGTATGGCCTTGGGAGCCCCAGGATCAGAGAAACACTGGGGGTGCTTGAGTGTGGCAGTTTCCAGCCATCTGAGCAGGGAACTTGGCTACAATTAGCAAGCCCAGGAGTGGGCTCTCACTCGGGGTTGCCATAAACCATGACCTTGGCATGGTCAAGCCACCACTCTCTGAGCAAGGGCCAAGCAAGCAGCAGAACCAGTGAGAACCCTCCCCACCCCCATCCTCCACCAGGAGGAGCGACCCTGGTGTGCAGCCTCTGGAGGCTGCAGGGTTTGGAGACTTGAATCGGGGTTTAGGGACTGAGATAGAAACGCTCCATCACAGGCTGGATGAGCTTGGAGTGGGGATGGAGACCAGGGAGACAGGAGTATTGGCTGCTTCTTCCTGAGGGCGCACTGAGGACTGAGGCCCTGAGCTTTTGGCTCCAGAGCTGGAGATTGGGAGGCCTTCATTTCCACACGCATCCTGTAGAGCTGCACAGAAAGCCTTCAGGGAACAAAAGCCACATAGAGCCATCCGGAGCAGATTACTTAGCCTGGCCCCCTGGCAAGGGTGTTGCAATTCTGCCCGGGGCAACGACACCCGAGAATCAGCACAACAGGCCCCTCTCCCAGAAAATCAGCAAGAACATTTGGCTAAAATCAAGTTTACCTATCACACAGAACTATAAAAATCCAGGACTAGGGGAAAATAGTCTATAGAATTAATGGTATTTTCCTCATGATTCTTTAGTTGTTCAATTTAAATATTTTCTCTTTTTCCTTTTCAACTGATTTCTTATTTTTTCCACCTGTTTATATTCTTATTTTTCTTTCTTTTTTTTTTGTATTTTAGTTTTCATTCTTATAGTTATATTCTATCCTTTCATTGTACTTATTTTCATACATATTTAAGTTTTCTTTCTTTACAATTTTGGGACCTAGTTTTCTAACAAACAGAGCAAAAATACACACAGGATCCAGTGTATTGTTCTGTTCACCTATCTCATTATATTCTCTTTTTTAAATTTTTATTTTTTTGTTTTTTTTTGGGTTTTTTTTGGGGGGGGTCTCTTCTGATTTAGTGTATATTTCTTTGGGGTCATTGTCATTTTAGTATTTTGTTTTCTTGTTCATCAGTTCTTCTCTGGACAGCATGACAAGATGGAAAAATTCATTTCAAAAAAAGAGAACAAGGGACAGTACTGAATGCCAGGGACTTGATCAGTATGAATACAAGGAGGATGTTGGAACTAAAGTTCAGAATAATGATTATAAAGATAATAGCTGGGCTTAAAAAGCAGGGAATACACTAGAGAATCCCTTTCTGGAGAGTAAGAGGCTAAAATCTAATCAAGTCAAAATTAAAACGGAATAATGAGATGCAACAAAACATGGAGGCTTGAACTGCTAGGATAAATGAGACAGAAAGAGAGTTAGAGATATAGAAGACAAATGAAGGAGAATAAAGAAGCTGAGAAAAAGAGAACTACTGGATCTCGAGAGGAGAATTCAAGAGATAAGTGATACAGTAAAGCAAAACAATATTAGGATAATTGGGATCCCAGAAGAAGATGAAAGGAGGGGGAGGAAGTATATTGGAGCAAATTATAGTGGAAAACTTACTTAATTTGGGGAAGGAAACAGCCATTCAAGTCCAGGAGGCAAAGAGAACTCACTTCAAAATCAATAAAAATAGGTCAACACCTTGACATATAATATTGGAACTTGTAAATTTCAGAGAAAAAAGAAAATTCTGAAAGCAGCTCTGGGCAAGAGGTCCTTAACCTACAAAGGTGGAAACATTAGACTGGCACAAGCCCTATTCACAGACATCTGGCAGGCCAGAAAGGACTGGCATATGTTCAGGGTAATAAATGAGAAAAATATTCAGTCAAAAATACTCTATCCAGCAAGACTGTCTGTCAAAACAGGAGATAAAAAGCTTCCAGGACGAACAGAGACTAAAAGAATTTCTGGCCACTAACCTAGTCCTGCAAGAAATATTAAAGAGCATCTTGTAAGTGATGAGAGAGCCCCATCGAATGTAGACCAGAATATACAGAAACATTGGCCTTACAGGTAATAATGGCATTGAATTCACATCTTTCAATAGTTGCTCTGAATATAAGTGGGCTAAATGTCCCAATCAAAAGACATAGAGTATCAGATTGGATAAAAAAGCATGACCCATCAATATGCTGTCTGCAAAAGACTCACTTTAGACCCAAAGACACCTCCAATGGAAAGTGAGGGGGTGGAAAACCATTTAACATGGTAATGGACTTCATAAGAAAGCTGGAGTGGCAATCCGTATATCAGACAAATTAGATTTTAAACCAAAGACTGTAATAAGAGATGAGGAACCACACTATATCATAACTAAAGGGTGTATCCAACAAGATCTAAGAATTTTAAATATTTTTGCTCTCAATGTGGGAGCAGCCAATTATATAAACCAATTAATAACAAAATTAAATACATTGATAATAATACATAGAAGGGAACTTTAACACCCTGCTCACTGCAATGGAGAGGTAGATCATCTAACTAGAAGATCAACAATGAAACAAGGGCTTTGAATGACACACTGGACCAGATGCATTCAGATATATGGATATATTTGGAGTATTCCATCCTAAAGCAACAGAATACAAATTCTTCTCAAATGCACATGGAGCATTTTCCAGAACAGATCATGTACTGGGTCACAAATCAGGTCTCAAGCAGTATTCAAAGATTGGGATCATTCACTGCATATTTTCAGACTACAGTGCTTTGAAACTTGAACTCAATCACAAGAGGAAATTTGGAAGGAACTCAAATACATGGAGATTAAAGACCATCCTACTAAAGAATGAATGGGTCATCCAGGAAATTAAAGAATTTTAAAAATTCATGGAAACAAATGAAAACAAAAACACAACTGCTCAAAACCTTTGGGATGCAGCAAAGGCAGGTCTAAGAAGGAAGTACATATCAATACAGCCTTTCTCAAGAACCAAGAAAGTCTCAAATGCACAACCTAACCTTACTCCTAAAGATTCTGGGGAAAGAACAGCAAATAAAGTCTAAGCCCAGCAGGAGAAGAGAATTAATAAATATTAGAGCAGAAATCAATGAAATAGAGATCGAAAGAACAGTAGAACAGATCAACAAAACTAAGAGCTTGTTCTCTGAAAGAATATGATTGGTAAACCCCTGGACAGATTTGTCAAAAAGAAAAGAGAAAGGACCCAAATAAAATTATGAATGAAAGAGGAGAGATCACAACCAACACTGAAGAAATACAAACGATTATAAGAACATATGAGCAACTATATGCCAACAAACTGTGCAATCTGGAAGAAATGGATGCATTCCTGGAAACTTAAAGACTACTGAAATAGGAAGAAATAGAAAATTGGAACAGACTCATAACTAACAAGGAAATTGAAGCAGTAATCAAAAATCTCCCAAGAAACAAAAGCCCAGGGCTGGATAGCTCCCAGGGGAATTCAACCAAACATTTAAAGAAGAAATAATACCTATTTTTCTGAAGCTGTTTCAAAATAGAAGTGGAAGGAAAACTCCCAAACTCTTTCTATGAGGCCAACATTACCTTGACTCCAAAACCAGACAAAGACCCCAACAAAAAGGAGAATTACAGACTAATGTCCCTGATGAAATATGGATGCCAAAATACCAAGATACTAGCTAGTAGGATCCAACAGTACATGAAAAGGATTATTCACCCCTACCAAGTGGGATTTATTCCTGGGCTGCAGGGTTCAACAATCACAAATCAATCAAGGTGATACACTACGTTAATAAAAGAGAGGACATATGACCTTCTCATTTGCTGCAGAAAAAGCATTTGACAAAATATAGCATCCTTTCTTGATTAAAACTCTCCACAGTGTAGGGATAGAGGGAACATACCTCAATATCAGAAAAGCCATCTATGAAAAGTCCACAGTGAATATCCTTCTTCGTGGGGAAACACTGAAGCTTTTCCCCTAAGATCAGGAACATGACAGGGATGTCACTTTCACAACTGCTGTTTAACATAGTACTAGCCTCAGCAATCAGACAACAAAAAGAAATAAAAGGCATTCAAATTGACAAAGAAGAAGTCAAACTCTCTCTCTTTGCAGATGACATGATACTTTATGTGGAAAACCCACAAGACTCCACCCCCAAATTGCTAGAACTCATACAGCAATTCAGCAGTGTGGCAGATATAAAATCAATGCACAGGAATCAGTTGCATTTCTCTACACTAACAATGAGAGAGAAGAAGGAGCAATTAAGGAATTGATCCCAGTTACATTTGCACCAAAATGTCTTTAAGATTCTTAGGAATAAACCTAACCCAAAGAGGCACGTCTCAAGATGTGTCTAACTTATCACAATCAAGACCCCCAAAATAAATAGTCAAGAAATGGGCAGAAGACAGACATTTCTCCAAAGAAGACATACAAATGGCCAACCGACCCATCAAAAAATGCTCCATAGCACTTGGCATCAGGTTAATACATATCAAAACTGCAATAGATACCGCCTCACACCAGTCAGAATGGCTAAGATGAACAACTTAGGAAGCAACAGATGTGGTGATGATGCAGAGAAAGAGGAACCCTCTTATATTGTTGGTGGGAATGCAAGCTGGTGCAGCCACTCTGGAAAAGAGTATGGAGGTTCCTCAAATAGTTGAAAATAAAGCTACCCTACCACCTAGCAATTGCACTACTGGGTATTTACCCCAAAGATACAAATGTAGTGATCCTAAGGGGCACTTTCACCCCAATACTTAAAGCACCAATTCCACAATAGCCAAACTCCGGAAGGAGTCCAGATATCAATTGATGAATGGATAAAGAAGATGTGGTATAGGGACGCCTGGGTTGCTCAGTGGTTTAGCACCTGCCTTCAGCCCAGAACATGATCCTGGAGACCCGGGATCAGGCTCTGCATTGGGCTCCCTGCATGGAGCCTGCTTCTCCCACTGCCTGTGTCTCTGCCTCTCTCTCTCTTTCTCATGAATAAATAAATGATATCTTAAAAAAAAAAAAAGAAGATGTGGTATATATTGTATATGTGGTATATATATAATACACACACACACAATGGAATACTACTCAGCCATCAAAAAAGATGACATCTTGTCATTTGCAATGATGTAGATGGAACTCTGGGTATTATGTTAAGTGAAGTAAGTCAATTAGAGAAAGATAATTACCATATGATCTCACTCATGTGGAATTTAAGAAACAAAACAGAGGATCATAGTGGAAGGGAAGGAAAAATAAAACAAGAAATCAGAGAGAGAGAGAGAGACAAACCATAAGAGATTCTTTTTTTAAATTAAAAAAAAAAAGATTTTATTTATTTATTTATTCATTTGAGACACAGAAAGAGAGAAGCAGAGACCTAGGAAGAGGGAGAAGCAGTCTCCCTGCAAGGAGCTTGATGCAGGACTCACCCTGGAATCACACCCTGAGCTAAAGGGGGACGCTTAACCACTGAGCCCCCCAGGCATCCCAAGAGATTCTTAATCATAGGAAACAAAGTGAGGTTTGCTTGAGGGGAGTAATGTGGGGGAATGGGGTAACTGGGTGATGAGCATTAAGGAGGGCACATGATGTAATGAGCACAGGGTGTTATATAAGACTGATGAATCACTGAACTCTACTTCTGAAACTAATAATACATTACATGTTAATTAATTGAATTTAAATAAAAATTAAACTTGTTCATTAACAGTGATATTCTATCCTAGTCATTATGAAGCTCAGGGTAATGATTTAAAATTCAGTAAGAAGGACTCAACCAGACAATAAAAATTCACTCAAAGACTAATGGTATTATAGAGAAGCAGCACTGATATTAATCAAAGCTCTGATACTGTACCTAGTGAGTAATCTAAGTAGATTTAACAATTTGTTCCTGGTAGATATTGCCACAAATAATAATAATGTTTTTTTGGTAACAGAGGCGATCAAATATAGAGATGTAGAAGTTAGTTCCACACTGAA
The DNA here is from genome assembly GCF_048164855.1 of Canis lupus baileyi. Lineage (NCBI taxonomy): Eukaryota > Metazoa > Chordata > Mammalia > Carnivora > Canidae > Canis > Canis lupus. Next base: position 14,742,754 of record NC_132839.1, on the reverse strand, counting down.
ATAGAGCTTTTTTGGAATAATGTCCCAATGCCAGTATAAAAATGTGCTGCCTGAGACAGTAGCAACTAATTGACATGTGACTACTGAGCCCTTGAAATATGGCTAGTCTCAGTTAAGATGTCTTGTGTTAAATTCACACCAGATTTGAAGATTTAGTTTTGGGTTGTAAACCATTAATAATAATATTAAAATATTGATGTTTTAATATTGATTCTATGTTGAAATGTTAATAATTTGGATATATTAGGATAAATAAAGAGTATTAAAATTAGTTTAATCTGTTTCTTATTTTTTAATATAGTTACTAAAAATTTTTAAATTATCAGTGTGGCTCACCCTTGTAGCTCACTTATGTTAGATGGTGCTGGTATAGAAGGTTTGAATTAGAGGTGAACCAACAGTCAGTATTTTCGCTTCGCTTATATTCCACACAGGGAAAATAATTCCACAGAGGAAAGAGATTTCTTCAAAGGCACACACATAGTTGGGAAGAAGTACGGAGTAGAACCTCCATCTTTTGATTCTCTATCTCCTTACACAGCTGGCTCCTGATGGAAAATTTGAAAGCAGGCAAACTTCCTTAGGACATCTACCCATGGGACATTATATTTCTTTAACATTTAAGAGCTAGGCAATGATTTAAAAAAAAAAATTCTAGGGATTTGGAATAGGATTGAGAATAGATAGAAGTTAGAATACTAACATGTAATTTTACACACCTCTGTGTTATTTTTAAAACTTGGGCATATAGGGACGCCTGGGTGGCTCAGTGGTTGAGAGTCTGCCTTTGGCTCAGGGCGTGATCCCAGTATCATGCTGGTATTGAGTCCCACATCAGGCTCCCTGCATGAAGCCTGCTTCTCCCTCTGTCTCTGCCTGTGTATCTTATGAATAAAGAAATAAAATATTAAAAAAAAAAAAACTTGGGCTTATATTACTAGGAAGGAAGGAAGAAAGAAAAGAAAAAGGCAGGTTGAGATGGAGGATGAAGCAGATAGATAAGGTTCAAAAGAAACCATGGTTTGAAATTCAAATTTGGAGATATTTGAAGTGGCTTTTTCTACCATTATCTTCTTTCACATCTCTAGATGCCCTTGGTTAATTCTTTCTGCTCTCTCTGGGTGGTTTACTTTTTACATTACTAAAGCAAAATCAACTGGTGCAAACTAATTCTTGATCTGCAGCTGTAGCTTGAAAAACCTACGTTTTCCCTACTTTAATAAGCAGCAGGCCAGCAAGAATGGTTGGTGATTTTGTTTCAAGAGAATTGAAGTCCTCCATTCTAAAGGGCACTTCCCAACAGACTAGATGTTTCTGTTTGAAGCCATTTGCTACAATCATCCTTGAGATTTTTGCTCATGGCATCCAGAGCTATTACCTCTAAAGACAGATTCTTAGAACACAAGTTCATTTAGCTTCAGAACATACACAGGCTCCTTATTGGAGCAGCTGTGCTGAGTTTCTGAATGGAGAGATGATTTCCACAGTGTGTTTTATAGCCACACACCATTCCTGAGCATAATCTCAAACACAGATTATTTTTATTTTTACTCCTTCATTGTAGGAGAGAAAGACATACTTGGCTAGTCTGAGGAGTAATGTTTACAGCAGCATTTTCTATTTTTGTGGCAGTTTCCTTCAGGCCCTTGCTTTGTTGACTTTCTTTCTGAACCCTAGAACTTGATTTTGTTACATACTCCTAGACCAAGCAAGGGTAAATGCAGGTTGCCTGTGCTTGAAAGGCCTCTTGGAATATGTATGGGTATGGTATATATTCCTGTTTAACTTTTTGTCGATATTCTTATTTCTTCTTATTTCATCCCTTTCAAGCTTTTAGCCTCTGAAACAAAAAATAATCCTGTCTTGGAGACTGAGGTCTTCTTCTCTACCCACTTTTCTGAGGCAAGTACAAAGGTTCTAAAGGAACTTTTTTTTTTAACTGTTGAAAACCGGTTTTTATTTTAAAGTACAAAGTATTTTTTTAACTGTTAAAAAGTTACTGTTTGGTGACCGATCTCTTTTGATAATTATACCAGGTACTTTATTTCCAATGTCCTTTCTATTTATATTGGACACTGAATTTCTTTTTTAAAAAATAAAGAATTATTTTTGTTAACATTATTTTTAGTATCGTTGACACATTAAGTTACATTAGTTTCAGGTGGACAACATAGTGATTCTGCATCTCTGTACCTTATGTTAGGTTCACCACAAGTGTAGCTACCATCTGTCACCATAAAACACTGTGCCTTTTATTCTCATGATCTCATTTTGTAACTGAAAGCTTGTATTTCCCACTCCCTCTCACCAATTTGGCTTATCCTCCTATCCCCGTTTTCTGGTAACTGTTGGTTTGAAGGGACTTTTTGACTTGATTTTTTGAATCAAACACATACTCAGATATGTGCACCCGTCTGGAAGCTGAGTGGTCCCAGCCTCTTGAATTCCAAAATCCTCACTCATTCATTTCACAGTTAACAATTTTAAGCACCAGCTGTGTGACAGGTTGGGGTTATATCTGTTGGAAATAACCATGGCTAAGTGAAAAATACTGCACAGAGGACTTTCAGAGTGGCAAACAGGGTGGAGAAGACAAAAGTTGACAAGACTGGGATTGCTGAGTGTTCCCACCTCTAGAAATAGTCAAACAGCACCTGCAGCCTCTGGTTTGCTGCATGGGGCTTTAGATCTTTCTTGACCTTCGCTCATTTGCTGTCTCTACAGCTCCAGAAACTGGAGCATTTACATAGAACCCACACCTGGGTCCCGGTCTCAGCTCTATCAAAACACCAGCTATGTGATATCATAACTAGGAGTTGCTGCTCTTGGTCATTTACTCTGATATGCAATAAAGAAGGAGAACTCTTTTTAAGCATTAAGTGTTAACCATGCCTAAGAGAAGTAGAGGTAGAACTTCTTTGCAGCTCCCTCTTGGAAAAGGCTGTCCAGTAACAGGGGGCTTCAGTCACACCAGTGGTGTTACACACTGGCAGTTTCGATGATATGTATGTGCCTGGACCCTGTCCCAGACCAATTAAATAAATTATGGGAAGTGGGACCTGAGGATGAGTGTTTTTTAAAAGCTTGCCATCTAATATGCTGCTGGTATTAAAAACCACTGGTAATGAAAGTATCAGGCCTTGAGAGGGACAGATGTAGGTATAAAATCCAGAATTTAAATCCATGAGGCTCTCTGCCTGTCAGTTTCCTAATCTGTGAAATGGGGACAAAATTGTACCTTCTTCAGAGGTAAGTAACGCATAGGAGATACTCAATTAATAGTAGGTATTGAGATAAGACTATAGGTATTTTGTCTAATATGATAGTCATTAGCCATATGTGAATATTTAATTTAGAGGAAGTTAAAAATTTGTCCCTAACTCCTACTGCTCAACAGCCACATATCAGATATTAGAAATGTCAAACATTTCCTTCATTGTAGAAAGTTCTATAGATTGGAAAACACTGTTTGTAATGTCTGCTTCAGTAAGGCCTAACTTTGTGCAGAGAAATGTCCTTTTAAACTCTGTTGTGGAAAACCTTTTATATTCGTTTCTGTTAGGTAAACAGCAGGCTTTTTGGCTTGAGCAGAAAAGTGAAAGAAATCCGGGAACCACCTCTTCTATGGAGACTTTTTTCATGTTCCTATATACCTGTAAATGAGTTTACCTCAAGTAAACAAACAAGTGGGAACATCCAATCGATTGTTCAAATAATGGTGTCTCCTCCCCTCCTCACCCTTGCCAGTTCTGAGGCCTCACTTAACCATTCAGTCTACTTTTGAAGTAGAATATTAACTTTTTCCTGCTCTATTTTTTAGTATCACAGGTACTATCAGCAAAGCTACTGCCGGTGTGTGTGTGTGTGTGTGTGTGTGTGTGTGTGTGTGTGTGTGTGTTTGCTGGAAAGTGGAAGAAGAAGGGGCAGTAGTGGGGAGAAAGAGCTGGAAATATCTGTCAGTGGGAAAAGAAAGGCTACAGATAGAGTATGTTTTATGATTTTGTTAGCAGGAATGTTTATTTCAGGTATTTTGATATCCTAAAAATTCTTTAGTGTCATTTTCATTTACCTATAGTGGGTAAGAGCACAGGCTCTTAAATTAGACCTCCTGTGTTCAGACCATACTGCAGTGTGAACTACCTGAGTGACCTTGGGCAGATTACTTAATTTTAGACTGTTTTTCTATCTGCAAAATGAAGATAAATGTTAGTATCTACACTTTTTAGTATTATCACAAGGATTCAATGAGAGTATATATGAAAGTCCTTAGTATAGAGTATAACACCAGATAAAAGATCAATGAATTTTTAAAAATTATTTAGAGAAAAGAAAGAATATTTTCAGTAAACAAGTGGTGTGATACTTTTGACTACAACAAGTATAAGCTAAGTATATTCTCCTCAGGAGTTTTAAATCTGTTTTAAAATTTGATGTTCTTATCCCTTTGTCATATCTTCTAGAATGAGTAGGCCTCTTTGTTCCTCAAAGAACATTTATAGTTTCTGTGTTACATAAATGTTCCACTTGTGCTACTGTACTTGTTTGGTTAAGCATAGGCCTAGCAGCTTGGGAAGTGTCAAAGTCTGAAGAGCAAATGTATTGTTGATTTGAGCTACCATGTGTTAAAAATTGCTAATATAACTAAGCAGTCTTTAAAAATAAGGAAAGTCATGGTTCTTGATAGAAAAGGACCATAATTTGCCTCTTAAACTCACTTTATATTTGTTTTGTCTTCCTGCAATGATGTTTCTATTGGCAAAGTTACTTTATTATTTTTTTAAATCCAGAAACATGGCATGTCTTTTGGGTATTTTATTATTTAGATGTTTCACACTCTTTTGTTTTGTTATGCAGTGTGACAGTGTGACATACCTAAAACTAACTCCCCAGTGAGTGGAAAGTGCTATCATTTATTTTTAGTAAGGAAGCTGTACTGGTTCATATAGCTGCTTTCCCAGCTGAAATAACATAGCAGATTGGTGCTGTTTGAACACTGTTAATTGTTGAAAGTTCTTAAACTTAGTAAATAGACCTGATTAGCCGGAATCCAAACGGTAACCCAAACAGACCAGACCACTTTTGATAAGATAAACACTCTACTAACCCTAAACATTCCATCTAGAGTATCTTCCAATAGTATGAAATGTTAAACTAAAAATGTTATTTATTTATTTTTATATTTAGAGAGGTATCAGGCAAAATTGTTTGGGATATTTATAACCAAGTTAAAAGTCATTACTTTCAGTGTATGATTCAGTAGATAATGAATCAGCAATGCTAGTACTGTATCATTAGCTCATTAGAGTTGAACAGTAAAGGTGGACTAGTTATAACAGAAAGTCCTGATGTAGATCACATTGTACTTTGTCATTTCTATTTGGGCAACTACAAACAAATAGTAGTAACCATAACAAGGGAACAAGGAGCTTTTAATAAATAAAATGTCTTATAGGTTCACTAGGCATCTTAAATCTCATAACTAGAAAAGTACTTAGAATAAAATTCTACTTTTTTAAATTCAGTATTTGAAATATTCACTGTGGGGCACCTGGGTGGCTCAGCCAGTTAAGTGTCTGCCTTCAGCTTAGGTCATGATCCTGGAGTCCTCAAATTGAGCCCAGTATCAGGCTCCCTGGCCGGTGGGGAGTCTGCTTCTCCTTCTGCTTCTGCTTCTCCCCTTGCTAGTGTTCTCTCTCTTGCTCACTCTCTCTCTCAAATAAATAAAAAAAATCTTAAAAAAAAAAAAAGACATTGGAAACATAACTTTAAAATTCTTTCATATTCCAGGTTCTAGACCATTCATATTAAAGTTAACCTTATTTGAGACTAATAATTTAAAAAGCATTTTGATTAAATATTACCAATGTGAACTGTGGCCATTTCCTTAGCCTTAGAAATAGACTCTGGAATACAACAAAAATTTCCTTACCAATGAAGCACAGAGGCTGAACCAGTTTTCTAAATTTTGCAGTTCAAAAATTAAAGAATAAGGTGAATATTTATAAGATTAAAAAAGATTTTTTTTTTTTTTTGGCTCAGTATTGAAAAAGAGCAAGCAGGAAGAAGAAAAAGAAAACGTCTGTAGTTCTACTAGCCATCATTAGGAATACGTTATATTAACTTCTAGGTTTTTGTTTCATACATAAAAAAAATTAAGAGTTGACTTCATACAACATACACATTTGCTTAATTCTATACGGTTACTAAAGCTTGTGGCTTATGAATATACTAATTTCTTATTGGACATTTAAGTACTATCAAGTTTTTTTCACATTATAAATAACACTTTGATAGAAATCTTTGTGCATAAGAGTCACTCTATCCTCTGACTCTATTTAGCGTTATTTCCATAGGGCAGAGTCTCAGAAGTGGGATTACTTGGTCAAAGTTATGAATATTTTTAAGGCTCATATACATTTGCTTTCCAAAATAGTTAAAATTATATTATCATTAAAAATATTATTACTCTATAGGATTATGCCCATTTTACACTGAATAACACTGGATAACACTGAATAATTTTACTAAAATTTTAATATGATTCTCTCATGTTTGATCTTTTAGAGTTTGGAATTTTAACTAAGTATGAAGTCATAATTTCATATAATCAAATTCCTTTGACATAGAGAAAAGCTGTCTTTCAGATAGTAGACTGTATGTCTGCTAATTGGTGGTAAACTTTAAGATTGCAAGTTGATGTAGCACAGATTGTGATTAAGATTCTAGTCTCTCTAGGTATTTTAAAGATAATAATATAAATTATTTTTCCCTGTGTACCTTAAAATGTATCTGAGATAATGTTAGATTTTTCTTTCAGTGGCTTAGATCTTATTGAATTGATCTTTACCAGGTGATAACTATAGACTCTGGAATATGTGGATAATAATAATAAAAAGCAGCTACTGAAGGTACAGGAGAGTAGACAGGCAGACAGATCCTGCTGAGAAATCCATGCTTGGAGGAGGCAAAGGAGATTAAAGAAGACTTAAATAAGTAGGGAGATGGGCAGCCCCGGTGGCTCAGCGGTTTAGCGCCGCCTGCAGCCCAGGGCGTGATCCTGGAGACCCATGAGGTTGCATGACTTCAAGTTTAACCTTCTTTGTAATGCCATGTGGATAGCAGATATCTCCTGACATCATGTGGTGAGTATACTGAGCTTCTGTGGCATTCTTTCTGAAAACCATGAGTGTAGTCTAATCATGAGGAAAAATCAAATAAACCAAATTATGGGACATTTTACAAAATATCTAATCAGTACTCCTCAAGACCATAAAAGTCATGCACGAAAAACAAGAAAAAGGCTAAATACTATCACAGACTAGAGGAGAAAGGGAAGACATGATGATTAAATGCAATGTGATATTCTAGATGGTATCTTGGAACAGGAAGAGGACATTCATTTAAAAACTGGTGGAATCCAAATAAAGCCATCAGTTAATAGCAATATGCAAGTGTTGGTTTCTTAGTTTTGATAGATATACCACAGTAATGTAAGATGGTAACACTGGGAAACAAATTAGGTGAGCAGTATATGGGAACTCTTCATATTATCTTTGCACTTTCCCTGCAAATATAAAATTATTCCAAAATGAAAATTTTATTAAAGAAAATAAGTTGACAAGGTTATTCTAAAAATTATGGAAAGGCAAGGGACCTAGAACAGCCAAAATGATTTTGAAAAAGAAGAATGAAGTATTTGGACTCATTTTAGGACTTATTACAAAACTACAATAACAAAGACCATGTGGTATTGACATACGGGTAGACACATAGAAATGGAAGATAATAGCTTAGAATATATCCCCTTTTATAAAATTAATTGATTTTCTATTTTTTAAAAAGATTTATTTATTTGAGAGAGAGAGAGACTGAAAATGAGAAAGAGCAAGTGAGCACAAGCAGGGTAAGGGTAGAAGGAGAGGGAAAAGTAGGCTCCTCTCTGAGGGGGGAGCCTGATATGGGGCTTGATCCCAGAACCCTGGGACAAGATGCTTAAGCGTCTGAGCCACCCAGGTGCCTCAAGATTAATTAATTTTCAATTAAAGTGCCCAGGTAATCCAGTGGGGGAAAGGACAATCTTTTCAACAAAGGTGTTAGAAGAACTAAATATCTGTGGAAAAAATGAACTTTTCATTTTTTTTCCCTCACCTCAACCTTATATAGAAATTAACTTGATATGGACTGTAGACCTAAATTTAAGAGTTTAATGCTCCTAACCTCCTCCTTCCCCCCAAATAGGGGAAACCCTGGGTTAAGCAAAGATTTTTCTTTTCTTTCTTTTCTTTTTCTTTTTTCTCTTTTCTTTTCTTTTCTTTTCTTTTCTTTTCTTTTCTTTTCTTTCTTTTCTTCTTTTCTTTTCTTTTTTAAGATTTTATTTATTTATTCATGAGAGAGAGAGAGAGAGAGAGAGAGAGAGGCAGAGACACAGGCAGAGGGAGAAGCAGGCTCCATGCAGGGAGCTCGACTTGGGACTCAGTCCCAGGACTCCAGGATCCCATCCTGGGCCGAAGGCGGCACTAAACCGCTGAGCCACTGGGGCTGCCCTAAGCAAAGATTTCTTAAATAGATATAGAAATCATGAATCTTAAAAGAAAACTAAATATTTAAATAAAAATAAATAAAAATTGTAAATACAAATTTAGACCCACTTTGTGAAAGACACAGTTGAGGCCATGAAAAGGCACCATAGACTGAGGGAAGATATTTGCCAAGCATATATCTGACAAAAGGCTTGGATTCAGAATATAAAGAGAACTCTTATGACCAATAATAAGACAACAACCTAACAAAAAATAGGCAAAGGGTTGGAACAGACAATCCAAAAAAGAATATGCAAATATGACCAATAAGCACTTGAAAAGGTGCTTAACATCACTAGTCATCAGGGAAATGCAAATTAAAATCATAATGAGATACCACCACACATTCATTAGAAAGACTAATATTAAAACCCTGGCAACCTCAAGTATTGACAAAGATTTGGAGCAACTGAAACTCTTCATACATTGTAGGTAGAATTGCAAAATGGGTCAGCTACTTTGGAAAACAACTTGACTGAAAACAGCTTGATTGCTGTCTTAGACAGTAAGCATATACTTATAATAGGACCTAGCATTGATACTTCATAGTAATATACCCAAGAGAAATGAAAGTATGTATTCATTCAAAGGCCTATATGCGAATATTTATAGCCACATTTATTTATTTATTTATAGCCTCAAATGAAACAATCCAATTATCTATCAACTGGTTAATGGATAAAGAAGTTGTGATATAACCCTGCCATGAAATGCTGACAATAAAAAAGAAACAAAATGCTGATAATACAACAGCATGGATGAATTTCAAAAACTTTATGCTAAGTAAGAGAGGTCATAAAATTATATTCTGTATTATTCTGTTCATATGAAATTCTGGGAAAGATAAAACTATAGTAAAGTAGATCAGTGGTTGCTTGAGGCTGGGAGGGGATCAACTGCAGAGAGGAAATTTTTTTAGGCTGATTGGAAATATTCTACAACTTGATTGTGGTGATGGTTTATATGATTACATACAATTGTGAAAACGTAAACTACATTTAAAGTAAGTGACTTTATGTTAAATTCAATAGAAATGTAAATTGAAAAAAAGAATTTGAGCCTTTGAAATTAATAACACACTATTAAAAGAATAGAAGCAAAATAATAAAGGAAAAAGTTAATTATATCTAAAAACCAGCTAACAGTAATTATTGCAGTTGAGCACTAATTTTAGCTTCAAGTTCCCTAGTAGATAATACAAAAATGAAAACTTCACGTGCTACTTACTTTTTATTATGTCATAAATGGAAGAGTATTTGCCTGTCTGAAGACTACATGGGAAAAAGTAATTATTTTTGAGGATCTTCACATCAGAACATTAAATACCACACTGGACAGTATTTTTTAGGACTAGAAAAAGTTGAAAAAGTTGAAAATATTCTTTATATGATTATATATTCTTTATATGATTGTATGGTTGATTCTTAGTTACATTGATCATGAGTTATCCATTTTTCCCCCTAGGAGCCAAAGTATCTTCTTGTTATTCTACCCTTAGGAGCAGCTTTTCAGATATCAGTAATCTGACCAAGACAAGTTTATGTGAGCTCAAGGGTGAAGGAGGTATGTTGAAGTTCACAGAGGAAGACTGTGTATAATCTATGAAACTTGCAGATGTTGACATTTTTATAAGAATTCAACACCTAACCCCAGGAGAACTCATCCCACCCTGCGTAGAGTTTATGTCTTTAAATGTTTAGACAAGCATTCTGTTGAATTCTGAATTTTTATTTTTTTAATTTTAATTTTATTTTTTAAAAAGATTTTATTTATTTATTTGACAGAAAGAGAGAGAGAGAGAGAGAGAGAGAGAGAGAAAATGAGTACAAGCAGGGGTGTGGCAGGCAGAGGGAGAAGCAGGCTCCCTACTGAGCGGAGAGCCTGATGGGAGGCTCTATCCCAGGACCTTGAGATCATGACCTGAGCAAGCAAAGGCAGACAATTAACCGACTGAGCCAATCCAGTGTCCTGAATTCCTAGTTTTTATATCACAAGCAGAGAAGACAAATTCCACTGATAAGAATCAATGGTTAGAACTTGTTCGATAGAACTCTAATAAGGACCATGTACAATGTTTTGATTTGGGCTGGTCTGCAGCCTAATAAGCTTGCCAAGTTATCTTCAAGATATAACCTTAGGTAATGACATTGGTTGACCTGTTGAATTATTTAGTATTTTCCATTTGAGTGCTGCTGAAATTTACATGTGAAAAATGAAGATTTGGGTCCTAGCATACTTGATGTTGGATTGTTGTTGATTTCTGAAGCAGCAGATCAACAGATTCAGTTACTTCCTGTGGGAAATATTCTCTCATTCCTACCTCCTGTGTCAGGACCCAGTTGAGACTATTTAGGTAGAGGTACAGGATTTGGAAACAGTTACATTAAATCCCTTTGAGGTTTGGAATATGCTTTGTGAAATCTTCATCCCTGCCACTTTCAGATGCCTCTGCAATGGACTGAATGGTTATGTCTCTCCAAAATTCATATGTTAAATCCTAATCCCCACGGTGATGGTATTAGGAAGCAGGGCCTCTGGGAAGTGATTAGGTCATGATGGCTGCATTGGATTAGTGCCCTTATAAAAGAGACCACAGGATGATCCCTCATCGGTATGAGGACATAGCAGAAAGACAGTCTGAATACTATGAAGTGCACTCTTAATTGGACACCGAATCTGCTGGTGCCTTGATCTTGGACTTATTAGCTTCCAGACTGTGAGAAATAAATTTTTGTTGTTTATATGGCACCCAGTTTATGGTATTTTTGTTATGACAGCTAGAATGAGTAAGAAAAACCTCTTAATTTCTATGCATGACTCAGATCTGGTAAATGAGACAGTTGCTTTCCCCTGGCTCCTTGGCCACCATCATAAACAGGACAGCAGAATGGCTAAAAGCCTAGGTTCTGGAAATGGACTGTGTGGTAGACAAATGACATCAAGGCAGCTTAGTATCTCTTGACCATCCACTCCATGTTTGATAGTTTCCTGTGTTGTGAATTTTACCTCTCCCACGGTAGCATAAAAACAAGCTGCTTTCCCCAGTTTTCCTATAGCTAATGTCCAGATAGGTAACTTAAATTTAAGTTAGGAATTTGATGCCCTAAGGAAGACCTTGAGTCATAAGTGATCTGTAGAAGGAAACAGGCTGGTCACAAGGCATTATTTTGCTGGCTTTAGAGTGGATGGCAGAAACCAACCCTTTGTAGGATCAGTGGTAGCAGCAGTTTCATTCATGGAGTTCTTGAGTGTGCTACTGGCCCAGCTTAAAGCTCTAACTTAAGACCCAACTCAAAATTTTTTTCGAAATTTCTTGACTCTGGTGAGTCAGTCTCATCCTCTTTTGTGCCTTCCTTTAACAGTGATAATTAATTTTATAATATTTATAATTTTATATTAGTTTCTTTGAAAACTTTATTCTAAAAGCTCATGTAAAAATTATTGGAACTGAGAATACTATACAAGATCATTCTGGCACATAATTACCACTGAATCTAATGGAGACATCTATTTTTCTACTGTATCATACTTGTTTGTGATATGAATGAGTCTTTCTAGGACTCAGCCCAGTAATGATTCTTAAAACTCAGTGTGTACAGTCACCTGTAGAGCTTGTTAAGATGTGTATTCCTGAGCTCTACCCAGAGATTCTGATTCGTTTGGTTTGATGTGGGGCCCAACAATCTGCATTTTAATAACATTTCAGCTGATTCAGAGGCAGCTAGCCCACAGACCATACTTTTATAAATATTGGACTATAGTTGAAACTCCTTACGCATCTTTACCTGTATCTACCCTCATTCATCAATGTTAGTCCCATGTCTGATACATGGTAGATACTCTGTAAGTATTTGCTTAATGGCTGAATCTCTTTACTGCATAACGAATAACAAAGGACAGAAATATTTAAAACAGTCACACTTTACATATACATGTTGCTCAAAATCTAAGAATGCTTTGTTTTTTTTTTTTTTTTAAAGATTTTTTTATTTTTTAATTCTTATTTATTTATGATAGTCACAGAGAGAGAGAGAGAGAGAGAGAGAGAGAGGCAGAGACATAGGCAGAGGGAGAAGCAGGCTCCATGCACCGGGAGCCCGACGTGGGATTCGATCCCGGGTCTCCAGGATCGCGTCCTGGGCCAAAGGCAGGCGCCAAACCGCTGCGCCACCCAGGGATCCCCTAAGAATGCTTTGGAATTAAGCAAATTGAATAATATTTTTCTGTACAGGGATTCAACAGATTCTCTATCATTAAACTTCTGGTTCAGTGGATTTCCCACTAAAACCAGGATTCAATTTTAATGTATGATCAAACATAAGATTCTACATACTAATTTTTGGTTTGCATATTTATCAGGGAAGATTGTATCCATACATCTGATTTGTTTATTATTGAACAAGGTTTTTTTTCCCTAGAACTTTAATGCTTGAGTTCTAGCAGGACTTTGCCTCCTGCTGTTCTTCTAGCCCTCCCCTCTGTGACACTTTCTCTGGGTGTCAGGAGCTTAAGTTTGAGAAAAACAGCATTTGTGAAATAGTAACTTCTGAGGTACCATTAATGTATTGATGTGGAGATGACAATCACAGGGCTCAGATGAAAGCTTATTTATTTCTTTAGCTTTGGTTCTTTGTCTGCTGAAGTTTGACTAGTTAGGCACAATAACAGCCAATAGCAGGTGAACATGGCTTGAGAAGAGAAAGATCAGGAACTATAGCTGAAAGCACTCAGAAATGGGTGTACTCACTGTTGTCCCTGGTCATGGAAGTCTTATACTGTTCATTTCCACTTGTAGAGATTCTGACCGTCATGCATTGTCTCATTTGGATGGCACCTCTTACAAGAAAGACTTTTTAAATATTTTTCCACATCTGTATCCAGTAGGATCTTGTCAGAAACCTCTATTTCATAGTTATTTCTATGAATCCTTTATCTGTTCTGCCAAACTGTTAGCATCCTGGGGCAAGGTAAGTGAACTGAATAAGGACTCCACAAAAATGTGAATGGGCTTCTTGCAAAGGGCCCATGTTTTCCTGCTATGAAAGGAAGGAATAGGACAAATATGCTAAAATGTACTAAGGGCTTTTGAGAGAGGGTTTTTTTTTTTTTTTTTCTTTTTTTTTTGGAGAGCTGGGGAGAAGGAGGGTAAGAACCTTAAAAATAAGAGTAGAGAACTTCTGGGAATTGGTGATGTACCTATTTAATGAAATACTAAACAACAATGAAGAGAAGGATCTTTGCAAGGGGTATAAATGAGGCAATGATTCATTCACTTTTCCTACTTAAAAACAACTTGCTAAGATGTATTTTACATATTAAATCCATCCATTTCAAGTGTACAATTCAATGATTATTAGTAACTTTACTGAGCGGTGCAACCATCACCATACATCAGTTTTAGAGCATTTTCATTTTCCCAACAAGATCCCTTATGGCCATTTATAGTTAATCCTATTAATACTCCCAGGCCCAGGCACCTACCAATCTGTTTTATGTCTATAAATTTGCCTTTTCGGGCACTTCATATAAATGGAAGCATGCAATATGTGGTCTCTTGTGTCTGGCTTCTTTCTCTTTGCATAATGTTTTTGAGGTTTTTGTGTGATGTAGCATGTGTTGGTAGTTCTTCCTTTCTATTGTGAAATAGTATTCTATTATATGGATGTACCACACTTAGCATATCCATTTACTGGTTGATTGACATTCAGGTTGTTTCCAGTTTGGGACTATTATCAACAGGTCTGCTATTCAGCAATGAAAATTTCCTTTTCTTTTTTTTTTACTGAAAATTTCTATACTAGTCATGGTGTAGACATATGTTTTAATTTTTCTTATACTGATATCTAGGAGTGGAATTGCTGGGTAATTTGGTAGTTTTATGTTTAGTTTTTTGAGAAACTTCCAAAGTGTTTTTTAAAGTGTCTGCAGCATTTTATATTCTTACTAGCAGTGTATGAGGGGTCCCATTTCTCCACATCCTCACCAACATTTGTTATCGTCTGCCTTATTTATATAACCATCCTAATGGGTGTGAAATGGTATCTCATTCTTATTTTAAGTTACATTTTCCTAATGACTACAGATGCTGCACATCTTTTCATGACTTTATTAGCCATTAACCACTTGCATATCTTCTTTATAGTGAAAAACCAACTCATATATTTTGCCCATTTTAAAATTGGGCTGTCTTTTGGAGGACCTGGGTGGCTCAGTTGGTTAAGTGTCTAACTTTCAGGTTTAGCTCAGGTCATGATCTAGAGGTCATAAGATCAAGCCTCATGCTGAAAGCGGAGGCTGCTTGAAATTTTCTCTCTCTTCTCCCTCTGCCCCTCACACATCCCACTCACATGCACATACTGTTTCCCTCTCTTAAAAAAAATGAGTTGTCTTTTTATAATTGAATTGTATGAGTTATTTGTATATTTTGGGTATAAATTCTTCATCAGATATATGTTTTGTAAATATTTTCTTATAGTCTAGTCCTTGTCTTTTTTTATTTTCTTAAAGCTGTCTTTTGTAGTGCAGAAGTTTTAAAGTTGGTTAAGGTCCATTTATCAATTTTTTCTTTTATGGAATGTGCTTTAGCATAATATCTAAAATTCTTTTCTCTTACTCAAGGTCTCAGAGATTTCCTCCTACAGTTTTTCTATTTATTTCTTACATTTAAGTCTGTGATCCTTTTAAGTTAATTGTTGTATATGGTGTGAGGTGGGGGTCTAAGTTCATCATTGGGCATGTGGATAACTAATTGTACTAACTTGTCTTATAAACTGACTTCTAGGGGTGCCTTCAGTGGTTGAGTGTGTGCCTTCAGCGCAGGTCCTGGGATCGAGTTCCACATCAGGCTCCCCACAGGGAGCCTGCTTCTTCCTCTGCCTATGTCTCTGCCTCTCTCTCTGTGTCCCTAATGAATGAATAAATAAAATATTTAAAAATAAAATAAAAATAAACTGACCTCTATTGAGTACTTGACTTTAAGGTAGGCACTGGTGATACAAAAATGGATGATATGATTTCCAATTCCCAGTACATTCTAGGGAGGAATATAGCATAACCAAGGAGTATAGAATGGAGGAACACATCATCTCAAGATCTGGTGACTTCAAGAAGAATAACTCAGAGTTAAAATCAAGGAGATGGCTCTGATGTCCTTAGGGAAAAGACCTGTACATATTAGCCCAGTCTAGTGTAATGATTTCTACTTCTTTGGTCTCTTAACACACTAGTTTGTCACCATCTGTTTTAAGATGTATCTCCAAAAATTTATGATTAAGGAAAAGTTCAGATACAGATGTGTTTGCTAATTATTTTTTTAAAAAAACATTTGATATTTTTATAGTGGGGGTTATAGTGAGTGATATTTTAGAATTCATTACATCTCAGTTTATACCCTGAGAACATGTTTCCCATTTGGACATTATTTTTAAAAAATGTCCACAAATTCTGGTTTAGTGGTTGAACATTAGATTAGGAATCGAGAGTTAGTCTGGGACTAGCCTAATGGCTTTGTGTTGTTGGAACATTACAGAACATCTGAGACCTTCAGTTTGCTCCCAGTTTAACATGGCAGTTCATTTTCAAGCTCTTTACCTTGGAATGTTCTACTTGTTCATTTAGTTAACATTTATTGAGTACTCACTTTGTGCCAGGCACTGTGAGGCACTATTAAGAAAAGGTAAGACAAAGAAGCCAGATGCTTTTATAGAGAGAACTGAGAAAACAAATTAGAAGATAATGTTGCACATCTATGATTTCCCTGGTCTAGAATTACATATCTCTCCTGACTGGGGAGTTGACTGGGGAAAATAAAACAAGACAGAAAACAACTCCAAAAATCAGCTTCAAGAATGTGCTCTATAGGAAAGAATTCACGTGTTAGACATGTGACAGGTGAGTTCCAGACTCTATAACTGCAACCTATCTTTGTACAATGAGATTTCTTTACATTGTGGTAAAAAAGTATATTTATTTCCCTAAGAGAAGTAAAAGGGAAAGGTATATAACACTCAGGACTACATAAAGAACTTGGTAGACATTGGTATGTAATTCTCTTTATTGTACTAAAGATTATAATGGGAACTTCTTGTATCTCAGGTTTTCCTAAAGAGCAAATCTATAGTATGAGACATTTTGTTAAGAAGTATGTTTTTAATGTAGTGCAAGAACATGAATGTGATATAAATCAACTTCATGCCCCTGTTTTCAAGACTTGTCTTTTAGCTTCTGAGTTGCATTCTTCAGTAAATTTTCTAAACTTCTCTTTATAACTACAGTACCTTCAGACTTGAACCTAAATTATCTAATAGTCTTTTGCATAATGTAAAGACATGAAACCTCTGACTTTTGAAAAGTTTTCCAGATTAGGGGTGTCTATGCTCTTTTGGCTTGAGTTTATCATCCAGTTTTCCAGTTTACCTCCACACACATGTATGTTTTCTCTTTTTGACAGTAGATAGTCTGGGGCTGTTTGTATGTAATTAGTGAAAATGTTTGCAAAGTTATAAAATAAATAAGCTAACATTCCATTCCATTCATATAACTTCATAATCTTTACTTGGTAGATGTACTATTTAGGGGCAACCATAGTTCAGGTGTACTTAGACATGCCTTACCTATACATTGTGTTTTGAAAAGGCCTTGCCATTGTGTGTTAGTCAGGCTGCTTGGTTACAATACACAGAAAATCAACTCAAATTAAGTCCATCAAAAAGAGAACTTATTGGCTCTTTTCACTAGAAAGTCCCAGTGTGGAACTAGCCTTGGCACAGCTGAATCCAGGGACTCGACAGACTTCTTGGCTCTCTTGACCCGTCACTCAATTCATATTCCTCTGGGTATTGACATCATTCTTTAGCAGATTCTGTGTGTGTGGTAGTCAGTGATGGCCACTGGCACGTCCAGGCTCCTCTGGTCTTTTATAAGTTGAGTTCAGAGGAAGACTCTGGAGTCCATATATTGCTTCTCATCAGGGGACTCTGGTTATTCTTGGGTCATATGTTCATCCCCATGTACCAATTTGTGAACACAGAAGGTATAAAGATTGACTAGCCCTGGAGCTGTCCCAGCTCATGAAGTCAGGTCAGAGTAAAGCCATCTCTGACAAATTCTCCAAATCCACATGGGGTGAGAGAAGAGCAGATCCCTAGTAGATGCCAGGTAGGCACAAACAACAGATGTCCACTGCATTTGGTAAGGTGTTACTAAACACTTTTAAGTGCAAAGAGCACTGGCTTTTGTTTGCCACAAAAACCTAAAGCTGCTACTAATCATGTTGCAATACGTATTTATCTTTGAAACCATCTCAAACATTCTAGAGATCTATATAACTCAAGAGAGAACTTGATCTTACTTACAGTACTTACTTGATCTTACAAACAAATGCCTTTTTACTGAATTAACATTCATCATCAGTTCTTGAAATTAACTTTCAAATCATCAAATTTTTGTACATATTCTCATTGTGATTACTTGCACAAACTATGTTTATTTCACAGTAAAAATCACAGGTATTTTAGTTGAGAGAGATTATTTAAAAGGCAGTTCTTAGATTATTTGGGTGTGTTAATGGTGTTGGTTATGTAGAATTAAAAAAAATTTTGGATGGAATTTGTTTCAAATCTTTACTTAAAGACTAGATTAGAGGATTTTTTTTGAATATTTTATTTATTTCTTCATGAGAGACACACAAAGAGAGGCAGACACAGGCAGAGAAAGAAGCAGGCTCCTCACAGGGAGCCTGATGTGGGGCTCAGTCCCAGGACCCCAGGATCACGCCCTGAGCCGAAGGTAGACGCTCAACTGTCAAGCCACCCAGGCGCCCCTAGAAAAGAACTTTTAAGTGACCAGAGTTATAAGCTTCCAGTAAACCACATTTCCCTTCCTTTTAATTCTCAGATCTTGACCCTGATAAGCTTTCTGATAGGGGAAAATTCCAAAACACACATGAAGGAGAGAATTACATTGAGGTGTTTTAAATAGCAAGTCCAAATACAGTAGTCTTTTTTTTTCTTTTTCATACTCACAAATTAGGACAGCTCCAGCTTTTAAAATAGAGTAAGAAGAAGGGGTGGCACACATACAGAGCAAACCAACATTTAAATTTAGCACATTAGAATTCTTTGCATATCAAAGATGAGTTATAAAATGTAAGTTGATTTTGGTTTTAAAAAACGTTCTGGATATTGGCTGCGTTGCCATGCTCTGAAGCTTTATGAGGTCTGCATCATAGGATGAAAGATGACCAAAAGGCCACGCTGTATTGTTACCATTAAATCTTTCTGGACTATGCCCAGTGCAGATGTATTATATACAGATTTTCTATGTATATGCTTAATTTTAGCAAGAGCATATCTTGTTCTTTCAATCTCCTTTTCATAAATTAGAAGCATTATGTGAATGACTTGTTCCTAGGAAATACACACTGAAATATTTAGTGGCAAAGGGCATGATGTCTCCCGCTTATTCTCAAATGGTTTAGAACAACAATAAGAATCATATGATGTTCTATTATATAAATATTTCATTATTTATTCAGTCAGTCCTTTCTTGGTAATTATATGTGGATGGAGAAAAGAAAACTGGATAACTTCAATTCAGGCAATTGAGTTTTCTTTAAGTAGTTTTATTATTTGGCTTGTAATACTGTACATTCCAAAGTTAGACCATTTTTGAAAGTCAATATACGTGCCATTAGAGTTAATAATTGAGTTGACTATACATTTAAAGTACTACTTCAAAAGATTTCTGGTAAAATGTGGGAATGGAGTCATGAGTAGATGAGAGATTCCAACACTATTTTAGAAAAAAAAAAAAAAAAAGCAAAAACTAAGATGCTAGAACATGAGTCTTCAGTTTGAAAGGGCCCACTGAAGTGTCTAGCACTATGCCTAGCACAGTGAATGAAAAGAGACACTTTTAAAACATGTCTTCAGAAAATTTCAGCACCCTAGGATTAAAGAGGAAATGCTGGGAGACCACATGATATACAATAGCTAATAGAATGGCATAGTACATCCTAGTAGAAATTTTGGAAGGTAGAAGACAATAAAGCAATTGCACTAAAATTCTGAGAAAAAAGGCTTTTCAACCTAGAATTCTATATTCAGCCAATCAATCAAGTGTGAGGGTAGACTTGGAGTCTTTTCTTAGGAAGTGACTGGAAGATCTATTCCAACAAAATGGGGGTGCAACCCAAGAAAGACAAAAAAGGGTCCAAGGCCCAAGAACAGAGTATATAATTTAGGTAATTGGCAAAGGAAGTTTCAGCTTTGCATTGAGCCTAGAGAGCTACCAGCTGCAAACTGCAAGAGGATGCAAGTTCTATATGGAAATAGGGGCTAGAAATGAAAGGGATGGATTATTTGATTACACTGTGCTACTCAGCAATTAATTTTGATGGGTCTGTGATCAGTATAATGGAGCATTTGGGAAAAAAATTATTCAAATTTCGAATGTTGATGATTTAAGGAATTTAGGTATAAATATATTATTTAGAAGCACAGAGGTTAAATGACTAGAAGAAATAGTGAAAGGGATAAAAATAATTGTTCATGAGGAAGAATATAGCAAGGACTGATGATTTTGATTATCAGCTTTTTAGTACTATTTGATATTATCAAGTATATCGGCTATGTTGATTAAAAATAAGAATCAAGTGGAATTAAAAGTAGTTCAAACTAAAATAAACTATGTAAAGGTGTTAATAATGGGGGAAACTGGGTGTGTGGCATATGGGAACTCTTCTTCACAATTTTCCTGTAAATCTTAAGCTGTTATTCTAAAAAATAAAGTCTTAAAAATTGAACTTCAGAAACAAGAGATGAAAAAAAGTACGCTATAATGCATAGTATATATCAAGTACAGTCAATAAAATTAATGAACATCAAAATATGCAAAAAATAAAATTGATTTCATTACTGATTTTCAAAACAAATTATTAAAAATAAAATATTGCATTATTGTTAATAAATCTTGTGTATTTGTCTTGTGTTTTGAATTATTCAGTATTACCAGTCAGTTTATTCTTTTTTCATGGAAACCTAAAATTTTTTTATGTAGTGAATGAATGCCCTTGTTTAAGATTAAGTGGTTGGGATGCCTGGGTAGCTCAACAGTTAAGCATCTGCCTTTGGCTAAGGTCGTGATCCTGGGGTCCCAGGATCCAGTCCTGTATTGGGCTCCCACAAGGAGCCTGCCTCACCCTCTGCCTATGTTTCTGCCTCTCTGTCTCTCATGAATAAATAAATAAAATCTTTAAAAAAATTAAGTTGACATATTTTTTCAATCAGTGGACTAATTAGTTTTGAATTATGATTTTTCAGGTTAACCTCTTCATCCCCACTTAAACATCCCAAACTCGTAAGAGCAGACTACAGTTAGAAGTTGGGCAGAATAGTCGGGTTTGGATAATGAATGAGCATGTCTAGCTAGGCCACTTCTTCAAAATGTTGTATTATCTATTGGGCATTATTTCTCCCTTTTTCTTCTCCATTGGTTTAGATAAATAAATGGTAGTTCAGTTTTATAGGAATTAAGTGATTTATCTGCTGATCTAGTTGTAGACTGAGACTTAGAAATTGAGCCCTCTGTTGCCAGGGGTAGGGGTATAACGTTATCTTGGGACACCAAAGGTAGTGGTGTTTCTTGTTGCTGTCATCATAATGGGCACTAAACTTGAAAGTGTAAATTTCAGGATGGTGAGATTGACCCTAAAGCAAAGCCATGATGGGCATATAGTGCTTGGACTGGGGCTGGTAGCATGTTTTAGGGCAGGTTTACTAATTCCCTTATTACTTACTATGCTTTTAAGATCTCTTTTTATATTCTAAGAACTGTAGGAAACTCCTCTGATACCCTGTTTTCTCTCTGTAGATCCAGCAAATGAAAATGACAGCCCTTCAATAGCTAAATATCTAAGCTAAAACATATTTTAAAAGCCCTAATTGGTATAATAACCTGTAATTTTCTTTTCTTTTTTGGCATCACCCATTTTGTATCTTGCATTTCCAGTTTCCCTCAATCACATAATTATCAGATATTTTTGTGGATTTTTAAGATGTAGTTTTGGTGTCATATTTTTCAATTAATTGACCAGTTTACTTCCATTAAGTGTAATCTCTTGTGCTTTGACTTCCTGCCTATGGGACATTTGTGTTTAGTAGAATCTTCGGAGGCTTTTTTCTTGATTTGTTGACTTAAATACTAGTTCCTGGTCCAAGTGAGAAATGTTGGAGGTGGTACAGAGAATATTCTTCTGTGTACTTGCAGATTAAGCTTCTTTAAGAATAATGCTACTTCTGGGTGCAAGATTGGATCAACTACCTTAGTTCTTTTGAATTTCATTGTGTGAATAATGGCTAGATAGACTTTTCTCCGTTGGCCATTCTGTTGACATTTGAACTTGATTACAGGTCTTTTGTGGACTGTTAGAGACTGAATGTTTGTGACCAGTCAAGATTCTTATGTTGAAACCCTACCCCCACCAGTGTAATAGTATTAAGAGGTGGAGCTTTTGGGAGAGATCTAGGTTTAGTTGAGGTTATAGGGCTGGTACTCCCATGATGGAATTAATACCCTTATAAAAAGAGGAAAAGACATGAAAGCTTTCTCTCTATGAGCACACAGTAAGGAAAGGCCATTTGGACACACTTCTCAGGCAGCTGTCTACAGTCCAGGAAGAGAGCACTTACCAAGTATCAACTCTGCTGGCTCCTTGATCTTGGACTTTCTAGTTTCCAGGATTGTGAGAAATAAATATCTGTTGTTTAAAGCCACAGATCAGCTAATGGCATATTGTTATAGTAGCAGCCTGGCCATCTAAGACATAGGCCTTTTCTAGTTTTTGGATTCAATATAAATAGAATAGGGCAATTAAACCTTAACCAGTATTGAGCATGTGGAGGTGATAATAATTCTACTTCCTTTAGACCTAACAACATTCACTTATTTCTCCTGACACCATGCTTTAAAACCAAATAAAAAAATAGTTTATTTTTGAAGACAATATCTTTATGTTTGTAAGCATTTTATTTATCCTTTCATTTGGCCATGCCCAGCATTTTTTGTCAGCAATCTAGATGAGTGCTGTAATGTAAATATCTCATTTTTCCTTTCTATGATGTCCATTCTCTTACAACCTGATTATAGTGCCTTGTTTTCCCTGGAAAATCACCTTTTCCCATTTTCACTCCTCAGTCCATGTGATTGAAGGGAGGCTTCATCCATGGCTCCAGAAGTGAATGTGATATTCAATTGAGGAAAATGATGCTGAGAGAGGGAGAACACTCAGGTGGTATTATTTGATTACCTGGATCCAGTTGTATCTGAATCTACTCTGGACTTATTGATTGTGTGAGTCAATACATTTCCTCTTTGGCTTAGGCCAGTTTTAGTTGAATCTTTAATAGTTATAACCAAAAGAGTGCTAAATAACATGATTACCAAATTCACAGACAGTAAGAAACATGAAGAGATAGCGAATATATTAGAATATATTAATTACAGAGTGAAAATCCAGAAAGATCTCAGCTAAAAAGAAGAGCAGCACCTAATAAGATAAAGTGTAGGGTGATAAATGCAAAGTCCTATATTTGCTCCAGATGATCAGCTAAGCAAAATGAGGGTGAGGCTAACATGTATAAATATGAAAAAGATTTAGTCCTTTTAGTAAATTGTTAGTTCAAACACAATAATTAGTGTGAGGAAACCATCAAGAATATGTATGTACTGTTCTATTAACCTGTTAACCTATCCTTATGTCCATGCTATGATACTGTACCATATTGTCTTAATGACTGTAGCTATACTGTAAGTCAAAAATTAGATAGTGTGACTCTGCCAACTTTGTTCTTCTAGACGTTTGGCTATTCTATGCCCTTCTGCATTTCCATATAAATAAAATGCTGTGACTTTCCCCAAATTAAAAATAATTAGTTAAGAATTGCATAATTTTTCAAGCTAGTAGGACTAGTGAATTATACATTGTTCCTAATGCCATTGTCACTTGAACTGGTTAAAAAAATAATACTCATCATACTTTAACAGTCCTTTGGGAAAATAGGTATTGAATTATGCCAGGTCTTCAGAAATGTATACCTAAGATGCAAATGCCTTGTATTTTTATCTTTATAAACCTGTAATGTGTAGTACATTTATAGAGAAATACATAGGAAAACTAACAGTATTTTGCTCTGGGGGACAGATGGAGTCGGTGTCTGGTAAAGGACAGAAATTTATTTTTTTGAATACCCTTGAAATCTTTTAAGTTAAAAAATATATAATAAAAATTTTCAAAACAAAACATAATATGCACTTTTATTATTCATGTATGTTTAGATCTATCTCTAAATCATAATTCCCTTGTATGCATGAAATCTGTTCTGATTTATATTTGTGGGTGCTGTTGGTAGTTAATGTCACTGCAGTTTTCCCTCTTTCCTGGCTCAGCTCATGACCTGGACTCAAAGGAACTTTAATCAACCTAAAAGATGCTGCATTTAACAAACTTTTTGATGTACCTCTTAAGATTTTTATGAGTCGTTACTCAAATTAACTCTCAGGTTCTTGTGTATTCTAACTGTACTTTTTTAAAAAAATTATTATTTTTTTATTGGAGTTCAATTTGCCAACATACAGCTATCATCCAGTGCTCATCCTGTCATGTGCCCTCTTCAGTGTCCGTCACCCAGTCACCCCATCCCCCCTCCCACCTCCCCTTCCACTACCCCTTGTTCGTTTCCCAGAGTTACGTGTCTCTCATGGTCTGTCACCCTCTCTGATATTTCCCACTCATTTTCTCTCCTTTCCCCTTTATTCCCTTTCACTATTTTTTATATTTCCCAAATGAATGAGACTATACAATGTTTGTCCTTCTCCGATTGACTTACTTCACTAGGCATAATACCCTTCAGTTCCAATCATGTTGAAGCAAATGGTGGGTATCCATCGTTTCTGATGGCTGAGTAATATTCCATTGTTTCTGTAGACCACAGCTTCCATATCCATTCATCTTTCGATGGACACCAAGGCTCCTTCCACAGTTTGGCTATTATGGACATTGCTGCTATGAAGGGTGCAGGTCTCCTGCCATTTCACTGCATCTATTTCTTTGGGGTAAATCCCCAGCAGTGCAATTGCTGGGTTGTAGGGCAGTTCTATTTTTAACTCTTTGAGGAACCTCCACACAGTTTTCCAGAGTGGCTGTACCAGTTCACATTCCCACCAACAATGCAAGAGTGTTCCCCTTTCTCCACATCCTCTCCAACATTTGTTGTTTCCTGTCTTGTTAATTTTCCCCATTCTCACTGGTGTGAGGTGGTATCTCATTGTGGTTTGGATTTGTATTTCCCTGATGGCAAGTGATGTGGCCTAACTGTACTTAATCTCTACAGGCCTCAGTTCCCTAACCTGTGAAATGTGTTGGCTAAAGTGTGGTCCAAAATCTCTTTTGGTCCTGTGAGCACATAAGTTTGTCTTCCACTTCATTTCATTTGATTCCATTCTTGATCCAGATGGACAGTGTTGACATAGTCGTCAAGACAAGACATGCTCATAGAGTGTTCAAGCTTCAGGAAAGTTATGCCTGTTCTTTGCTACTCCTTAGGCCTATGATTCAGTGTTCTAGTTTTAGAATATTTAGGATGTCTATAGTTACCAACAGGTGTGATAGATTGAATCATGGGCCCCTTCCTGCATCTGCCCTCCTGCCATGGCTTCATTGTGGGCATAGGGTACTTCCTTAAATCCTTGACTTGCTTTGGCTAATGACATATGAGCAACAGTTGTGTCATTTTTCAGTGTAAGACTTAAGAGGGCTTATATACTTCTAGCTACTAGTCGTCTTGTGCTTCTGTTTCTGCTGGTTCAAGGAAAGGGCAGCCCCAGTGGCTCAGCGGTTTAGCACTGCCTTCAGTCCAGGGTGTGATCCTAGAGACCTGGGATCCAGTCCCATGTCAGGCTCCCTGCCTGGAGCCTGCTTCTCCCTCTGCCTGTGTCTGTGTCTCTCATGAATAAATAAATAAAATCTTAAAAAAAAAAGGAGAAGGAGAGACATGGGGAGCAGATCTGAATGAGGAAGCAAAGCCTCTGTTAATAGAGCCCCGCTTGGGTTAGCCAAGTCTCAGTTGACCTGTAGATCTTTAAGAATAAATAATTATTGTCTTAGTGTTGTCTGTGACAGCATTTTTGTGATAAAACAGGTACCATTAACTTCTACCAAAATTATTTTTTATTTTTTATTTTTTTAAAGATTTTATGGTACCCATTTGATTGGTTTCTTTTGTATCCTTCTAAAATTTCTTTATGTAAATACAGACATAAAAATTTATAATCTTGGCTCCCATTTCTACCATTTTACAGTTTTTTACTTTGTTTTTTTCATCTGTTATCTTAGATATATTTGTCTATCAGTAAATAGAAAACTTCCTTACTCATTTTTACAGCTGTTTTGATAGCTTTCATAAAAAATAATCTATAAATTATGTGGGTATGGATGTGTATTTAACTGTACCTTTGGGAATCCTATGAATTTCCACTTACAAACCTGAAGATATAATAAGATATATAAGAAACCATTATGATCTCAACTCACTTTCAAACTTCTGTGTTTATAATTGTTGAATTTGGGGATCCTTGGGTGGCTCAGCAGTTTGGCGCCTGACTTTGGCCCAGGGTGCGATCCTGGAGGCCTGGGATCAGGTCCCGTGTCGGGCTCCCGGCATGGAGCCTGTTTCTCCCTCTGCCTGTGTCTCTGCCTCTCTCTGTCTCTCTGTCTATCATGAATAAATAAATAAATCTTAAAAAAAATAATCTTTATAATTGTTGAATTTTTAGAAAATGTGTTCTTTAAAATGGGTTTTGGGAAACGTGTCTAAGTGTCTGTTTTGTAAGGTACATAACATACTTTTGGCACAATTACAATATCACCTCTAATATATATTCATTTAATATTCATATTACTCCTGTGAATTATAGTTATTAATATTTTAATTTTACAAGTGAGGAAACTTAAGCTCAGAGAAAGGGGTTGACCTTCTCAATATCACCCAGATAGAAGAAGGATGATAATGAGTCATAATTACTGAGTACTGTATATTGGGCACATTGCACTTGATAAGAATTTTGAAGGCAGATACCAGGTTTTACTTATTTATTTTCCTGTACCTTATATCATGCACACAGGACGCACAGCTCTGTTGCTAAAATGATTTCTGTCACATGTCCTTTGTCTTCTTGCTTTTGTACTCTCTCAAATTTGGGGGCCATCTTATTTTTTTTTCCTACTTTTCTTTTACTTTTCTGTTTTAATTCTTATAAGCTTTTAGGAGCTTAGAATTTTAGTCAATGTTGCTGTCCCCTGTCTTATCAATTATTAGGATTTTTCATGGATAATGTAGAAGAAAGAGGTGATACTCTTTCAGAGTGTTGGGTGATGATTTTGGCTTAGCTGTTTAACCTGTGCTGCAATCCTTCCAGGGCTGGACCTCTGACAGATATTGACAAGAAAAATTCAAAAATTTTCAATTCCCCAATGAATACAGTTGGAATAGAAGGAACTTGTTCCTTACTATGCATAAGCCCTAAATCTAAGGTCAAAATGTTATCAAAGAGCAGATCCTAAGGGTTGATGAAGTGATAGATCCCAAAGACATTTTTCTGTTTTTCTCCTTTTCTATCTGTATTTTGTTTCTTAAGTAAGATCTCTCTTTAACATTTTATCATCTCTTATCAATTAGGCTCAAAGTATGTGATACATCTTTTGTTTAGAGAGTAAGAAGTCCTCCTCAGCCTTTCTTACAACTTAGCAGGCCCATTTTCAGCTGTAATAAATTCCAGTTTAGCTTTCATGTACTATGAAAACATTTCTTTCATAGTTCTTCAATAGATGACTCATGTTTAAAACAGTAACAATTAATGGTTATATAACGTTTGGTATTAGTATCATAAATCAATAAATCTTTGTTTTGGGGCACCCGTGTATGCCTGTGGCCATTGTAAAGCCTAAGAAAACAAGATGTAAAAATAGTAGGCCCCCTTTAAGCATTTAGGCATACTCAGAATTAAAACTAGAACTTAAAATTTTTGACCCTACTTAGAGATTGAGAAATTTTGTTTAGATGGATCATAGACTGTGTGAGCTAAGCCACAAAATGTGGAATGTGTCTCTCATTCTCCTAAGGTTACAAAAATTTATATTAAAGTTTATATAGGACAAGTTTACTTTATGTGGAAAGTAAAACCACATGCATTTCATTTTGAAAAATCCTAAGGCCAATATAAAATCTGAGATAGTTCTTTCAATTTATTCCAGGTAATTTAGCTGCTGGTACTGTGTTGTGCTGCTTACTTTGTCCTGTGGAAAATTTGAATATCTATGTACTTAATCCCTGTGCTATTCCTTCTCTTCTGCAAGAATTTTGTAAGGAATAATTCCCTACATTGAAGTCATACAGAAAATATGTAAACATCCAACACACTTTTGCAAATCTGTAAAGTATAAAGTTGAGCACATTTCACTTTCCCAATATAGGCTACCAAGGAAAATATGCAGAAAAACTATTTTGAGATATAAACCAGTAGAGCTCAGTGCAAACTATCAGAAGAACAAAGTAGGAATCATCCTTCATTTGTTTACTCCCGGGTACAAATTACTTGATAAGGAGGCTTGCTTAGATTAAGTAAGCATAGACATGGTGCCAGAGATGTCAGTGGTTATTACTGTCTATTTGTGTTATCCCTAGACAATGCAAAAGGGGCATTTGACCCCTGAAAATAAATAAAGATGACTATTCTGCATTGCTCCCTTTGGTATTAAACATATTGGTTAATCCCATAACTTGTACAAAGGGAAAGTTTGCCTTGAAACTATGTAATTTCCCCTAACATGACAAAATTTAAGTAAGATCTGTTAAAGAACACTTTTGCAGAGAGAGAACAAAATTCTCTAAAGGGTATCTTCCCCCAGTCACTCTCCTTGATAACTACACATGACTTAGAGACCTCTGTAGTCTTTATTCTAAATTCAATGTTTTTAGGATGCATGAATTTGAATTCTTCTCCTTCCACTTTCTAGTTATGTGATTGTGCTTAACAGTCATAAAGGCTATTCACTAATATTTTAGTTTCCTCCTTTTAGGACTTGGTAGGTTTATACTTCTCCTCCTCCTTGAAGTAGGTCATGACCATGTGATCTCTAGGAAGGAGTCAGGGCATAAGTCACCATCTTTCTCTTCCCCCTGCATAGCAGCCAGCTTCATATCAGATAACAGATGCCTCATCATTCTACAGAGAATGAAGTCCTAGCCAAGCCACAAGAGATAGGTAGCATGAATGAAAAATAAAACTTGTTTTAAATCACTGAGATTTTGGGGTTGTGATATTGTAATCTCACCTATCCTTACTAACAAAATGGCCTGGAATAAGTAAATAACTCCGTTAGTTTTCTTATCTGTAAAATAGAAATATTAAGTAACTACCTTGGGGCTGGTGTGAGGATTAAATGAGATTATTAAGCTAAAGCATTATGTGGCACATAGTACATCCTCAATCAGTGTTGGCTGCTACTGTTACCATCATTATGCAGAATCTTGGGGGCTAAGTTTTTTGATTTTAAAAATACATAGTATTCATCAAGTTTACTCACTTTATACCCACCCTTTTTTAAAGATTTTTTTTCCTTGCACATCTTTCTAAAATGTATCATATCCTTTTCTACCTTAAATAGAATTTGTAGACTTAGGCTCATCATTATAAATGTCAGTTATTATACTGTAATGTAATATAGAACAGGAGGACACTGAAGTGTGTGGGGCATCTCCTCTGGTGTTTCGGTGTATTTT
The DNA here is from genome assembly GCF_048164855.1 of Canis lupus baileyi. Classification (NCBI taxonomy): domain Eukaryota; kingdom Metazoa; phylum Chordata; class Mammalia; order Carnivora; family Canidae; genus Canis; species Canis lupus. Next base: position 14,713,341 of record NC_132839.1, on the reverse strand, counting down.
TATAGCAGTTTTTATTCTTTGTCACATCTTTGCTGTTTTCAGTGTACTTTTGACAATTTTTAAAAAATAATCTCATTGACCTTCTAGTATACTGCTTTCTTTCTGTTGCAAATTTTGGGACTCTTTTTTTTTAGAATTATGCATAACTTAAAAGAAATTAGCCTGAAGTAAGTGAGCACGTGGTAAGTATACATTGCTATAATTCCTTATAGTAGCTTACTGCTATTTTTTCAAAGAAGGAAGAATTCCATCTAATCATCTGTAACTATTGGACAAGTTTCCACTTCACTATAATTGAGAAGTTAAACAGAGTCTAAATTGCATAGTGTTTGTATTCCATCACTTTTTGAATCCATCAGGAGTATAAAGTAGATTAGCATCACAAATACACTTCCAGTGTCAACAAATGAGCTTGGGCACCTGTGGAGGTTCAGGGTGCCTCTCATTCATTATTCCTTACCTCGAAAGCCCATCTTGTGACTATCTTGGTACTGGGAGATACTGCTACCATTCCTGCTACTTTCAGAAACCAAGGTGGCAAAGACCAATAAAGGTGGGCAACAGGGTAAGAAAAGAGAGTGGATTTTCCCAAGGCACTCCAAATATACAAGTAGAAATGGAAATTTGTCATTACCATTTCCAGGTGACATCAGCTTATTTGGGAGTATTACATGGTTACTCACAATCCTAGGTTCTCTGCTAATATTCTTAGTGTGTGTGTTTGGGGCATTAAAGAACTAACATAATTCCTGACCCATAGAACTTATCCAATATATGTTATTATGGTGAACTATCAGGGCATATGATTTCTAAAGAACAATAAAAGATAATACCTTTCTATATATAGGGTATCTGTTTTCTCATAGGCATTGGTTTACCCCTCCTCCATAATAAATACAATTACATATTTAAAATGAGGCAAAACGGGAAGCCCGGGTGGCTCAGCTGTTTAGCGCCTGCCTTTGGCCCAGGATGGGATCCTGGAGTCCCAGGATTGAGTCCCACGTCGGGCTCCCTGCATGGAGCCTGCTTCTCGCTCTGCCTGTGTCTCTGCCTCTCTCTCTCTCTGTCGCTCATGAATAAATAAATAAAATCTTTAAAAAATAATAAAATAAAATGAGGCAAAAAAAAAAAAGTATAAAAAAGACATCTAGTGCAGTGGTCCCTATGTATTCATAGCCAAGCATGGAAGACAGCTATGTTCTGCTTTTCTCCAGCAATCCTCCCAAGTTTAAGGGTAGTTCTTAGAACTGTACTTCTCCAATATGAACAGGCATATCTATTCATAATTCCTCTTAATTCACAGTATATAATTTTACTAGGAAGGAGCAGGAATGGAATTAGGCTCTGTATCAGTCAGGGTTCTGCAGAGAAACAGAATCAATACGTATAATAACTAACTAAATTTGTTTTCAGGCATTGGCTAATGAGATGTTGGGGACTGACAAGTATGAAATCTGTGACGCAGGCAGGCATGCAGGCTGGACCTCAGGTAGGAGCTGATGTTTCAGTCTTGGGGCAAAATTTCTTCTTCTCCAGGAAACCTTAGCTTTTACTCTTAAGGCCGTCAGTTGATTGATGAGGCCCATTCATGGTATTGAGGGTAATCTCCTTTACTTAAAGTCAACTGATTGTAGATATTAAGCACATTTACAAAAATAATTTCACAGCAACACCTAGATCAGTGTTCGATTAAATAAATGGATGCTATAGCATAGCCAAGTTGGCACATACACTAATCATCCCTCAATCTCTATGTGGCAATTATGCTGGTGGATGGAAGTCTCTGGAAAATTTTCAGACATAGCACAACGTCTGCTCAAGGGTGACTGGGAAAAGGAGGTAGAACAGGTGTCTCCTCTCTCCTCTTGCCCCTTTATCCCTCAAGACATCCCCCACACTACTTCCCTAGTGATTGTGAAGTCATGGTGGTGGAGCAGAGGGGACTCCATGCTCTAGATAAGCTAGGAAATGATGGTTTAACCATTTTTGGGAAACTTGGGTATAAGAGGTAAGGATGTTGGTAATTTTAGGATGGCTTTTAACAAATAACTCTTGTGGATTTAGGGTGAAGGGCATCATTCCTTGGTAAAAATGATAGCCTTGGTTTCGCTTTACTGATGAGAGTCTAAATAAGGTTTTATCTTGAAATGCCACTTATGGGAGTTGTTTGGGCCTTTCCTGTACCTTGACACAAAATTGTAATATTAATTAATAAATTAATACTGTTAGACTGACAGCTACTCTCAAGACTAGTGAGGGATTTGAGGTTTCCAAATCTCTCTTGCTTTCAGAACCTCTGAAATATGTCTTCTTACGGCTGCTTTATGCGAAAAGACCTGTGAACGGGGACACGGAGAACAGGAACAGTCATGGAAAGATTGGATCCTGGATAAGCATAAAATTATTCACTATTTAAAAGTCTTGAAAATATGATCCAAAATATGGGTCATGGAAAATTTTAGGACATAGCAATGTTGTGAGATAATCTTAAATAATCCTGTTTTATATAACAGGCCAGTTAATGAAGGGTAGAAATAAAAAATAAGACTGCAATGTGATAAGGAGATGAAATTTTGTTTCCAACTTTATCATTGGAAACATGGATAGCTAATAAAATCCTGTAGAAATAACTTTCATGTTTTTACACAATAAAATCTGACCAATGAGAAAATGTGACATATAACCTATTAATGAAATAGTTACAAAGTAAACACAGACTTTCCTTTATTTCAAAGTAATTTCAGCCAAGAAATGAAATAGCTAACAAAAGCCACAGAGGTATTATCATCCAATGCAGGCAAAGCATTTACTAAAGCCATAATCCCCAAATTGACATGAACTAAAAATTGTGCAGAAATATTGTGCAGTATTTGCCCCAAGTGACTTTTTAGCAGTCTCTATCTCTAGAACACAAAGTTGATTTTATTATTTTGAAGGGAAAGATTTTCAATTTACTCATATTGTGTCAGGAGCCGTATTTAGCAAGTTCAGTCATTTTAAAAATTTACCTGTGGTTAAAAAATAACCAAAAAATAAACAATCCAAAGGTGGGAGTTGGGGGAAGAAAGAAAAGCATACTTACATGATGCTTTATAAAGGCAAAAAGTTAAAACATTTCTTCACCTGAAAATAATTGAAAAAAGTTAATAATGTTTCACTTCCCAGTTGAGGCTGAGTAGAAGAAATATGGCAGTGCTGTTTAGAATCCCTAGAGATTGGACAAGACTTCAGTAGGACTCCCTTTTTGGCTCCTGTCAACCACAAAGAAAAGTGCTTTGTTGGCTCCAAAGATTTTACACAGAATCTCAGCAGAAACATCTGCTGTTTTACAGCAGATAAAACACCTGAGGTATGTCTTTTACAGCTAGTAGCAAGATAATAGACATTTATTAGCCCCTCACTTCCATTTTATTACCTGATAAAAACAGATGAATTAAGCTCTCTTTTTATAACATATTACCTTGATTAAAAATAGATTAATGTTATTTTATGTGAAGTAAGAACTCAAAGCAATTTTAACATTGTTTTCATATGAGTAGAAAAAAAATGTGTATTTTCCCCATCTGTTTCTAAGTCCACAGAGCCAGGGTGTCCAGTGCTCACTTTCTCAGAACTTGATGGTACACTTTTTTTGCCAGTATAATCTCATTGATTCCAAATGGAGGCTGGGCCTTTTGGCATGGTTAAATGTCATATTCCAGGTCATATTTTTACTAATTTACTTCTTAACATATTAAAAATTATTTTTTTCTGCTTCTGAGTCTCATTTAGTAAAGCTTCTCTGATTGAGTGAAAGAACTAGTGCTTGATCATTTGAGTTTGAATATAAGTAGTCTGATGCTTTTTCAGATTTCCTCCAACTAACTGAGTTTAATAAAATCCTTCTCTATTCATGGGACACCTTGGGTAGAAAGTTTAGTTGTTTGAGACAGAGCCAGCCAATACCCCCAGGCCACATGTACTCTTAGTAGTAACTCAGGAGAATGAGGTACCCGTTTGACTGTCTCCAACTTGACTCGCCATTTCCAATTAATTATGCCATTGCTTAAAATAGATGAAGACTCAAATGAGAGGAAAATAAAGATCTACTAAAAAACTTTTACTGCTGATTCAACTTAACAACAGTTATTTTGTGGGTTGTGATGTCAATGGCTCTAATAGTCCAATTTTGCTGTCTTTTAAAATACAAGGAAAATTGTGCAAAGAGGCAGAGACCAGATATATTGCACATGTGTATGGGAAAGCTGAAGAGGCAGGAAGTGAAATTAGTTTGGTCTGTGTCCACCAGATATTGAGAGCAATGGGAAAATATAGAGAGATACTTTATCGTCATTTGTTGGTTCTTCTAGTTTTGCAGGTTCTCAGCAGAACCAGGATGAAAGTCATTCTATAATAAACAAATGATTTCATGGTAACGGAGTTAAAACTTACAAAAAAGGAGTCAAGAAACTTTCCGGAAATATTTGTTTATCTTTCCCCAGCTGCTTAGTGTCCAGGTAAAACTGAAGGCTGAGGATAAATCCTGAACTACTTCAAAATAATGTGATCATATTAGAAAAAGTACTCCCCAGTTCCCATGTCAGCCAGTGTTCAAAAGCATTGATTTGGAGAAATACTCTTATTGCTAAAATTGTTCATGCTCTGTGGCCATACTTAAGATTTTGCTAAGCCAGGGGCACTGGGATGGCTCAGTTGGTTACGTGTATGCCTTTAGCTTGGGTCATGCATGATCCTGGGGTCCTGGGATGCAGCCCCATGTCTGGCTCCTTGCTCAGCGGGGATCCTGCTTCTCCCTCTCCCTCTGCCTACCAGTCATGGGCTCTCTCTCACTCTCTTTCTGTCTCAGGTAAATAAATTAAATCTTAAAAAAAAAAAAAAGATTTTATCAAGCCAGTGGAATTACTTCTAAAATTGCTGTAATGCACATGCCCTCCATGAAACCAATCTTTTCAATATGCTATTTTCCACAACTTTGGGGAGAATTCACAGGAGCCTGGGTGCTCAGGTATAAACACATGGTTTGAAGTCACATTAGGAAGCCAAATGAAGTTTTCAATTTTTTCAAACACAAAAAAATAAGAGAACTTGAATTTGTCATAGAGGTCTGGGAAAGCTTTCCTAAGAAGGCACTATTAAGCTGAGATCTAAAAGGCAAATAGATTTTCTTTAGCCACATGATTTGACCAAGATCTAAAAGCAAGGAAGAAAACAGAATGTAAGATGCAGCTAAATGGCTCCCAATTAATTAAATCTTGAGTGTCTTGTTTGTGCAAAACATAGCGTAAGCTCTGGGGAAATAATACTGAATCAAGACACACTCAGACACCGTCCTCATGTCAGTTCCTCTCTATGGAGGGAGACAAATTCTACTTAAACTGCAGAAATAAATATAACATCATCACTCTATTAAATAGACCAAGATGCTAGGGGAACATAGGGAAATGTGAACTAATTGTGGCTGCCAAGGAAGGCTTTTCTATGGAAGTTGCAACTGAATAGAGATCTGAGGAAGAGTAGCACAGTGTTTCAGGCAGAGGGAACAGCATATACAAAAGTTTGACTATTCATCTTTACTATAGGGGGATCTGCTTTCCTCACAGATAATGCTTAACATGTGAAAGTCTGGACTTTTTTTGTTCAGGTTCTAAATAAATTCAGAATGACCAAAAGAATAAATTAATCAGGGGCTTAAACTGAGCCACGGAGGGAGGGGCAGTGGTTTTTTATGTACACCGAGGCAGTAGACTAAGAAAGGAGTAGAGAAGATGTGGAATGATGAGCTTGGGACCATACTTAGATCTGAGAAAATGAGAGTCTGGATCCTGTGCTTCAGAGGGCTCTCAAATCACAAATATATATGTAACACATAAACAATAAATTATTTAAAAAAAAACGCAGGCTCTTCTTTTGCTATACATTCATGCTTGTGGTCTAACACTCATCAGGATACAGGGAAATGCTTTCCCACATCTTTTAACTAACTCCTAGAAATAAAAAGCAATTACATCTGAATGCTGTGATATATTGTGGGTTATGCTACCTCCAACATGAGACAAGGAGAACGCTTCAGAGTCCAGGGAGGATTTGAATGGGAGAAACATTTAAATAAGAGAAAAGACAAACTAATTAACTTGTCAAATCCTTCTTCTCACAGCATGAATACATTGAGTATCTGCATAATGAAGTTTTATTTCCCACTAGTGCTGAGCATCCATTTTCTTGCTTCTCTCCACATAAAGCAATTTATGGTTCTGGACTTACTCCAGATATCCTCAGTATTTGCAATTATTATAAATGATGGCTGAAGAGTATTTCATAATATTAAACAATTAATATTGCAGTCTTATATTTGTGTGCATCTATGTCTAGATGTAATATGCTTAAAGTGTGATACCAACTCTTAAACTTTGGCAACTAGATGGACATTGAATGCTAGAAATGCAAGTAGTTTTATTTTTGTTTAATGAGAGTATTTAAATTATCAAAAAGTAAAATAAAAATTCAGCATTTAGTTTAGGTTTATAATCTGATAATTCATTATAGTTGATATTATCTTTTGATCTTAATTTTGTATATTTTAGAAGAAAAAGAACTATTAACACATGAAAAGTTTTCGTTTTTCTGCATTTTAAATTTGCATTTCTGATTTAAAAATATTTTAATTTTGTACTCTTTATACAATTACCTTTTACTTTTTACTCTTTTAGATCCTTGAGAATGAGGGCCAATGAAAAACAGAATTGTGATAGAAATGGGGAATTCAAAAGTACATATTAGAAAAGAAAAAGGAAATACAGAATTTTCAGAATGAGGGTCTACTTAAGTTAAGAATAAAAATATGGGAACAATGTAAGTGAGCAGACTGTTGAGCATAGCCCTAATAGAATTTGCAAACAAGAGATTACAAGTTCTTATTTAATGGAGATTTTTTTTTTTTAAGATTTGATTGATTTATTTGACAGAGAGAGAAAGAACGTAAGCACACAAGCAGGGAGGAGGGCAGAGGGAGATGGAGAAGCAGACTCCCCAAGGAGCAAGGAACCTGATGTGGGGCTCAATCCCAGGACCCCAGCATCATGACCTGAGTCAAAGGCAGATGCTTAACCAACTGAGCCACCCAGGTGCCCCAAACATTAATAGTTTAAAGCAAAAATCAATGTTACTGAGGTTCAGAAAGTTAGGCTTAGCTGGGCACTTCTGGGTGGTTCTGGCCCTGGATCTCTCATGAGGTTCAGACTGGGGCTGCAGTCATCCAAAGACTTGACAGGTGCACAGTCCAGTTGCAAGGAGGCTTACTCACGAGGCCAGCAAATTGGTGTTGGCTGTTGGGAGGTGCCTCAGTTTCTCCCCACCAGGACCTCTCTAGTGTGGACCCTTTACGCCTCCCTCTGTCTCTCGCTAATACTCCTGCATTTGCTGAGTCCGTGAATCCTTGAGAATCACAGGATACCTGGCCAAATTGCAGCCAGCCTGTAGCCTCCAGGCCCTTCTACCCTGAATCTGGAGTGGGCTGGTGCTCGCTTCAGCAGCACATATAGTAAAATTGGAGTGGGCTGAATGGTGCGCTCCCCTCCCCCCAAAGAGCACAGGTCCTAATCCGTGGGACCTGTAAATGTAACCTCATGTGATAAAAGTTTTACAGATGTGAGGAAGTTAAAGATCTTGAGATGCAGAGATTTTTCTGGATTGTCCAACCGAGTCTTAACTGCCATCACAGTGTGCTCACAAGAGATGGTCAGAGGGAGATCACATACAGAGGAGAGGCCATGTGAAGGTGGAGTTGGAGATGGGGTGGGGCAGCCAGAAGCCCAGGAATGCCAGCAGCCACCAGAAGTTGGAAGCCACAGAGAACCAACTCTCCTCTTGAGCTTTTGGAGGGACTGCAGCCCACCTGACACCTTGATCTTGGCCCAGTGATGCTGATTTTGGACTGTCCTCCACAACCCTCTTCCCCGCAGTGTACCACTGATCAAAACAATGCAAATTAACAAGAACATTATTCTCATCAATACACAGCTTAAATAAGTCAGATAAAAACCTCTCTCACCTTTCCATTCTTTATCAAATGAAAATTTAATTATTAGTTAAAACAGTGAGATTGAAAAAGAGGATTAATTTTGTATCACTTTCATAATCCAGAAACAACAAAAGCAACTCTGTCCTGCCAGTTAGAAGATGGAGAAATGAATGGTCTTTATATTAGCAAATAGAGGAAGAATACTCCAGAGTATTTGACTGGATGATGATCTTGGAAATGGCAATTCCATATCCTTCTGACAATGTTGCTAATAAAACACATTCAGGTTCAAATTAATGATTAGAATCTTCCATTGCATGAACATGCCAGAATTTTTAATATTTCATTTTATTCCAAAATTTTCAAATAGGAGGTTGTAGAAACTGGTTTTTTTATATTCTCTACTTAGAAGCTACTTTTGTTTTCATTTGTTAGTATATTTCCTAACCAATCTTCATGATTGACTTCAGCCAATGAATGTATTTGTGATAGGGAACACTTAAATTCTCAATTAAAATGCCATGAAATGTCATTTGCACACAAAAAGGTTTGGATATAATTACTAGAACTGAAAAAAAAAGTATGAAATAAACTGCAACCGATAAAATTCCAAAAATAAAAATAAATGTCAGACTAGCACATGGGCACAATGCTCTTTAAAGAATGTTTTGTATTTATTATTCATCTAAGCTTAATGATACTTTTTGTAGCACAGCAGCACAATATTTGTAGAACTTAATGGCAAATATCTAGGATTTGTAGAAATGATCTTGAAATTTGAAGAAAGAATGACCAAAAATTTAAGATGGGTAAAAATTAATGAAAAAAATGATGACTGTGATAGAATTAAACAAATGAACAAAGAGAAAAAAGCAGAAGCAGATCTGTAACTAGAACAAACTGAGGGAAGAGTGGTCAGGGAATGAGCAAAATGGGTGAAAAGGAGTGGGAAATACAGGCTTCCATCTATGGAATGGATAAATTGTAGGAATAAAAGACACAGATTAGGAAATATAGTCAATGATATTGTAATAGTGTTGTGTGGTAACAGATGGTAGCTACACTTGTGATGAGCATAGCATAAGGTATAGAGAAGTTGAATTACTATGATGCACATCTGAAACTACTGTAACTTTGTATGTCAACTCTAGTCAAAAAAAAAAAGGAAAGAAGGAATTTTATCTGAGACTAATAAAAACATTACATTAAAAAAATAAAAGACTGTTGAGGACAAAACTGTGATAGTGGTGCTAACATGGTTGATAACATGAAGTGATTTTGGGGAAAGATTCAGAATGATTCTTTATGTAATTTATGGTACATAGTTTGAATTTATTGCTGAGAGAGATTGCCTCAATGTTGCTGATGTTGTTGATGTTTTTTGGAACAGTTTAAACATTATATATTTTCTGGATCTGTTCAAAGGTGGAACATCTTGAGATAAACATCAAATTTGATCTAATACACATAGATTAACAATGTTTTCTTGATATTAATATTAGCAAAAGCTTAGAAGAAAACAGATCTGAGTTTGGGTACTTCACTTTTAAAAAGATTAGAAAACAGTTAAAATTTAGCAAAAATAGTTTTTATAAATAGAAACTGCAAGAGCACTATGCAGCAAAAGTGACAATTTGAAAAAAATAAGAAAATTAAAATGAAGAAATAAAAATGGTCAAAAAACTACAAAGGAGAGGATTCAGATACACAAATGAAGAGTCCCCAAATTAATTTCTATAAAGGCTATTTTATGGCTATTAGAGACTAAAAAACAATTTGAACAAATTGAGCAACATGCTTCTGTTTTCAAGGTTTTTTTTTTTTTAATATTCCAGAATTAAAGAGTGTAAAAGCAAAAGAATTAGGAAAGCTGTATGAATCTAGATACTGTTTTAAGAGATCCTGAAAAATCATGATGTGATAGCAATGTTTATGATGAAATTCAACTGCTTGGTAATATTGTTTTGCAATAACAATGTATCATAGGCAGATCCATTCTAATGTTTGAGCATAATATGTGAAATAAATGTTCACTTCTGAACTGAGTATCTTTTTAAAAATTTTGTTGACAATTCCATTCGTCACTATCTCAGCAGAGCTAAGTTTTTCCAAATGAAATAAAAACTGTGTAATACTTTTGGCCCAGGAAAGGTTGTCTGTCGAGTTTGGCATTGTTTGTCCAGTTGACAGTCTCCTGTCAGTAGAACTCAAATTATCTAAAAATCTTGATTTAATAACATCATTAGTAATCTTGGTGAACCAAAGGCAAGAAAAATGTATTTTATAGAATAAAAATGTAATATTTTATGAATTACGGACATCTTGACTGCTCATCCAAATATTAGGTATAATAATAATTGAACTCAGTAATCTTGTTATTTTGCTGACTTTTAGTTGTATAAAATCCATAGCTTTGTACATATTTGAAAAATTTTGTTATGAAATTGTTAAGATAGGAAGATAAAACATATTTTAGCTAACAGTTTTGTTAGCCTGATTTATTACTTTTTTTTTGATTTATTACTTTTAATAAATGGGCCTTAATTTGTATTCTTGCCCTGGTGCTACAAATGTTAGAGCTATAACTACTTCTCTCACATGTATAAAATTTTCTAGATAGAAGGAATGCACCTGCCTGTTGGACAGTATCCTTGGTCAGCCTCCTTTGGGTAATCATTGGTAGGATAGGACTATGGACAGCTTGGAGGTAGGCCATAAAGATAGACAACAAGCAATACTAATTGCTATCCCATGAAAGATTTAGAGCAGGATGGAAGGAACTTAAGAATCCCAGATGCCTGGAGGTGCCTGATTGCAGACCAATCAAGGTGGGTGGGAAGGAGGTTACTTTTAAGTCGTGCTCATTACCAGCCCTTCTCCCCTTCATCTTCCACCCCAATTCTGGGGTGCCCAAGTGCTAGACTATATTACCTGAGTTTATTTTTAATGCTTACAAAAACCTCTTGTGCACTTCATCTAGCCTGTCTGAGTTTCCTTATTTAATAATTTTGAGTTAGGGTATTAACTTATTATATCATATTGCTTTGATGTTTGGAGGTACAAGTAATTATAAAATACTTGGCAAAAATAAAGCCCAAATGAGTGTGCCATGATAATATTTGCCATCCCTATAATACATTGAAAATTTATTTATCATGTTGTTATGGTATTTGCTGTATTTTTGCTTACTTGTTACTTCCTTGGTAATTTTTTTAAGTGTGATCAAAAAATTATCAGAAATTTAAATGAACTTTCTTCAGACCTAATTATAATTATAGACTAATTTTCCCAGAGCATGACCAAAAAGAAAACAAAAGCAAAAAAGGGAAAAAGAAAAGGAAAGAACGAAAAAAGAAAAAAAATCTACCTTGGACAGAGGAAAATTCAGTTCTGTGTATTTTCAGAGTCTGGCATAGCGCTGAGCTGTATTTACAAAAGTACTTCTACTCACTTGGTAAATTATTTGATATTTCAGTCATACTGGTTCAAACATCAAGTTCAGGTAGATACTTCCATTACTTTTTAGTTGAAGTGACCTTGCCCTGATAGTTTTGTTCTACTTTCACTCCCAGTCCTTGATAAAACAAAATACAAAAATTAAAAATGTTTGGAAAGGATAACAAAATCTTAATAGGTAGGTAAGTAGGTAGGTAGGTAGGTAGGTAGATAGATTGATTGATCGATCTCAAAGTGATTTTATTTATTTAATTTTTAAAAATTGAAATAAAAATCTTGCATTTTTTTCTTCCGTCAGTTGACTACGGTATAATGTCAATATAGATCACAATGGAGGCAAATGTCTACTGTATTTTGTTTTTCCTATCCATATAATAGAAACCTTTGCTAGTTATATGCTGATTACTACAGCAGTTGGTTAAAAAATAAACATGTATTATCTGACAGTTTCTGTGAGTCAGGGATTTGGGAGCAGATTAGCTGGGTGGGGGGCTCTGACTCAGGGTGTCTAATGAAACTGCAATCAAGAAATCAGCTAGAACTGCAGTCATCTGAAGACTTGACTGGTGCTAAAGGAACTGCTCCTGAGATGGCCATTCCCATGACTATTGGCAAATATCACTACTTAGGACCCTCCATAGGTCTGTTCAAGTATCCTCACCACATGATAGCTAGATTCTTCCAGAGTGAGTAGCTTAATATTTGAAGTCACACATCATTATGTTTGCTGTATTTTATTGGTCTTGCAGACCAATCATGATATAGTGTGGGAGGAAGAATATCAGAGCACAAATATCGAGAGGCAGGGTCACTGAGGGCCAGCTTGGAGACTGGCTATCACAAACAGGGTTGTGTTCAGAGTCCTCAGCAAAACTAAGGTTGAAGCCAAAATGCATCCTGGAAAAGTTTTGTCATTTGAGTTCTTCAATATTACTTAATTTTTTGAGATATGTATTGGCTACTATTTGAGGCAATGGTAAAAAAAATGTTGGATGTGGCAGCCAGAAATTTCAGTTCAAATTCAAGCTCTTGACTCTACTTTGGAAGAAGTTTGATCTAAATCTGTCTCAGTTTGTTTGTTTGTTTGTTTGAAATGGAGGAATTAATACACATCCTCCTATGCTTAGTAGATTGTATAAGATAAAAAGCCTTAGTTTTAAGTATAGCACCAGGCATATAAGAGATGAACAAATGCTAGCTTCTTTTCCTCTTCCCTTCAAGATGCTCTAAAGCAGAATTTACCAAGCATTGTGCTATAAAATATTACTTTTCACCTTGCCATCCTTCCAAAGTCCCTGGATTTATTGCCTTTGGTTGACAGTGGCCTCCTCCAGTATGCCAAATGAGTATTAATATTTTATATATTTATCATTGTGAAAAACTTGGGGAAGCACTTCTCTAAAAGAAGATTTCTTTAAAATAGCTATTAGAAAGGGCATCTAATAAGGTACTCGATATCTAATTATAATGTTTGATCCCTAAGAGAACTGTTTCATCACAGGCATGAGAATGTATTTAGCAACATCTTAGAACAGTATTCCTAAACTTCCCTGATCCTAAAAGCAGAGATTCGGACCTAGATGTGAATGTCCAAGGGATGCGTCTGGGAATCTGATGTTTTAACAAGGACTATTAAAATTCTTGAGATTACACAAGTCTAGGAAATACTACATCTAGTAAATTTACCTTAGAAAGTGTAATGTAGGAAAAAAAAAGTGTAATGTAGGGAGTTGGGATGGGAGGGCTTGGGCACTTAGAGGAAAGGGAAAGAAATTTTGAGATTTTCTCACTGGCATGGTCACTGATTTGACATTTCCAGGTCTGTGTGTGTGTGTGTGTGTGTGTGTGTGTGTGTGTGTATGTAAGGTGTGGAGTGGGGCCGCTAATCATCTGTAGGCGCTATATTTGCAATTTATTTAGTGTAATTAGTATGTAGGATGTGCCCACTATGTGTAAGATACTTACTATGCAGAGGCCTCCCCATCCCTGCTCAGCTACTTTGGTGTGATAAAGCAAGGCAAAATATGTGTTAGTTCCCACTTTGCTTTTGATAGTATCACTCTAGGTATAGCTCAAATGCCTACCATGGCTGGGCATGAAATGCATGAGTGGAATTAACTGGTTTATAATGATAGAAATGACATAATGATAGGAAAAGATCTCAGAATGTAATTTCTGTGAAAAAAAAAAGCATGATAAAAAGCAGTGTGTATAATTCTATCTTTGTGTAAGAAAGAGGATAATAGGACTGTGCATATTTTCTTGTAATTTACATAAAGAGACTCTAGAAAAATACTAAAAAAACTAATAAAGAGATTACCTTGAGAGAAGTTGGGGTCATGTGGTTAGGTAAGACAGAAGTGGGAGTGAGATTTTTCACTATATACTATTTTTTAAAAAGATTTTTTTTAACTAATTGAATTTACTACCTTTTTTTTTTTTTTAACAAAAGAAAACAAAATATAACAATATAAAGGCTAATCCAGAGAAGACTCTGGACTAAATTTGGCCCATGAATTGCCATTTGAAACCTCTGTATTAAGTCCCTAAACTTAAAATATTGAAGTCTGAATCATTCATTGACTCATTCATTCAGCAAATATTTATTGAATGCCTCCTAAGGTGCAGTCTTCATGTTCAGAAACTAGAGTCCTAACTATAACTTCTAGGAACCTTCTTTCACTATCTCTAGTGGCCCCTCTTGGTGAATACTTAAAAAGAAATATCTTTGTATTGTTTTGGCAAATTAAACTAATTAATGTATTTCTAAGTTGAATCTTCAGTAAATAGGTAAGACTTGCTTGCAGGTTAGCAATTACATGTTCATATAATGTTTAAATCCATAAAAATACTTTGATCTTAACTATTTTGCAATAAATCCTTTTAGCTTTGTTTATTCTATTAATTTACTAGGCAAATATCTCTAGATAAACTTAAGCCAAGTAAATTATTTCAAATTCTAGATAAAATAAATATGTATCATTGAAGCTTAAATATATTTGCACATAAAATTTCTGGGAGCAAACAATTTCAATGAGAGACAGGAAATATGAATAAAGAAAGGAAGGGGAACCAGAAGTAAAATAGAAATATAATCTATCTTCCTTTGTAGAAAAAAATAGATATGACATAGCCTCCTTGAATCTGGTAATCTAATCTTGATACTAGTAATCTTCTCTTGTCTGGAGGGAGTTGTATTTTGGCTTTTTTTCCCCACCTCACCCTCCCCACCCCCATAACCTCTTGGAAATGTGCAATTCATGTAGAAAAGCAATATGTTTGCCCTCTGGTAGAATGGAGACTTCTATTTCCCCAAGCTCTTATAAAGAGGCCAGTAGAAGTTTAGATGAGCTCAAATGTAGAAATCTACTTCCAGTCATGACAGTGGAAGACATTCCAGGTTTCTGGATTTTTAAAGATACTGCTACCTGAAAGTCCTATTCAGAAGTTTACTTGGCTATGACTAATTGTTAGGCAGACAGCAGAGTTACTCAAGACTGATATTACAGGTTTTGAACTGACATTAATGTCTTTAGAAGCCTAACTATCTGTATAGAAGCAATGTTTCTGATCACAATGTTACTTTGAGATCCTCGGAGATTAAATGACATCACTTGACAAGAAAAAGATTCATTAACATTTTGTCACATAAATAAGTTGATTTGAATAAATGATTTCTTCTGGATGATAAGGCAAAAGAGCCATCATAATATGTTGTTTAATAAAATTTATTCTAGTTTGAGAGTTAATACCAAACTAGATTTTTGCATCTGTTTTAGTTTTAGTTTTTTTAGTTTTTTTTTTTTTTTTGCTATGTCACAAAGTACCCCAAAATTTAGTGCCTTAAAAGAGCAACTCAGTGCTACCACTTAAGGTTCTTTAGATTGATTGGGCTCAGTTGAGCTTGGGGCTCTTGGTTGGGCCTCTCCTATTGTTTCAGACAGGTAGTGGCTGAGGCTACAGTAATCTGAAGGCTTGATTGGGCTGGATATCTAAGATGACTTCTTGACTCACATAATTGGTGGCTCAGTTAGAATGGCTGCAAGAGCTAGAAGCTGCTGTCTTTCTCATTTCATATGGCTAGTTTGGGACTCCTCACAGCATTACAGCCTTAGGGTAGAGTTCTTACATGGGGGCTGTTTCTCCCTGAATAAGAGTTCAAGAGACCCTGACAGGACCTGGAAGCCTTTTTGTGACCTAGCTTCAGAAGTCACACTGCATCACTTTTGTTTCATTCTCTTGGTCAAAAATCTAGTCATCATGGGAGCCAACTGATAGAGCCCCCAATGGCCAAAGCAGGAACAATTTGAGCAATAAAAAAAATAACATTGTGGGGGATCCCTGGGTGGCTCAGTGGTTTGGTGCCTGCATCCGGCCCAGGGCATGATCGTGGAGTCGCAGGATCGAGTCCTACGTCAGGCTCCCTGCATGGAGCCTGCTTCTCCCTCTGCCTGTGTCTGTGCCTCTCTCTCTCTCTGTGTGTCTCTCATGAATAAATAAGTAAAATCTTAAAAAAAAAAAGTTGCATTGGATTATAACCCATAGTATAAGATAGGGGTCCATTGAATCTATACATATATAAATACATGATTGAATAAATAATTTTCAAGAAGAAGACAAAGGGAGAAGACAAGGGAGAAGAGATAAATTTCCTTTGAAGAAGAATTACAAATAATTTATATAGATGCTCCACTCTTAAGGAGGAGAAGCAGGAGTCCTCACTCCTTAACTGCAGGCTGCTCATAATGACTTCCTTCCAAAAGTATAGAATGGAATATCTCAGCCATATGATCAAGATCAGTATCAGCAGTGATAAATCCATTGATATGATGTATCCTTATTATGATGTGATGAGAATGGCACTTCTATGATCTTCCTTCCCCAAACCCAAATCCCAGTCTAATTGTGAGAAAAATATCAGACAACTTCCAATAGGAGGACATTCTATAAAATACTTGATCAGTACTCCTCAAAACTATCAAGTTCATCAAAAACAAGGAAAGCCTGAGAAATTGTCAGAGCCAAGAGGGGTAAACAGACAATGACAAGTAAATGTGATGTGGTATCCTGGATAAGATCCTGGAGTAGAAAAAGACATTAGGCAGTAATTAGTAATAAATTAGTAATAAATTACTACAGTTGGCTAATAAAAATGTATTAATATATATTCACTAATTATAATAAATATACTATGCAAATATGTTAATAATAGGAGAAATTGGATGAGGGGGTATGTGAGAATTGTCCGTATTATGGCCTTATTTTTTTCTATGAATCTAAAACTGCCCTTAAAAATAAGGTCTATTTAAAAAAAAAATCTAGTCATAGGCCCAGATTTGAAGGGAGGGGAAGGACTACAAAAGGTGTGAATAGCAGGAGGTGTGGTTCATTGGGGGAATCATCTACAATAGCACCTATTCCACTGATTTTCTTCTGAGAACTCACCTCTCTACCCTAGTCCCAGTTGATATAGCTGGAACCTCACCTCTTGGTTCCAGAGGTAGAACTGGTGACTGGCCTGAGGTAATCAATGAGTCTCATCTCCTTCCCCAGAATCAGGGAAGTTTATCTTCTTTGCCCCTTCATAATTTCAGGAGTGGGCAGTGACTTAACCCAGAGCAATCAGAGCAACTCTAGAACTACTAGCAAACTAACCTCTGGCCTTGAACTTGAGTATATGTGACGTAGGGAGCTGCTGCCTCTTGCCTTGCTGTCAGGTACCAGATACCAAGTAGAGTCTGAGCAAGAGACCAACATAATAGGGGTAACTGATAGGGGTAGACTGAAAGATGGGGAAAAAAACCAGCTGTGGGACAGTATGGAGCCCAGAATCCATCCTTGCTTGCAGGAGTTCTGCCACTGGAGATTTCAGTTACTCAAGGCATTTGTCTTTTTTTGGCTTAAGTCAGTTTGATTTGGGATTTTTTTTTTTTTTTTTGGTTCATTACAATGGATGAAGTTCCCAAATGATACAATGAAACAATGAATTGTCCTCTAGTTTATTCCTACATTAAATAATGATCAAAATATGACTTGATTTTAAGACTGCTGCTTTTTTTAAGGCTGCTTTGTTTATTCCCAAATAATTCATGATTGATCTGAAGAGTGAGTAAAGTGGTTAATATTTTTAACCAAGGGCAATTTTTTTAATATTTTTAAAATATTTAAAGATTGCAAAAAAAAAAAGATTGCATAACACACAGAAAGTGCCCCAAAATGTTAAATGTTACTTATTTATTATTATTATTATTTAAAGATTTTATTTATTTATTCATGAGAGAGAGGGAGAGAGAGAGAGAGAGAGTCAGAGACGAAGACAGAGGGAGAAGCAGGCTCCTTGCAGGGAGCCTGATGTGGGACTCGATCCCAGGACTCCAGGATCACACCCTGAGCCAAAGGCAGACGCTCAACCACTGAGCCACCCAGGCATCCCTATCACAGTAAAGATTAGGGTGATTATATGGCAAATTGGCTAAGAATGTGTTTTATAATGTTAGGTCTGGGTTCAAATTCCAGCCTTGCTCCTCACTTCCTGTAACCTGCAAGTTATTTAACCTCTCTGGGCTTCATTTTATCCTCCTAAAAATTAGACTAAAAATAGCTCATAGGAAGAAAATTAAATAATTCTTGCAAAGAAAGGCCCAGGTTCAATGCCTAACACAGAATAGGTATTCCATCAAGTGTGATTATATTATTTTATACTGTGTGGTAATATAATAAGCCCATAAAAGACTGGTCAAATAAATCAAGAATCCATGTAAATGACAATGTATTTTTGTATCAATATGTATTAACTAACCAAAAATTAAAGTTAGGAAAACAAAATTGCCCTAAATTAGTTTATTATGGTGGTTACCATTTTGGGGATGGTCATAACTATTGGGACAAGACACCTGGTGGGCTAGTAATGTTTTATTTCTTCTTATAACATGTGTGGTGGTTTTATGGATTTATTTGAGAAAATTCACTCAGCTGTATAATTATGATGGGTGTTTTCCTATATGTATGTTATACTTAAAAGTTTTTCCTTAAAAAATCATACACATATGAAGTAACATTCATTTGGGGAACCTGGGTGGCTGAGTTGGTTGAGTGTCTGACTCTTGATCTCAGCTCAGGTCATGATCTCAGAGTTACGGGATTGAGCCCTGAGTTGGGCTCTGTGCTTAGTGCACAAGTTGCTCAAGATTCTCCCTCTCTCTTCCCTGCTTCTCCCCGCTACACTTTCTCTTTCTTTCTTTCAAATTAATTAATTAATTAATTAATTAGAAAAAGAAAAATCAAAATAGCATTCATTAATATTCAGTGACTAATGTTAGGCACTATCTTGATGCTGAGAATATGAACTCAATCCCTGCCTTCACGGAGCTTAATCCTATTAATAAAAATAAATGTAATAATAATGACAGCAGATAACAAATAGTGTGGATTGTGTGTTGAATAAAATTTTGACAGTTTGAGTTTGAGACATCATCCCCATTTTAGAGCTGAGGATATTGAGGCATGAGGCTACCTACTGAAGATCAGAGT
Source organism: Canis lupus baileyi (assembly GCF_048164855.1). Classification (NCBI taxonomy): domain Eukaryota; kingdom Metazoa; phylum Chordata; class Mammalia; order Carnivora; family Canidae; genus Canis; species Canis lupus. The sequence goes on along the minus strand of NC_132839.1, from coordinate 14,694,335 downwards.
AAGTAGTAGAGTGAAAATGCAAGCTTAATAACTCAAACTCTGGAGTCTAGATTTTAACCATGGTGTCATAATGCCTCTCATTCTAGTGATGGGAGACAGACAAAAAATAAGGTAGGTATGAAAGGAATCTCAGGTAGCAAATACTGCAACTGAGAAAAACTAAGATCTAGTGCAGAAAGTGACAAGGGGGATTGCTGTTTTAAGTAGGATGATTACGGAAGGTTTTTGTTTTATTTATTTGTTTATTTATTTATTCATTCATTCATGAGAGACACAGAGAAAGAGAGGCAGAGAAATAGGCAGAGGGAGAAGCAGGCTCCATGCAGGAAGCCCGATGTGGGACTCGGTCCTGGGACCCCAGGATCACACCCTGAGCCAAAGGCAGACTCTCAACTGCTAAACAACCCAGGTGTCCCAAGGGAGGTTTTTAAAAATAAAGTGACATTTGAAATAGACATGAAGAAAGAGAGTGAGCCAGCCATTAGATATCAGAGCAGCAAGTGTTTCAGGCAAAGGAAACAGCAAGGTTCTGAGGTGTGCTTAGTAAGTTCAAGAAATAGCTAGGAGGTCATGATGGCTAAAGTAGAATGAAATGGGAAAATGGGAGATGATCTGGTGGGCACCAGATCATGCATGGCCTTGTAGTCCAATGCTTGTCCTTTATGAGGATATATGCATATCCAATGACAGACGTAGTACACTTACTAGACTGAATACTCACCGTAGGGAATGGGTGAGGGGATCCCGAATAAAATAAATAAGTGCAAGATTAGTACCAGCCTAATAGGCTAGAGTGTCATTAGTATTATTAACTCAGTTTTTAAAAAATTTCTTATAACTTTTTTCTTTTTTAAATGCAGTGTTAAATTATGCAGTTTCAGGTATACATTATAGTGAGTCAACAATTCCATACATCATCTGATGCTTATCACAGCAAATGCACACCTTAATCCCCATCCCCTATTTCTTTTTTAAATTTTATTTATTTATTTACTTATTTACTTACTTATTTTAAAGATTTATTTATTTATTTATTCATGAGAGACACACAGAGAGAGACACAGGCAGAGAGAAAAGCAGGCTCCATGCAGGGAGCCTGATGTGGGACTTGATCCTGGGACGCCAGGATCATGACCTGAGCTGAAGGCAGACGCTCATCTGCTGAGCCACTCAGGCATACCCCCATTCCCTATTTCCACTGTCCTATAATCCACCTCCCCTCGGGTAACCATCAGTTTATTCCCTATAATTAAGATTCTGTTTCTTGATTTCTCTCTCTTTCTCTTCCTTTACTTGTTTTGTTTCTTAAATTCCACATATGAGTGAAATCATATGGTATTTGTTTTCTCTGACTTACTTTGCTTAGCATTATACTCTATAGCTCCATCTATGTCATGGCAAATGGCAAGATTTCATTCTTTTTTATGGCTGAATAATATTCCATTGTATATGTATACCAATCTTCTTTATCCATTGATTAATCTATAGACACTTAGGCTGCTTTCATAATTTGGCTACTGTAAATAATGCTGCTGTAAACAAGGTGTACGTGTATCCCTTTGAATTAATGACTTTGTATTCTTTGGATAAATACCCAGTAGCACCATGGCTTGAGTGTAGGGTAGTTCTATTTTTAACTTTTGGAGGAATCCCTATACTATATATCTAAATTGTGGGATAGAGGTGGAAACAACTCTGGCATAGTCTTTAACCAAAGAGGACTCTATACTCCATCTCCACATCACCACAAATTATCCAAAAATTAAAATGATTGCATCAAATTTCCTCTTCACAAAAGAAAGATATACCCTAAGTGTGTTTGGACTTCTTTATTTCTCACACTGGTGGCAGTATCTACAGTGGATGGCACTGCCTCTGGCCTGCCATCATTTTGACAGAATCTTACTAAAAGACTAATAAGACATACTTTGTCAAAAAATTCAAATCAATCCTTTAAAAAGTATATAATTTATGGTTTGATTTTTTTCTGGGAATGTTGGACACGTTGATCAACTATATGCATTGATGTTTAAAACATTGTGACTTATTCAAAACATCCTGAATGTACACCAATATGCCAAAGAAGCATCAAGCCTTATTATTTGTATGTAAAATTAAGTGGTTTATTTATTCCCCCCCCAAAAAAAAAATATGCACTTTATTGGTAGTATGAGATCTTGCTTTAGGTTAGAAAGGTTTTGATTTTATTCAGGACTTATTATTGTAAATTATGTCTCCTTCTTTAGTTTTGGGTTTTCAAATTCGGGAAAGTATATTCTAAAAAAGGACAATTGTCCTGTAACAATTCAAATGAAATAATATTTAAAAGCATTGTATCTTAGGAGTTCAGAAATTATGCTTTAAGACTTCATCAAGGACTTTCAATGAAAAAAGAAGGGTAGAAGGAGAACCACCTTCTGTGATTTAACTCTAAATTAACTTCTAGGTTTCAAGTCTATATTACAATGTAATTGTAAAAAGTTAGGCACTCTGTACATTAATTCATAATGCATGCATTAGTCTGTTCACTATTTATTGAATGTCTCCTGAATGTCAAACCTTGTCCCAAGTACCTGAGATATATCAATGAGGGAAAAGAGACATGGTCTTGCCTTCGTAGTGCTACAAGCTAACAGGGCAGTGGACATCAGTAATTACACAAGCATATAAAACTGTAAGTGTGACGAAGACTGGAGAAGAAATTCATAGTACAGTGAGAGCCTGTAAGGAAGACTTTGGAGTAGTGAGGTTGATTTAAAAAGCTGTTCTGGAAATATGATGACTACATTCTGATCTGAAAGAAGAAGGTTAACTTGTTGAAGGAAGAAAGGAAGAAGGCATAAAAAAGAGGGGGAAAGCCAAGTAGTCAGAGGGAATGTAGAACTGAAAGTCAAGAGGGCTAGAATTCTCAGAGAAAGGAGGAGTATAGATGAAAGTCATACTCGTTTATTCTTGTAATCCAAATTTATTATGTGCTTACCATGTACCAAATCTTGTTGTAGGTGCTGAAAATATTAGTGTTGGCTTTGTCACAAAAGTGAAGAGAAGACATTAAAAAGTTTTAGCCATGCAGATATGGGGATGGAATGTTGAAATAATCATCCAATATGGAGAGTGGATGAGAAGAGGCCAGAGTGGATTGTGTGAATCAGTAAAGAGGCTGTCATAGTAGTCTTGGGTGGGAGACAATGATAGCTTGGATAAGGAGAGTGATCCGGAGATGCCTAGAAGTGGGTGGCTTCAGAGATAATTTAAGAAGCAAAATAGGACATTGTATGCAGTAGGTTAAGGAGCAGGGAGAGAAATGTCAAAGGATGTGTCTGAGGTTTCTCGCTTACACAGCTGGATGGGTGAGCTAAAATAATGGCAGTAATAATATCACCAGCTTCTTTGACCTGAGTTTTGGAGTGGTGAGAGACTGTGGGTGGGAATTACTGAGGTGTAATTACTGAGGTCTACTCTTTAGTCAAAGTAGAGTCCTTCCTCCAAATCATTGTAAATAACCAAAAATAATTACCTCAGATCTCTACTTTGTTGTTCTTGTTGTTGTTTTTCTGGACAGAGTAGACATGTTCTATATACGTTAGAACTTCACTGGTTCTGATATTCCATGTGAACCGTGAAGAACTGTACTACTGTACCATTCAGTGTTGCCAAAGGCCTCTTTTCACATCAGACACAGCAGCTTCTGAAAAGAGCAGTAACACATTGTTCCTGAAGAGCAAAGTGAGAATGCCATGGAGGAGGTAGATCAAGGAGCGGAAGATGCATCTCAGATTCTCAGTTGGGAGCCATGTAAGATCAAAACCCAGAGTCAGGAGATATAGCCCATGAGGCTGGAATGTGGGGTGGGCCATCTGACCTGGTGGGAGATGAGGGTGAAGGAGTGGGGTGAGGTGACTTCCCAAAGGGCTCTCTGTACTTTGCTAGGGTTTGACTTCCCTGGAAGGGCAGTGGGGGGCGGAAGGGGGGGTCTTTGAAAAGGATAGGAAAATGTCAGGAACAAGGTTAGATTTGCATTTTACTAAGATGACTTTATAATAATTTAAACTGTTCTTAGTGTATGTATTTTTTCTGAGTATTTTCATAATAACATAACTTTTTAAAAAGAGAAAGCTGATTTTGTCTGTGGCATGGATTGGATTAGACTTCAGTGTGAGATGAGATGCAGAAGGACCAATTAGGAAGCTATTGTGATAGAAGATTGCTAAATTGGGGGAGAGAATGTAATCTTTGGAGCCAGGAAGACTTAAATTTGGGTGAACTCTAGCTTTGCCCCTTCCTGATTATGTGAGCTTGACAACTGTTTTTCTTCTCTAGGTCTCAGTTTTTCATCTGTAAAAATTTAGGTAAGAATACCACCTGACATTGTTTTCTGTTGTGCAAATTATGTATGTTAAGTTCTAGCATATAGTATTGTCGGTAAATGTAATTCTAATTTTAAGAGTGGGAAGAGTGGGAATGAAGACTCAAGCAATGGGAATAGGGGTGGGGGAATAGATGTCAGTGATGTTAAGGAGGTAGATTGTATAAGCCTCAGGGACTGATGGAATGATGTTGGGGAGCTGCCATACTTCCTGGAAATCTCACTTGGATGGGATTAGGCAGGTGGTAATTCCATTCACTTAGAAAAAATAGGAAGAAGGTCAGGGTTATTGGTTGAGGAGGCATGGTTGGGAATGAAGGGAATTATGAACTCACTGTGGGATTTGTTACAGTTGAGATGCTCTGAAGTCAGTTGGCTCTTTGGGTCTATAGCTCTCTGGGATAGTTGGGGCTCCATGATGGATATTGAAGAAATGGTACTTTCTAAGGAAGATGTACTCAGAGTAATGAGTAGAGGGCCATCAGGAGCATGAGTGTTTTAAGAGAAAGGCAACAGAATAGGAATCAAAAAGAGCAGAGGCAGGGGGATGAGAAAAAAAAAAAAAAAGGCCATATATGTTAAGAGAGGAAACAGGAGTTTATAAGCCAAGATAGAAAAAAGTTTCAAGAGGGAGGTAGTGACTAATATTGTCAACTAGCACAGAGAGGTCAGGTAAGGTTGACATTGAAAAAAAAAGAAAAAGCATTAGACTTAGCAACTGGGGGTGGGGAGGGAGGCTGGTGTCACAGTTTTGCTACAGATTCTTGTATGGAGTACTATGGCTGGAATCCAGACTGCAGTCTGTGGAAGAGTGCACAGGAGGTAAGAGGTGGGTATGTGGTGAAATTGTCCTCTGTTCTTTCTGTGAGGGGAAAGTGAAAAATAGGGATGATGGCGTTTTGTTTGTTGGTTTTAAGAAGGGAATGCTTGGGCGTGTGAAATAGCCAAACTAGAGAGAGAAAGAATAAGAGCGATTTCTGAACCATGTGGGAGGGGGTGGAATTTACCAGCACAGGTGAAAGAATTAGCCAGAAACCAGAAAAGGGAGGTCACTTCCTCTAGGATGAGGGTAAAGCTGGAATCAATAGGTATAGATAAAAATAGATAAAAGTGTGGGTTGGGAGGTATGAGATATTGAGGAAGCTCATGCTAATGATCTCAGTAGTCTTTGTGAAGAGGTCTGTGGAGAGAATGGCACAAGGCATGAGGATTAGGAAGAAAGACTTGGTTTTTTTAAGCTGTTTGGGAGGCCAGGAACAGTTGCTCACAAGTGGGCTCTAGAAAGGATTGTTGAGTAGTGCTCCAGTTTCTTTTGGAACTGAAAGTAGTTCATTGGCTGGGTGTCCTCCACCAGTGTCCCCCATTGTACCGGCAAGACTCAAAGGGGCTGACTGAAGCAAAGGGACAATACTGAATGTATGGAGGTGCTGACTGGGAAGTGAGGGTTGAAGGGAGCTCCAGGATCTGAGGATGCAGGCTTTGTGGATAGCAGGACTGGTGAGTGTGTGTTTAGGAATAGAGAGGTCAACTAGCCTCTCTTCCTTCTCCCCCTAACACCTGAATCTGAATAGAAAAGCACAGAGTGGTACACTGGGTTATCCATAAGGCTATTTTTAGTTGGTCCCTTGTTAGTGGTTCCTGTTGTTCTCTCCTTCCTGGGAGGAGGCAGCAACTTTTAAAAACTGAATTTAAAGGAAATAATTTATGTAATTTGAAGTCTTTAGACAATAGGAACACAGCGAAGATTTCAGACGCTGGCGAGACAATAGCAGTATTTACAGAGGGATTACAAATAACTACAAACCCTATTCTTTTAGTTAACTGAAAAAAAATCATTACAAGACAGTGCGTGTATCTACCTCCTCTTCTCTTCTCTTCTCTTCTCTTCTCTTCTCTTCTCTTCTCTTCTCTTCTCTTCTCTTCTCTTCTCTTCTCTTCTCTTCTCTTCCCTTCCCTTCCCTTCCCTTCCCTTCCCTTCCCTTCCCTTCCCTTCCCTTCCCTTCCCTTCCCTTCCCTTCCCTTCTCTTCTCTTTTCCCTTCCCTTCCCTTCCCTTCCCTTCCCTTCCCTTCCCTTCCCTTCCCTTCCCTTCCCTCTCCTCTCCTCTCCTCTCCTCTCCTCTCCTCTCCTCTCCTCTCCTCTCCTCTCCTCTCCTCTCCTCCCCTCCCCTCCCCTCTCCTCTCCCCTCCCCTCCCCTCTCTTCTCACGTCTTGTCTCATCTCATCTCATCTCATCTCATCTCATCTCATCTCATCTCATCTCATCTCATCTCGTCCCTTCCTTCCCTCCCTCCCTCTCTCCTTTCTTTCTTTGCCTGTCTCTCTCTCTCTTTTTCTAAATTGTCCTAAATGTTTTATGTCTGATCTTAGAGGAAATAAAATGGGTTATAAGTAGCTATTGATACTGGATTTTTCATTTAGGCCTCTGTGTGTGTGTGTGTGTGTGTGTGTGTGTGTGTGTGTGTAAGAGTCCTCTTTCGCATTCTGTGGTTTTAGATGTCAAGTAGGAGTGCTAAGCAAGAATGTCTGTAGGAGTTATTATCAGTAGCTAAAATTCTCTTTGGAGTTATTTTTTTTAATGATAGGAATAAAGTATTGAAATCAGACTGTTAAAACTTTGTCTTTCAAGTAAAAATATCTTTAAAATTCTGGCAGGAGATGGGCAAGGAAGCAGTCAGTCTGGGGTTGGAGATAGGAGAATAGTTCTGGAAGTGGTCAGTTATGCCAATAAATGCTTGCTCTTAAGTGTTGCCTTTTTTTTTTTTAAAGTGTTTCCTTTTTAAAGGCGTGCTTGCCCTTTTTATAGGTTCTCTCCCTACCTTGCCTTGAACCAGTCTGGTTGGGGGAGGTAGTGAGGAAAGCCTTTTAGGGGAGCCCATTGATGATTCTTGTGGGTGATGGGGTTAGTTTGATGGCAGCCAGATTTCCTGCCAGAAGTCACCCTAGTATTATGAAATGTCTGTTCATAGTACCACTGTTCTTAATAGCCCAAAAATGGAAACACAAAAATGCTGACCACAGGAGAAAAAGATAAATAATTATGGTTGATTCTCACGATGGAATATTTACTTGCAATGAGTGAAAGTACAGATAACAGCAAGATGAATCTGTCACAAAATGCTGAGTGAAAAAGAAAATCCCAGAAAACCATATATAGTACAATACCATTTTTGTAACATTCAAAAACAAGCAAAGAAAAAATAAACACAAAGTTTGGGATAGTGGTTACTCCTGAGGTGGTGAGGGTGGAGGACAGACAGAGGACAGCATGGGGAGAGCATATAAATAGATATGTTATTGTTAATATCATTTTTGGGTTAAATGGTCTAGTTATAGGTGTTTATATATTATTTGAAATCAGATAAATAAGAGAGCCATAAATGGATTGATGGAACTAGTGCATGAGAAATCAAGTAAATATACATTTCAAGCAGCATGACATTGTAAGCAGAAAATACGTCCGTAACGTGGATCCTCTTGGCAAGTGCAGTCCTTCTCACCTGATAAACAAGACTCAAGAGTCTTCCCACATTGGTTTACCTTATAGTATTGATGGACTGCAAATGAAGGATTTTAGAAAGTCATTAAGTACCATGAAAACAAAAACAAAAACATAGCAATATCTTTTTGAGTTGGTATGTATAGATAGGTGCCCAGAAATAGCTTGAGTTGAAGGGTATGTACCTTTATTTTTTTAAAGATTTATTTACTTATTTATTTATGATAGACATAGAGAGAGAGAGAGAGAGAGGCAGAGACACAGGAGGAGGGAGAAACAGACTCCATGCCGGGATCCCGATGTGGGACTTGATCCCGGGACTCCAGGATCACGCCCCGGGCCAAAGGCAGGTGTCAAACCACTGAGCCACCCAGGGATCCCCGGGTATGTACCTTTAAAGTTTTGATAGATACTGCCAAATTACTCTCCAAAAAATGTGCTAATTTATATTGCCATAACCTATTTTTTTTTTACCTCTTTGCCAACACTGGTAATTATTGATGATTATCAAGCTTTTGGATTAGTCAACTGGAAAAAATATGATAAATCTCATTTTTGCCTCAATCAATCTTTAAGTGAGCTTTTGTTGTGGGAGTTATTAGCAAATTGAAGACTGCATATTTTTGTTCCATTTTTGGTGAAAGAATGGCTGTAGTTTTCTTTGCCTAAAAATTCTTTGGGAAGAATTTTGACCTGTGATTAGATCTATTACTCTAATCCATTTAGTCAGCAAGTAATACTACACCTGTACACCTGTGGTGTACATTGAAATCTCCTGGGGAATCTGAAAAAATATTCATGTCTAGATCCTACTCTTAGAGATTCTGATGTAATTGATCTGAGGTGTAGCCTGGACATTAGGGTTAAAAAAAAAAAAAAACTGATAGAGATTCTCCTTCCAGTCAAGGTTGAGAACCATTGGTCTAATTTAGTGATCTCCAGATTTCTTTTTAGACTTGCATTACCTATAATTTGATTTTGTGACACTCTCTTGTCACCTTATCTCCTAAAAGTTTGGCAACTTTTTTCTTTGGCTTATTTTGAGACTTTTGGAAAAATTCCATGATAGACTTTGGAGTAATTGCAGCTATCGTGGTTTGAGATGGGTAGAAAGACTTCATTACTAAATTGAGGTCAGGAATTGCTGAGCTAATTATTTCTCGGATCTTTATTTTGCAGTTTTTAAAATCAGTAAACCAACTGCAGCATGACACAAGCAATCTTCTCCCTAAATAAGAGTATCAGCAAAATATTACTATCACTTAAAATTTTTGCAAATACATTTTAATCTGTATCAAATAGGGCAGGTCAGGGAGCTCAAAAAAGGAAATATGTCATCTGATCTGTAATAAATTAAGTCTTGTTCAAATTTTATTCAGTTTTTCAGGAAATATTTACTCACTGCCCTATACCAGTAAAATACCTTCTGGTTGTCTTCCAGTCTTCCACATACACATGATGAGCTTAGTCAGTAAAAACATTTCCTCCATCGATGATATCAAGATGCCTTCCCCTCCCCCCCCCAAAAAGATGCCTTCCTCACCCTGCCATGCAGCTTTAGAAAAACTGGCATCATTATTTTGGCAGCTCAAATGGGGCTCATAATGCCTCTTAACTCATTCATGTGTTGTGGCTTAATTTTAATTGAAGTATAGTTAACACACAGTGTTGCATTAGTTTCAGGTGTATAACATAGTGATATGGCAGCTCTATACATTGTGCTATGCTTGCCACAGGTGTAGGTAACCAACTATCACCATACAATACCACTACAGTACCACTGACTATATTCCCTATCCTGTGCCCTTCATCTCCATGACTTACTCATTCCATAACTGGAAGCCTGTATGTTGACCTTCGATATTGCATGTCTTTGTGGTGCAGGCAGCAGTCCATAGGAGAACTATGTGGCAATTCTAGCAGAGGCCTTGTTTTTTCCTTTCTGAAACCCTTACTATTATTGTTAATATTTTTACTTACAGTCCTTTCAAGACCAATTTAATGTAACTCTGACTGTGGAATCCTATTCAATTTATGTGTAAACAGGGAGCTTTTCCTTTCTCTTCTAGTCCTCTTTTCTGTAAGTCTTGTTCATCATGGCCTAGTCTTAAGATCAGCTTTGCAAAAACCATGCACCAGAAAAGGGACCAAGTATGGTGGTATGGGAAAAGCCAGAATTGGTGGACTTTGCTTTTAATTCCACCTCAATAATTTCTTATAGAATTTTGAGTTATTCTGTGTCATAATTTCCTTGATCTACAAAATGGAGATAATAGTTCCTGAGGACCAAACAACAGACTGTGTGTGAAAGCACTTTGAAATACACAAAGTGTAGTGTAGTTCAGTATAATTTATTTTTAACTGGTCTATTTTCTTTGTAATATATGATAAGTTAGTAAAATAAACCAAAAATCGTCTTGAAGCTGTACTGTTGTGTGTGCTGAGTATGTAAGATTCGAAGTTGAAGGCCTGGTGTGAATCAGGGCAAATCATTTCATCTCAGCCTTAGTTTCCATCTTAAAAATGAGGATACTAGATCGGTACCATCTGAGAGGGTGGATAGATTAAATGCTCTCAAGAATATGAATGTACTTTGTAAATAGGAAAGCACCTCACAAACATTAGCTAAATCTCTAAGTTTGGGAGTGTGACTCATCCTTGAAGTTAAGATTTATCCTTCAAGTTGGCCCCCCAAGGTGCAGAATCTCAGTGGAACTTCCAGAACTCCCACTTTTTCCCATTTGCTACTCTTTTACTAGGTGCTCCCATGTGGATATCCCTACCTTCTGACCTTTCTTTCTTTTACCTTTTTTACTCCCAGCCTTCCCCCAAGTTATATTGACATTTTCCTTCCTTCCTTCCGTATATTTTCTTTATTATGAGATTACACTTCTATTCATATAGATGAAGATTACACTAGTTTTTTAGCAGCTTATTTACAGCTGCTTGTGGCCATCATTTTAAGTGACTGGTTAATCTGTTGAATTAATCCAAAATAAAGGTTACTAGATGGTGTTATTCCTAAAGACAGTATATTTTAGCAGTGGTCAGAGTACCAGAACCCACAGTAATAACAAATGTATGTATTTCAGATCTGTGTTAGATTTGAAGTAAATATTTAAGGAAAAATGTGCCTTTTGTTACCAAAGTACACCTTCTAGTCAGCTCCTCACTGTATTAAACTATAGTGCTGCTCTTAGATGGGGAAAAAAAAATCACACTTTTTTTTCCTTTTTTTTTTTGGATTCAGATGAAAAGTTATTAAATAATATCTTCACTATATTTTAAACAAGTTTAATAACATTTAATCTATATTTAAGTCTTTTGTAGAACTTTGATTCAAATATAAGATGATAAACTTTTAAAATATTACACAAATACTGAACACATATGTAACATGACATCTCTACCTTGAAAAAAACAAAACCTCAGTCAGTTATATTCCGATTTTAATAGTATTGCACAATGTTTTCTTCCAAAAGAAAAAATCTCCAGAATCTTTTTTTTTTTAAAGCATCAATTTTAAGGAGGATGTTCTTCTAAGTACAGAGTTCCTAAAATCAACTGACTTCCTGCTAGTCATGAATACCTAACATTGAGTAGTTGATTTTTGAAACATTTCTGTGAACTCACAGGAAAAAATAAAAAGTGAAAAACCAAACTAAAACCAAATAAACATCTCTGATTATCCTAGAGATTTTTCTTTTTGCAAGTTATCTCTTGCTTTCTTCCAGGTGTTTTAGTAAGTCACAAATTTCAACAGCAAATCTTCCACTACTATGTTTGTATTACAACCCTCGACCCCAACCCAAATGTTGCTTCTCCTGGTTAACTAATGACTTCTAAGGCATTGTTAAAAACAAAAACAAAAACACCACCTCCTTTCCTTGGGCCATAAGACTATTCAGGCTGAAAGAGATTGAGGGATTATTTTGCTTCAACTACTGTATTTATTCCCAGATGTGGAGACTGGGCCCCAAGGAGGTGACAATTTACTTGAGTTCACACAGGTAACTCACTTTATTAGGGAGTTCTTGAGAAAGATTATGGATAGGCATTTCTAGATATGAGATAAGAAATATCTGAGTTGGGGATCCCTGGGTGGCTCAGTGGTTTAGTGCCTGCCTTCGGCCTGGGGCATGATCCTGGGGTTCCAGGATCGAGTCCCACATCAGGCTCCTTGCATGGAGCCTACTTCTCCTTCTGCCTGTGTCTTTGCCTCTCTCTCTGTCTCTTATGAATAAATAAAATCTTTAAAAAAATATCCGAGTTGTATTGGTTCATTAATGAACTATTTGTCATTTTATCATTCATTCATTCACTCATTCATTCATTCATGCTTCTGTTTTCTTGGGAAGGTGGGATAGTAGAAGCAGGATTCTTGCCCTATTGCTGCACTCAGAAGAGTTTTATATATAATATAAATGTTCAAGGAAAAGGAAAGAAAAATTAGCCTCTTTTTGAAATGTACTCCTTCTCTGGCCTGGTGTGATCTTAGTTCTCAACCCATGGTCTTAGAAAAATAAAATTTTAAAATGTGTATCAGAGCAGGGGGTGGGGGGTGGGAGGGCCCCAGCATCCTCAAGAAGAGCCTTGGCTTAGGCATTTTGAGGGCAGAGGCATTAATTACTACCAGCTTCATTGTCAGACAGCTCTAATTGTTTGAATGTTTTTCATTATATTGAGTTAAGATCTGTTCCCTGTAGTTTCTACCCACAAATCCTAGTCCTTTCTAGATAAACCCAGACCTAATATATTCAGTTGAGTCCCTTCTTTCTCATGAAGACGTTTCCTTTCTGGAGTAACTATCCTTTCCCTTTCAGCTTTCCTCCATAGGGCATTATTTTCAGACCTCTGATTGCTATTATTGGGACTTAGTCAGGTTTTGAATGGTGTCTTTTTTTTTTTTTAGAGCATTTTATTTATTTATTCATGAGAGACACAGGGAGAGGAGAGACATAGGCAGAGGGAGAAGCAGGCTCCCCACAGGGAGCCTGATGTGGGACTCGATCCCAGGACCCCGGAATCACAACCCGAGCCAAAGGCATATGCTCAACCACTCAGCCATCTATGTGCCCCTGAATGGTCTTTTAAAACATGAAACTGAGAGCTGAGTATTTCTCCAGATGTGATTGTCCATTATGGGATATATGGCAGAACCATAACATCTGCTGGCAATACTCTATTTCTATTAATAGAGACTAAATGCACTTGCTTTCTTGGTAGTTGTCTTTATACTCTTGACACTTATTAAGCTTGGAAACAACTAACCCCCGTGGATATTTTCTGCATGAAATGTTATCCTTTCAGGTCTCCACTAATCTATGTTTATGCAATTAAATGTTTTGAACTGACATTTATCTGTGTTAGATGTTATATTTTGGTTTCATTGTGGCAAGAGTATTTTAATTCTTGATCCTGTCCTTGATTGAAATCATTGTGTATTTTTCTTGTGGTAAAAGAACAGTTTTCAGCATTTTGAAGGATGAGGTGCATTATTTTTCTTAGAAAAATCTATCAAGGGCAGCCTGGGTGGCTCAGCAGTTTAGCACCTGCCTTCAGCCCAGGGCGTGATCATGGAGACCCGGGATCGAGTTCCACGTCGAGCTCCCTGCATGGAGCCTGCTTCTCCCTCTGCCTGTGTCTCTACCTCTCTTTCTTTCTCTCGGTGTCTCTCATGAATAAATAAGTAAAACCTTAAAAAAAAAAAAAGAAAAATCTATCAAAAGAAGCATTGTTTCTTGACCTTATCCTAGATCTCATTACAAAAAAAAAAGTGTGTGTGTGTGTTTGGGGGGGGGGTATGAGTTTATACTACCTGGTGGGTACTGTAGACTACTATCGAGATCTCCCCTTTCAAACCAAGTCACTAATTCTTCCAGTGACTGAGAAGTTGGAGACTGAGGGCTCTATGCTAAGTCTTTCTCTGGGTATTGTCCCCAGCCAAAGGGTTGTCTCACACTAGATCACACCACTTTCCTAGGTGCAGCCTATATACAATGATTGGTCAGGTAAGGTAGCAAAACCTCAATCTCATTGCTTTGAGGAAGGGCCCTCCCAGCTCCAGAGATCTCCACTGTGACAGCTGAATTCTTTGTTATGACTGCGTTGAAGTTCAGTTCTTCTTTCTGCCCACACCTACTTCCTTTACTCCTCCACAGGTGTCTATTCGAAGACCTCCTCAATAGACTTTCTGCATTCAGAACTCCTTCAGAATATTTTCTAGGGAAATTGACCCAAATGATTTGGTACCAGGAGTGCTCTAAGGAAGCTGACTGTAAAATAGGATTTTGGAGCTGGGTTACTGGAGCTGTTCTGGCAAAGGCACTTAGTCCCAGTCATGAAGTAATCATTCAGTTGTTTATGCTTGTCACTGGTGATGAACTGCATGGGGTACTCATGAAAGAGAATGAACTGGATGGTGCAACATCTCAGACTTTTGAGAGATGAAAGTACTAATTATAAGGATAATGGAATTCTGTGCCTATGCCAGGTGTCTAGTGCATAATAGAAAGACAATGATTAGTTACCAATCAAAGAGGACGTATGGCAGTTGGGACCTCCTTAGCTGTGAATAAAGTGACTCATCTCCTGCAGCTTGAGGCCAGAAAGCACTGAGGACCACAACCAACATTTAATTTTAAGGATAGCACATTTTCAGATGCCTGGGTGGTACAGCTGGTGAAGCATCAGACTCCGTTGCAGCTCACATGGTGATCTAAGAGTTGAGTTGGACCCCAAGTTGGGCTCTGCGCTCAGCCTGGAGTCTACTTAAGATTCTTTCTTCCTCTGCCTCTACCCCTCCCGCTCGTGTTCTCTCTTTCTCTTAAACAAACAAATAAATAAATCTTAAAAAAAAAAAAAAAAAAGAATAGCACGTTTACAGAAAAGGTTAAATTTCTAGCCCAAGCAAATTTGTTATGCCAAGGCCATATGACAAATTTTGCTATGCCACATTTTCCTAGTTTTGGAAAAGAATCAGACCCTAAAGCTTGAGAACATCTGTATCAATGAACTTAAGTCTCCCTGAACTTTTTAGATTTGCAAAAGTAGCCTTTTCTTTGTTAGAGACTCCATCCCCTACCTGAAGGCAACACAATCTTTGCCTTGCAAAACCACAGAGGCCACCCCCCTCAGATCCTGACCAATAAATAGCTAGTTTCAAGTCAAATTTTATGTAGCCAGGGAAGAACTGAGCTTGCTAAGGAAGGATAAAAGGAACTAAACCCCAAAGGAAATGCAGAGCCTCGCAGGCTGGGTAATAAGGAAGCTGAAAGCAAGTGCCTTAATAAAAAGCCACAATTCTTTGCTCAGATTTTAGACTTGAGCCAGTTTTTAGACTTAGAAGCCATAAATTGGAAGAAAGGTTAAGTTTTTAGGAAGAAGCACCCTGCAAGAGCATGCCAAACATATATGGTAATGGTTCTTTTTTTTTTTTTTTATGGTAATGGTTCTAATAGTACTTCCCCAAAGGAACTAAAGCCATTTACTTAGATAACTGCATAAAAGGGGAATGCTTAAACATTTTGAGGACTGTTGGAGACAGAGTCCAAGTTGACATTGATGCCTACAGACCTATGGTTCCCTTCTGTGAGAGAGGTAGGTAGATTGTATGAAAGCCAATAATAAATGGAATTCTGACTCAGATATGGCTCACAGTGAGTCTAGTAGGTCCGCAGATCCACTCTGTGGTTACTTTACTGGGCTCAGAATGTATAATTGGAATGTGTATATAGGTAGTTGGCAGAACTTCCCTTTGGTTCTTTGGCCCTTGGGGTAAGAATTATCGTATTGAGGAAAGCCCAGTGGAAGTCTCTGAAGTTACCCTTCAGCCCTAGCCAAGAGAGTAAATCAATAACAATATCATATCCTGGAGGCAATAGATAGAGAGTAGTGCCACCATTAAAGACCTAAAGGATACACATGGTTCCTATCATATCCGCATTTCTTTCACCAGTCCTGTCTGGCCTCTTCAGAAAATATACAGATCCTGGAGGATTAGAGAAGACCACTGCAAAATCCGCCATGCAATTGCCCATTTGCAGCTGCTGTGCCAGATGTGCCTATGCTTGAACAAATTGACAGAGCCTCTGGTACATTGTATATAAACATTAGTCTGGTGTTTGTGTTCTTTTCCATTCCTAACGGGAAGGAAGATCAGAAACAGTTTGTATTCACTAGAATGATAATAGTTCTAGAATTACATTAATTTTCTCACCTTCTAATGTAATAAATAGTACAAAGGGATATACACTGTCTAGACATTCTGCAGTATATCACTTTCATCCTGCGTATTAATAATACCACATTTATTGGACTGGGTGAATAAAACATGGCAAGCATATTGGAAGTGTTGGTGGATACATGTGCTTAAGATGGTCAAAGATAAACCCTATAAAGATTCAGATGCTTACCACAATAGTGACTTTCTTGGAGTATATTGATTTGGGGCACACTGGAATATCTGTTCAAAATAAAGGACAAATTGCTGTGTTTTAAACCTCCTAGCACTAAGAAGTAAGTACAGCATTTGCTAGGCCTCTTAAGTTGTAGAGGCAATATAGTCTATACATGGGAACATTTCTTCAACATATTTTCTTAATGATACAAAAGACTGCCATTCTTGAGTCGGGCCCATTGTAGGAAAGTGTTCGGCACTAGTTCTAGGTTGTGGTGCAGGTGGCCTTCCTGCTTAGGCCATATGACCAAGCAGACTCTCTGATATGACGGGTATTGGTGGTGAGAAAAAACACTGTGTGAAGTTTGTGGAAATCCCCCTGTATTAGTCTGCTCGGGTTGCCACAGCAAACTACTGGAGACTGGGTGGCTTAAAAGAAATGTATTTTCTCATAGTTCTGAAGGTTCGAAGTTCCAGATCAAAGACCAGCAGAATTGGTTTCTGATGAGAGCTTTCTTCTTGGGTTACAGATGTCTGCCTTCTTACCTTGTAAGGCCTTTCTTCAGTGCATGGGCAGAGAGATAACGAGTTAGATAGATATAGCTAGATAGTGAGCAAACTCTCTGGTGTCTCTTCTCATGAGGACATTAATCCTGTTAGATCAGAGATCCAACCTCATAACCTCATTTAACTTTAATTCCTTTCTTAAAGGACCCATCTCCAAATATAGTCCCACTGAGGGTTAGGGCCTCAACATATAAACTTTGAGGTACACAAACATTCAGTCTCTAACAACCACCTAAGGAGAATCACAGTGCAGACCCCTAACACATGCCATATAGAGAATTGTACACGATTCGATAAATAGCTCCTGGAGTGCTCCTGGGCCCTAGATTATGGGATACCAGAACACCATACAGCCAGAATTGTCTATCATTAACTGAGTTGGATCACACAATGAAGTCTAAAAATCTGGTGAGCCCAGGAATTGTAAATAAAAGTTGTATATCAATGAAGCCATTCACCATTATTGCACTGAGGCTTCTTTCTCAGGTCATGCAGAGGACTGCTCGGACCAAGGTTCTTATGATTAACAGAGGAGAAAATATCAAGCATTCAATTTTTCATTTAAAGTTAATGCTGTTGGGGATCCCTGGGTGGCTCAGTGGTTTAGTGCCTGCCTTTGGCCCGGGGCGCGATCCTGGAGTCCTGGGATCAAGTCCCACGTCGGGCTCCCTGCATGGAACCTGCTTCTCCCTCTGCCTGTGTCTCTGCCTCTCTCTCTCTCTCTCTCTCTCTCTCTCTCTATCATGAATAAATAAATAAAATATTAAAAAATAAAGTTAATGCTGTGTGAAAATGGGTACATAAGACTATTATTTTGAATCTCAAGTAATCTCATTCTTAAGATTATATTTTTTATTTATTTTTAATTTTCCTTTTATAATTCAATATGATATGTCCTACTGGCCGTGAGAGGGAGAAAGAAATTGATAGCAAAAAGATGATAGTTTTTTTTTTTTTTCTGTTTTTGACTCCATTATTTCTTGATGCTATTGGTAGGTGGTAGTTGAAGCTAGGCTTAGTTCTCTTATCTCTTGCTGCCATGGGCAATAGTGAACATTGAATAGAGATTATGTCAGGGAGTGGAGAAAGTTAGAGACAGACCCTCCTAAATACAAGGCCTCAAGCTTTTATCTAAGTTGCTTTGCTCAAAGCTAGCTTTGGACATATCATGCATGTTGCAAATAATATTTCCATTACAGTATTGTAGACAGCTGTTGAATGATGGGCAAAAGTATGTAATTGCAACTCTCATAAAGATTTCATCTTTGTATTTTCAGTAAATTGATGATGATTAAATTTATGGACTTCAGCCTTTACTAATTGCAGAATGTGCTTCAGACTCTGACCATGGAGGTAGTTATTGTGGTGAGGTCTCTTGGTGCTATCTGTTTATAGTTTATTGCATTTGTGAAACTTTTCTTCATTCGGCCTGATTTTCACAAGTGATATTTATTGTCTGTGGTTTGTGTTATGTGGCCTACAGGAAAAAAAAAAAAAACCCACTTGGTTAACTATTTAAACAGTCATAGGTCTATAGTTTCCTGAAATAACCCAGTCCAACTTTCTCAGAAAAGTATGAAATTCCCTTTTCTGGGAATTGTTTTTTGCTTCTGATTCTTGTCCTCAGTGACATCTATGCTGATATCTTATTTCCATGCTAAGCAAGGGGTTTAAAATTTTAGCATAAAAATTAACAACAACAACAACAAAAAAAAAAAAAAAAAAAAAAAGGAAAAAATAGCCAGGCCAGCTATCCCCATTGCTCATTTCCCTTTATTCTCTTTCTGCTGACCTCATATGTTGTTAATGGCTGTATTGTGGGATGTATTTCTGGGTTAAACTTTTAAAAAGGCTAATAATTGTCTTCCGGTACCTGTTTTTCCTGTTATCAACATTTCTTAGGTATGATTTTCTTCTAAAAGTATTTAAAAGAAATTCCTAATGAGGGAACTCAAAAGGCTGGGGTTTGATGCAAGGGGCATTTTTTTTTTCTTGATGTAAACCATGAACACAGGTAATTTTTTTTTCCACTTTTTTCCATCGCTACTTCTTCAAACTTTGAAATTTGGAAATAAGCTTCCCCAGACAACAGGAGATTGAGCATAGCTGAGAGTTATTGCCTCTAATTTTTATTTAAAAAAAGTTTCAGTGCTATGAAGAAAAAGATTATTGAGAGGAGGAATACAGTAGGGCCTTTGGGGTGCTTTATATCTTCATTTAGAGTGGTTCTTTTGTAAGAGAGAGAAAGAGTGTGTGTGTATGTTTGTATTTATATGTGCAAATTCATTGAATTGTATGCTTACGATTTTTGCTTTATACTGTATGTATGTTATACCACAATAAAGCAAATTAGTATTTTCTAGTTTTTAAGGGTATTTTATTTTAAAGCATTTAGAACATGAGACAAGGTAAGGGAAAGAATTTTTAAAGTGTGAAGTTTTATGCAACTGAAAGATACCATGCTCTAGAAATATAACTGGGATATTTGGTATGCAGAGTGAATTTTCTACCATCCTCTAGCCCTGGATCTTTTAAACTTTGCTTCAGTCCCTCAGCTTGGTGCCAGAAAGAATTCTTTTGGTGCCAGGATAACTCTTACCTCTGACCTGGCTTTGGAAATTAAAGGTTTATTTTTAGGGCAGTAAAGCTACAGATCTTGCTCACAATCTGCTGCCTCTCTATGACTTAATGAAATAGTGCACATTATCCCTTGGATGATCATGGACAAAGTTTCCAACAGTTGGAGGGGAATTCAGTAGGATCAGGGCTGCATTAAGGAAATCTGTCCTAGAGGTAGAGAGAACACATCATGAGTTTAATGAGCATGGGAACAGGATAGACCACTCACATTGCTGTTAACAATTTGTTAAGCATTTTGTGATAGAACTGTTAGTGCTGGCAAATTAATGGAGAAGAAAAACTGTTCAGAGTTGTGAACAAGGTCCATCATTAAAAGGTTTAAATGTTACTTGGACTCTGTCAAGGTACAGTACAGTTGACCTTTGAACAACATGGATTTGAACTGCATAAGTCCACTTGCACATATTTTTAAAAATAAATACAGTACAATATGTAAATATATTTTCCTTATGATTTTCATATTAACATTTTCTCTTCTTTAAGAATACAGTGGATAAGAAATATCACAACTGTTTTCTCTAAGGCTTCCAGTCAACAGCAGGCTATCAGTTAAGTTTTTGGGAAGTCAAAAGTTATACACGGATTTTCGACTGTATGGGGGTCAGAGCCTATAACCTCCAAGTTGTTGAAGGGTCAACTGTGTATATTCTTTTAGCATAAATTGTATGGAGAGAGTCAGCCTGAACAATAGGGCCCTGAGAGCCACACTAGCTCCCTTTTGCTACTGTGGAGTTTGATCTCCTATGATTACGATCCATCTGACTCTGTACTGATTCATTTGTTTCCATTGCTTGCTATTTGATGATAGCTTCTCTAGTTCCATCTCTTTTCTTCTGTCTCTGCACTTTCCACTTTTCCCCTCCCATTTTAAAGTCTTTCCCTGGGCTTGTTCTAGGTGCAAATCCTTGGGTGCAAATTCTGCTGTTCTTCCTCTTGTCTGTCTCTCCTTCAATAGCAAGCTCAGGTTTCATACCTCTCACCACCTCAGCCCATACTGGTCTCCCTTCTCATGTTGTACTTGCTGTCTGTAACTGTCTATGTGGCACTGTATAATTCTGACCTCATTTTTTTAGTGCTTCATATGAATAGTTTATTTCTTCAAATTTCTTGGAGGGATAACATTACCTTCATCTCATATCCGCTTCAGGGGATAACACAATGCTTTTAGAGGTACTAGGGAATAAAAGTATATCTGAGGAATGAACAAATTCTGTATTCAAGGCTTCTGTAATATCACTCAATTTGTGTTTAAAGTTAATGCTGTGTGAAAATGGTTACATAGGAATATTATTTTGAATCTCAAATAATCTCATTCCTAAATTGTATTTTTATTTACTTTTAACTTTCCTTTTACAATTCAATCTGATGAGGGGGTCCATTTGTGTATGTGTAGAAAATCTTTTGCCCAATATAAGCTTTCAGTAAATACAGGTTTTAAATAATGCAATATGAATACAGCTCATTATATTCTCTAAATAATTACCAGGACCCTTCAATAAGGGAAATACTTTTCTGATGGATCATTAGAAACACATTTGTGGTAGACTTTTAAACCATTAAAAATCATAGAGACTGTCCTAATTGCTTTTGGAGAGAATTCTTTTGTAGTATGGAGAACCACTTGCTAATTCATCTGTTTTGCTAGACTGGATTTTCTTAAATTGGCTTGCTTTAAAATGAGCATACTTGCACTTTAAAAAGCTCCAGAGACCTTCCATCTATATACAAATACAAAAATAGCATTAACGACTGACAGTCACCCTCCTTTCCCTCTGTCAGTTATGGGGACTATTTAAGGTTCTATCTTTTTCATGCTCTAGAAGTAATGTGAGGTTTACATTCAACTCCCTTTAATCTGAAACACTGACTGAGCTCCAAACCACTTAGCAGCCTGCCATTTTTCAATGGGAGGGGAAAGCAGCAATGTAATTTACTGTCCACATTTTATACTTTTCCTTTTAAAAAACCTGCTTATACAGCTCCTGTATTTGCAGAAATTAGAGAGTGATAAGGCTTTTAAATGTATCCCAGTCTGGGCAATGCTGGGAAACCCAAAGCAGCTGACAGCCACCAAAGTTGATGTACGGCGATGAGAGATAAGAGGCTCTGGGTATAAAGGTGTCAGGGAGAGTGTGAAGGAAGATGAGGGCAACACAATAGGTTTGATGAGCCGAAAGGGGAGCACAGTATGGGAAGGACAGAGGGTCGAGGCTGGCCTGTGCTACTGAACTTAGGTACAGAACTAGATAATAATCACATGATTGTTTTAGACAGGCTGCATCATTTACTGGGTACTGACTCACTGCTTGGGAGTTTCTTCACCACTACCCTGTCTGAACCCTGATCTCGTAAAGATTTAGCCAAAAGA